>NW_028227276.1:5391679-5436679 GCF_978045245.1 Mus caroli
GGAGAGACAGAGATAGAGACAGAGAGAGACGGGGAGAGACACTGGGAGAAACAGAGAGAGACAGAGAGGGAGACAGAGAGAGACGAGAGAGACAGAGAGAGACAGAGAGAGACAGGAGGGAGAGAAAGAGACACAGAGAGAGACAGAGAGAGACACAGAGAGTAAGAGATAGAGACAGAGAGAGACAGAGAGAGAGACAGAGAGAGAAACAGAGAGAGACAGAGAGAGAGAGAGACTGAGAGAGACAGAGAGAGACAGAGATAGACAGAGATAGAGAGAAAGAGACACAGAGAGACACAGAGAGAGACAGAGAGAGACACAGAGAGAGACAGAGAGAGAGATACACAGAGAGAGACAGAGAGAGACAGAGAGAGAGACAGAGACAGACAGAGAGAGTCAGAGAGAGACAAAGAGGGACACACAGAGAGATAGAGAGAGACAGAGAGAGACAGAGAGAGACAGAGAGAGACAGAAGGAGAGAGAGAGAGAGAGAGAGATAGAGACAGAGAGAAACAGAGAGAGAGACAGAGAGAGAAACAGAGAGAGACAGAGAGAGAGACAGAGAGAGACAGAGAGTGACAGAGATAAACAGAGAGAGACACATAGAGAGAAAAAGAGAGAGACAGAGAGACCGAGAGAGACAGAGACAGAGTTAGAGAGACTGAGAGAGACAGAGAGCGAGACTAAGAGAGACATACAGAGAGAGAAATAGAGAGACAGAGAGAGACACAGAGAGAGACAGAGAGAGAGACAGATAGAGACAAATAGAGAAACAGAGAGAGAGACAGAGAGAGACAGAAAGAGACAGAGAGAGAGAGAGACAGAGAGAGAGACAGAGAGAGACAGAAAAGAGACAGAGAGAGACAGAGAGAGACAGAGAGAGACAGAGAGAGACAGAGAGATTCACAGAGAGTGACAGATAGAGAGAGAGATAGAGAGAGATGAGAGAGACAGAGAGAGACAAAGAGAGACACATAGAGAGATAGAGAGAGACAGAGAGAGACAGAGAGAGAGAGACAGAGAGATACACAGAGAGACAGAGACAGAGACAGAGAGAGACAGAAGGAGAGAGAGAGACAGGGAGAGAGATAGAGACAGAGAGAAACAGAGAGAGAGACAGAGTGAGAAACAGAGAGAGACAGAGAGAGAGACAGAGAGAGACAGAGAGAGTGAGAGTGACAGAGATAGATATTGAGAGACACATAGAGAGAAAAATTGAGAGACAGAGAGACAGAGAGAGACAGAGACAGAATTAGAGAGACTGAGAGAGACCGAGAGCGAGACTGAGAGAGACATACAGAGAGAGACATAGAGAGACAGAGAGAGACACAGAGAGAGACAGAGAGAGAGACAGATAGAGACAAAGAGAGAAACAGAGAGAGAGACAGAGAGAGACAGAAAGAGACAGAGAGAGAGAGACAGAGAGAGAGACAAAGAGAGAGACAGAGAGATACAGAAAAGAGACAGAGAGAGAGACAGAGAGAGACAGAGAGAGACAGAGAGATTCACAGAGTGACAGATAGAGAGAGAGACAGAGAGAGATGAGAGAGACAGAGAGAGACAAAGAGAGACACATAGTGAGATAGAGAGAGACAGAGAGAGACAGAGAGAGAGAGACAGAGAGATACAGAGAGAGACAGAGAGAGAGACAGAGAGAGACAGAAGGAGAGAGAGAGACAGAGAGAGAGATAGAGACAGAGAGAAACAGAGAGAGAGACAGAGAGAGAAACAGAGAGAGACAGAGAGAGAGACAGAGAGAGACAGAGAGAGACAGAGAGTGACAGAGATAGACAGAGAGAGACACATAGAGAGAAAAAGAGAGAAACAGAGAGACAGAGAGAGACAGAGACAGAGTTAGAGAGTGAGAGAGACAGGGAGCAAGACCGAGAGAGACATACAGAGAGAGACATAGAGAGACAGAGAGAGACACAGAGAGAGACAGAGAGAGAGACAGATAGAGACAAAGAGAGAAACAGAGAGAGAGAGACAGAGAGAGACAGAAAGAGAGAGAGAGACAGAGAGAGAGACAGAGAGAGACAGAAAAGAGACAGAGAGAGAGACAGAGAGAGACAGAGAGATTCACAGATAGTGACAGAGAGAGAGAGAGACAGAGAGACGAGAGAGACAGAGAGAGACAGAGAGAAACAGAGAGAGAGACAGGGAGAGACAAAGAAAGAAACAGAGATAGATGGAGAGAGACAGAGAGAGAACAGAGAGAGACACAGAGAGAGACAGAGAGAGAGATACAGAGTGAGAGACAGAGAGAGACAGAGAGACAGAGAGAGACAGAGATAGACAGAGATAGAGAGAGAGACACAGAGAGAGACAGAGAGAGACAGATAGAGACTCAGAGAGAGACAGAGAGAGAGACAGAGACAGACAGAGACAGACAGAGAGAGACAGAGAGAGACAGAGAGAGAGATAGACAGAGACAGAGAGAGACAGAGAGAGATACAGAGAGAGACAGAAAAGAGACAGATAAAGAGACAGAGAGAGAAAAACAAAGACACAGAGAGAGACAGAGAGAGAGAGACAGAGAGAGACACAGAGATAGACAGAGGGAGAGACAGAGAAAGAGAAAGAGAGAGATAGAGAGAGAGACAGAGAGAGAGACATAGAGAGACAGAAAAGAGACAGAGAGAGAGACAGAGAGAGAAAAACAGAGACACAGAGAGAGACAGAGAGAGAGACAGAGAGAGACAGAGAGAGACACAGAGACAGAGAGAGATAGAGATAGACAGAGATAGAGAGAGAGACACAGAGATAGACAGAGAGAGACACAGAGAGAGACAGAGAGAGAGACAGATAGAGACAGAGACAGACAGAGAGAGACAGAGAGAGACAGAGAGAGAGACAGACAGAGACAGAGAGAGAAAGAGAGAGATACAGAGAGAGACACAGAGAGAGACAGAGGGAGAGACAGAGAAAGAAAAAGAGAGAGACAAAGAGAGAGACAGAGAGAGAGACAGAAAAGAGACAGAGAGAGAGACAGAGAGAGAAACACAGAGACACAGAGAGAGGCAGAGAGAGAGACAGAGAGATACTAGAGAGACAGAGAGAGACAAGGAGAGACAGAGAGAGACACAGAGAGCAAAAGAGAGAGACAGAGAGTTACACAAAGAGAGCATAGAGATACAGAGAGACAAAGAGAGAAGAGAGACAGAGAGAGATACAGAGAGAAACAGAGAGAGACAGAGAGAGTGAGACAGAGAGAGACACAAAGAGACAGAGAAAGAAAGAGAGAGCCAGAGAAAGACAGAGAAGGACAGATAGAGAGAAAGAAAAGGAGACAGACACAGAGAGAGAGAGAAGAGACAGAGTGAGAGAGACTGAGAGAGACAGAGAGATACTGAGAGAGACAAAGAGAGACAGAGAGAGACAGAAAAGAGACAAAGGGAGAGAGACAGAGAAAGACAGAGAGAGACAGAGAGACAAAGCGAAAGACAGAGATAGAGAGAGACAGAGAAAGAGACAGAGAGAGACAGAGAGAGAAACAGAGAGAGACAGAGAGAGACACAGAGAGAGACAGAGATAGAGATAGACACAGGGAGACACAGAGAGAGACAGAGAGGGACTGAGAGAGAGACAGGGAGATACAGAGGGAGACAGATAAAGAGACAGAGAGAGACAGAGAGAGAGACAGAGAAAGAGACAGAGAGAGACAGAGATAGAGACAGAAAAAGAGACAGAGAGAGACACAGAGAGAGAAAGATAGAGAGACAGAGCAAGAGACAGAGAGAGACAGAGAGAGAGACAGAGACAAAGAGAATGGCTGAGAAATACAGAGAGAGACACAGAGAGAGAGACAGAGAGAGACAAAGAGAGAAACAGAGAGAAAGACAGAGACAGAGAGAGACAGAGAGAGATACAGAGAGAGACACAGAGATAGACAGAGGGAGAGACAGAGAAAGAGAAAGAGAGAGACAGAGAGAGAGAGACAGAGAGAGACAGAAAAGAGACAGAGAGAAACAGAGAGAGACAGAGAGAGACAGAGAGAGACAGATAGAGAGACAGAGAGAGACACAGAGAGAGACAGAGAGAGAGACAGAGAGAGACAGATAGAGAGACAGAGAGAGACACAGAGAGACAGAGAGAGAGACAGAGAGAGACGAGAGAGACAGAGAGAGACAGAGAGAGAGAAAGAGACACAGAGAGAGACAGAGAGAGACAGAGAGAGTAAGAGATAGAGACAGAGAGACACAGAGAGAGAGACAGAGAGACACAATGAAAGAAACATAGAAAGATGGAGAGAGACAGAGAGAGAGACAGAGAGAGACACATAGAGAAACTGAGAGAGACAGAGAGAGACACAGAGAGAGACAGAGAGAGAGATACAGAGAGACAGAGAGAGACAGAGAGAGAGAGACTGAGAGAGACAGAGAGAGACAGAGATAGACAGAGATAGAGAGAAAGAGACACAAAGAGAGACAGAGACAGACAGAGAGAGTAAGAGATAGAGAGAGAGACAAAGAGAGAAACAGAGAGAGACACACAGAGAGAGAGAGACTGAGAGAGACTGAGAGAGACAGAGAGAGACAAAGATAGACAGAGATAGAGAGAAAGAGACACAGAGAGACACAGAGAGAGACAGAGTGATACACAGAGAGAGACAGAAAGAGAGATACAGAGAGAGAGACAGAGAGAGACAGAGAGAGAGACAGAGACAGAGAGAGACAGAGAGAGAGACAGAGTTAGACAGAGATAAAGAAAAAGACACAGAAAGAGACAGAGAGAGTAAGAGATAGAGACAGAGAGAGACAGAGAGAGAGACAGAGAGAGAAACAGAGAGAGACAGAGAGAGACAGAGAGAGAGAGAGACAAAGGGAGTGACTGAGAAAGACAGAGAGAGACAGAGAGAGACAGAAATAGAGACAGAGAGAGTCACAGAGAGAGACAGAGACAAATAGAATGACTGAGAAATACAGAGAGAGACACAGAGAGAGAGACAGAGAGAGTCAAAGTGATAGAGGGAGAGACAGAGAAAGAGAAAGAGAGAGACAGAGAGAGAGACAGAGAGAGACAGAAAAGAGACAGAGAGAGAGACAGAGACAGACAGAGATAGACAGAGAGAGACAGATAGAGAGACAGAGAGAGACACAGAGAGAGACAGAGAGAGACAGAGAGAGACACAGAGAGACACAGAGAGACAGAGAGAGACACAGAGAGAGACAGAGAGAGATACAGAGAGAGAGACAGAGAGAGACAGAGAGAGAGACAGAGAGAGACTGAGAGAGACAGAGATAGAGAGAAAGAGACACAGAGAGAGACAGGGAGAGAAGGAGAGAGTAAGAGATAAAGACAGAGAGAGACAGAGAGAGAAACAGAGAGAGACAGAGAGAGAGACAGAGAGAGAGAGACAAAGACAAAGGGAGTGACTGAGAAAGACAGAGAGAGACACAGAGAGACAGAGACATACAGAGAGAGAGACAAAGAGAGAAGAGAGAGACAGTGAGAGACTGAGAGAGACAGAGAGACACACAGAGAGAGACAGAGAGAGACATAGAGAGAGACAGAGATAGAGACAGAGAGAGACACAGAGAGAGACAGAGAAAGAGACAGAGAGAGACAGAGAGAGAGACAGAGAGAGACACAGAGAGAGACAGAGTTGGAGACAGAGAGAGACAGATACAGAGTCAGAGAGATACAGAGAGAGACACAGAAAGAGACACAGAGAGAGAAAGAGAGGGCGACAGAAAGAGACAGAGAGGAAAGAGAGAGACACAGAGAGAGAAAGAGAGAGACAGAGAGAGAGACAGAGGGAGAAAGAAAGAGAGACAGAGACAAAGAGAGTGAATGAGATAGACAGAGAGAGACAGAGAGAGAGAGACAGAGAGAGACCGAGAGAGAGACAGAGAGAGAGACAGAGTCACAGAGAGTGAATGAGAGAGACAGAGAGAGACAGAGAGAGACACAGAGAGAGACAGAGATAGTCAGAGAGAGACAGAGATAGTCAGAGAGAGACATAGATACAGAAAAGAGACAAAGAGAGAGAGACAAAGAGAGACAGAGAAAGACAGAGAGAGACAGAGAGAGAGATGGAGAGAGACAGAGAGTGATACAGAGAGAGACAGATATAGAGACAGAGAGAGACAGAGAATGACACAGAGAGAAACACAGAGAGACAGAGAGAGAGACAGAGAGACAGAGAGAGACAGAGAGAGAGACAGAGAGAGAGACAGAGATGACAGAGTCATACAGAGAGAGACAAAGAGAGTAGAGAGAGACAGAGAGAGACAGAGGGAGACACAGAGAGTGAAAGAAAGAGAGAGATAGAGACAGAGTGAGACAAAGAAAGACACAGAGAGAGACAGAGAGATATATATAGAGAGACAGAAAGAGACAGAAACAGACAGAGAGACAGAGAGAAACAGAGAGATACAGAGAGAGAGACAGAGAGAGACACAGAGAGAGACAGATAGAAACACAGAGAGAGACAGAGAGAGACACAGAGAGAGACATGGAGAGACACAGAGAGAGACAGAGAGAGACAGAGACAGTCAGAGAGAGACAGTGAGAGACAGAGAGAAACACAAAGAGAGACAGAGAGACACAGAGAGAGACAGAGAGAGAGACAGAGAGAGACAGACAGAGACAGAGAAGACACAGAGATAGAGAAACAGAGAGAAAGAGAGAGAGACAGAGAGAGACTGAGTGAGACAGAGATAGAGACAGAGAGAGACGGGGAGAGACACTGGGAGAAACAGAGAGAGACAGAGAGAGACAGAGGGAGACAGATATAGAGACAGAGAGGGACAGAGAGAGAGACAGAGACAAAGAGAATGACTGAGAAATACAGAGAGAGACACAGAGAGATAGACAGAGAGAGACAAAGAGAGAAACAGAGAGAAAGACAGAGACAGAGAGAGAGACAGAGAGAGACAGAAAAGAGACAGAGAGAGAGACAGAGACAGAGAGAGAGACAGGGAGAGACAGATAGAGAGACAGAGAAAGACACAGAGAGAGACAGAGAGAGAGACAGAGAGAGACGTGCGAGACAGAGAGAGACAGAGAGAGACAGAGAGAGACAGAGAGAGAGACAGAGAGACACAAAGAAAGAAACAGAGATAGACGGAGAGAGACAGAGAGAGAGACAGAGAGAGACAGAAATAGAGACAGAGAGAGACAGAGAGAGAGACAGAGACAAAGAGAATGACTGAGAAATACAGAGAGAGACGCAGAGAGAGAGACAGAGAGAGACAAAGATAGAAACAGAGAGAAAGACAGATACAGAGAGAGACAGAGAGAGATACAGAGAGAGACACAGAGATAGACAGAGGGAGAGACAGAGAAAGAGAAAGAGAGAGACAGAGAGAGAGACAGAGAGAGACAGAAAAGAGACAGAGAGAGAGACAGAGACAGAGAGAGAGAGACAGAAAGAGACAGATAGAGAGACAGAGAGAGACACAGAGAGAGACAGAGAGAGAGAAAGAGAGAGACGAGAGAGACAGAGAGGGACAGAGAGAGACAGAGAGAGAGACAGAGTGACACAAAGAAAGAAACAGAGATAGACGGAGAGAGACACAGAGAGAGACAGAAAGAGACACAGAGAGACACAGAGAGAGAAAGAGAGAGACACAGAGAGAGACTGAGAGAGATATACAGAGAGAGAGACAGAGAGAGACAGAGAGAGAGAGAGACAGAGAGAGACAGTTAGACAGAGATAGAGAGAAATAGACACAGAGAGAGACAGAGAGAGAGACACAGTCAAAGAGAGTGAATGTGAGAGACAGAGAGAGACAGAGAGAGAGAGACAGAGAGAGACACAGAGAGAGACAGAGATAGTCAGAGAGAGACAGAGATAGACAGAGAGAGAGACATAGGTACAGAAAAGAGACAAAGAGAGAGAGACAAAGAGAGACAGAGAAAGACAGACAGAGACAGAGAGAGAGACGGAGAGAGACAGAGAGAGACAAAGAGAGATAGATATAGAGACAGAGAGAGACAGAGAAAGACACAGAGAGAAACACAGAGAGAAAGAGAGTGAGCCAGAGAGACAGAGAGAGACAGAGAGAGACAGAGAGAGACACAGAGATGACAGAGACATACAGAGAGAGACAAAGAGAGTAGAGAGAGAAAGAGAGAGACAGAGAGAGACAGAGAGAGAGACAGAAAGAGACTGAGTGAGACAGAGATAGAGACAGACAGAGACGGGGAGAGACACTGGGAGAAACAGAGAGAGACAGAGAGAGAGACAGAGAGAGACAGATATAGAGACAGAGAGGGACAGAGAGAGAGACAGAGACAAAGAGAATGACTGAGAAATACAGAGAGAGACACAGAGAGATAGACAGATTGAGACAAAGAGAGAAACAGAGAGAAAGACAGAGACAGAGAGAGAGACAGAGAGAGACAGAAAAGAGACAGAGAGATAGACAGAGACAGACAGAGAGAGACAGGGAAAGACAGATAGAGAGACAGAGAAAGACACAGAGAGAGACAGAGAGAGAGACAGAGAGAGACGAGCGAGACAGAGAGAGACAGAGAGAGAGACAGAGAGACACAAAGAAAGAAACAGAGATAGACGGAGAGAGACAGAGAGAGAGACAGAGAAAGACAGAAATAGAGACAGAGACAGAGAGAGAGACAGAGACAAAGAGAATGACTGAGAAATACAGAGAGAGACACAGAGAGAGAGACAGAGAGAGACAAAGATAGAAACAGAGAGAAAGACAGAGACAGAGAGAGACAGAGAGAGATACAGAGAGAGACACAGAGATAGACAGAGGGAGAGACAGAGAAAGAGAAAGAGAGAGACAGAGAGAGAGACAGAGATAGACAGAAAAGAGACAGATAGAGAGACAGAGACAGAGAGAGAGAGACAGAAAGAGACAGATAGAGAGACAGAGAGAGACACAGAGAGAGACAGAGAGAGAGACAGAGAGAGACGAGAGAGACAGAGAGAGACAAAGAGAGACAGAGAGAGACAGAGAGAGAGACAGAGTGACACAAAGAAAGAAACAGAGATAGACGGAGAGAGACACAAAGAGAGACAGAAAGAGACACAGAGAGACACAGAGAGAGACAGAGAGAGACACAGAGAGAGACTGAGAGAGAGATACAGAGAGAGAGAGAGAGAGACAGAGAGAGAGAGAGACAGAGAGAGACAGAGTTAGACAGAGATAGAGAGAAATAGACACAGAGAGAGACAGAGAGAGAGACAGAGTCAAAGAGAGTGAATGTGAGAGACAGAGAGAGACAGAGAGAGAGAGACAGAGAGAGACACAGAGAGAGACAGAGATAGTCAGAGAGAGACAGAGATAGACAGAGAGAGAGACATAGATACAGATAAGAGACAAAGAGAGAGAGACAAAGAGAGACAGAGAAAGACAGAGAGAGACAGAGAGAGAGACGGAGAGAGACAGAGAGAGACAAAGAGAGAGATAGATATGGAGACAGAGAGAGACAGAGAAAGACACAGAGAGAAACACAGAGAGAAAGAGAGTGAGCCAGAGAGACAGAGACAGAGAGAGACAGAGAGAGACACAGAGATTACAGAGACATACAGAGAGAGACAAAGAGAGTAGAGAGAGAAAGAGAGAGACAGAGAGAGACAGAGAGAGAGACAGAAAGAGACTGAGTGAGACAGAGATAGAGACAGAGAGAGACGGGGAGAGACACTGGGAGAAACAGAGAGAGACAGAGAGAGAGACAGAGAGAGACAGATATAGAGACAGAGAGGGACAGAGAGAGAGACAGAGACAAAGAGAATGACTGAGAAATACAGAGAGAGACACAGAGAGATAGACAGAGAGAGACAAAGAGAGAAACAGAGAGAAAGACAGAGACAGAGAGAGAGACAGAGAGAGACAGAAAAGAGACAGAGAGATAGACAGAGACAGACAGAGAGAGACAGGGAGAGACAGATAGAGAGACTGAGAAAGACACAGAGAGAGACAGAGAGAGAGACAGAGAGAGACGAGCGAGACAGAGAGAGACAGAGAGAGACAGAGAGAGACAGAGAGAGAGACAGAGAGACACAAAGAAAGAAACATTGATAGACGGAGAGAGACAGAGAGAGAGACAGAGAAAGACAGAAATAGAGACAGAGAGAGACAGAGAGAGAGACAGAGACAAAGAGAATGACTGAGAAATACAGAGAGAGACACAGAGAGAGAGACAGAGAGAGACAAAGATAGAAACAGAGAGAAAGACAGAGACAGAGAGAGACAGAGAGAGATACAGAGAGAGACACAGAGATAGACAGAGGGAGAGACAGAGAAAGAGAAAGAGAGAGACAGAGAGAGAGACAGAGAGAGACAGAAAAGAGACAGATAGAGAGACAGAGACAGAGAGAGAGAGACAGAAAGAGACAGATAGAGAGACAGAGAGAGACACAGAGAGAGACAGAGAGAGAGACAGAGAGAGACGAGAGAGACAGAGAGAGACAGAGAGAGACAGAGAGAGAGACAGAGTGACACAAAGAAAGAAACAGAGATAGACGGAGAGAGACACAAAGAGAGACAGAGAGAGACACAGAGAGACACAGAGAGAGACACAGAGAGAGACACAGAGAGAGACTGAGAGAGATATACAGAGAGAGAGACAGAGAGAGACAGAGAGAGACAGAGAGAGAGAGAGACAGAGAGAGACAGAGGTAGACAGAGATAGAGAGAAATAGACACAGAGAAAGACAGAGAGAGAGACAGAGTCAAAGAGAGTGAATGTGAGAGACAGAGAGAGACAGAGAGAGAGAGACAGAGAGAGACACAGAGAGAGACAGAGATAGTCAGAGAGAGACAGAGACAGACAGAGAGAGAGACATAGATACAGAAAAGAGACAAAGAGAGAGAGACAAAGAGAGACAGAGAAAGACAGAGAGAGACAGAGAGAGAGACGGAGAGAGACAGAGAGAGACACAGAGAGAGACAGATATAGAGACAGAGTGAGACAGAGAAAGACACAGAGAGAAACACAGAGAGAAAGAGAGAGAGCCAGAGAGACAGAGAGAGACAGAGAGAGACACAGAGAGACACATAGAGACACAGAGATTACAGAGACATACAGAGAGAGACAAAGAGAGTAGAGAGAGAAAGAGAGAGACAGAGAGATAGAGAGAGAGACAGAAAGAGACAGATAGAGACAGAGTGAGACAAAGAAAGACACAGAGAGTGACAGAGAGATATATAGAGAGAGACAGAAAGAGACAGAAACAGACAGAGAGACAGAGAGAAACAGAGAGAGACAGAGAGAGAGGAAGAGAGAGACACAGAGAGAGACATGGAGAGACACAGAGAGACACAGAGAGAGACAGAGAGAGACAGTAGCAGACAGAGAGAGACAGTGAGAGACAGAGAGAGACACAAAGAGAGAAAGAGAGAGACAGAGAGAGAGACAGAGGGAGACACAGAGAGAGAAAGATAGGGCGACAGAAAGAGACAGAGAGGACAGAGAGAGACACAGAGAGAGAAAGAGAGAGACAGAGAGAGAGACAGAGGGAGAAAGAAAGAGAGACAGAGACAAAGATAGTGAATGAGAGAGACAGAGAGAGACAGAGAGAGAGAGACAGAGAGAGACCGAGAGAGAGACAGAGAGACAGAGTCAAAGAGAGTGAATGAGAGAGACAGAGAGAGACACAGAGAGAGACAGAGATAGTCAGAGAGAGACAGAGATAGTCAGAGAGAGACATAGATACAGAAAAGAGACAAAGAGAGAGAGACAAAGAGAGACAGAGAAAGACAGAGAGAGACAGAGAGAGAGATGGAGAGAGACAGAGAGTGATACAGAGAGAGACAGATATAGAGACAGAGAGAGACAGAGAAAGACACAGAGAGAAACACAGAGAGACAGAGAGAGAGACAGAGAGACAGAGAGAGACAGAGAGAGAGAGACAGAGAGAGAGACAGAGATGACAGAGTCATACAGAGAGAGACAAAGAGAGTAGAGAGAGACAGAGAGAGACAGAGAGAGACAGAGAGAGACACAGAGAGAGAAAGAAAGAGAGAGATAGAGACAGAGTGAGACAAAGAAAGACACAGAGAGAGACAGAGAGATATATATAGAGAGACAGAAAGAGACAGAAACAGACAGAGAGACAGAGAGAAACAGAGAGATACAGAGAGAGAGACAGAGAGAGACAGAGAGAGACACAGAGAGAGACAGAGAGAAACACAGAGAGAGACAGAGAGAGACACAGAGAGAGACATGGAGAGACACAGAGAGACACAGAGAGAGACAGAAAGAGACAGAGACAGACAGAGAGAGACAGTGACAGAGAGAGACACAAAGAGAGACAGAGAGACACAGAGAGAGACAGAGAGAGAGACAGAGAGAGACAGACAGAGACAGAGAAGACACAGAGATAGAGACAGAGAGAGACAGAGAGAGAGAGACAGAGAAAGACTGAGTGAGACAGAGATAGAGACAGAGAGAGACGGGGAGAGACACTGGGAGAAACAGAGAGAGACAGAGAGAGAGACAGAGAGAGACAGATATAGAGACAAAGAGGGACAGAGAGAGAGACAGAGGAGACAGATATAGAGACAGAGAGGGACAGAGAGAGAGACAGAGACAAAGAGAATGAATGAGAAATACAGAGAGAGAGATACAGAGAGAAAGACAGAGAGAGACAAAGAGAGAAACAGAGAGAAAGACAGAGACAGAGAGAGACACAGAGAGATACAGAGAGAGATACAGAGAGAGACAGAGGGAGAGACAGAGAAAGAGAAAGAGAGAGACAGAGAGAGAGACAGAGAGAGACAGAAAAGAGACAGAGAGAGACAGAGAGAGACAAAGAGAGACAGAGAGAGACAGATAGAGAGACAGAGAAAGACACAGAGAGAGACAGAGAGAGACGAGCGAGACAAAGAGAGACAGAGAGAGACGAGCGAGACAGAGAGAGACAGAGAGAGACAGAGAGACACAATGAAAGAAACAGAGATAGACTGAGAGGGACAGAATGAGACAGAGAGAGACACAGAGAGACACAGAGAGAGACAGAGAGAGACACAGAGAGAGACAGAGAGAGATACAGAGAGAGACAGAGATTAACAGAGAGAGAGACAGAGAGAGACAGAGAGAGAGACAGAGAGACACAAAGAAAGAAACAGAGATAGACGGAGAGAGACAGAGAGAGAGACAAAGAGAGACACAGAGAGACACAGAGAGAGACAGAGAGAGACACAGAGAGAGACAGAGAGGTAGATACAGAGAGAGAGACAGAGAGAGACAGAGAGAGAGAGAGACAGAGAGAGACAGAGAGAGACAGAGAGAGACACAGAGAAACACAGAGAGAGACAGAGAGAGACAGTGAGAGACACAGAGAGACACAAAGAGAGACAGAGAGAGACACAGAGAGAGACAGAGAGAGACAGAGAGAGACAGACAGAGACAGAGAGAGACACAGAGATAGAGACAGAGAGAGACAGAGAGAGAGACAGAGAGAGACTGAGAGAGACAGAGATAGAGACAGAGAGAGACGGGGAGAGACACTTGGAGAAACAGAGAGAGACAGAGAGAGAGACAGAGAGAGACAGAAATAGAGACAGAGAGGGACAGAGAGAGAGACAGAGACAAAGAGAATGAATGAGAAATACAGAGAGAGAGACACAGAGAGAAAGACAGAGAGAGACAAAGAGAGAAACAGAGAGAAAGACAGAGACAGAGAGAGACACAGAGAGATACTGAGAGAGACACAGAGAGAGACAGAGGGAGAGACAGAGAAAGAGAAAGAGAGAGACAGAGAGAGAGACAGAGAGAGACAGAAAAGAGACAGAGAGAGAGACAGAGAGAGACATAGAGAGACAGAGAGAGACAGATAGAGAGACAGAGAAAGACACAGAGAGAGACAGAGAGAGCCGAGCGAGACAGAGAGAGACAGAGAGACAGAGAGACACAATGAAAGAAACAGAGATAGACTGAGAGGGATTGAGAGAGAGACAGAGAGAGACACAGAGAGACACAGAGAGAGACAGAGAGAGACACAGAGAGAGACAGAGAGAGATACAGAGAGAGAGACAGAGATTAACAGAGAGAGAGAGAGACAGAGAGAGACAGAGAGACACAAAGAAAGAAACAGAGATAGACGGAGAGAGACAGAGAGAGAGACACAGAGAGAGAGACAAAGAGAGACACAGAGAGACACAGAGAGAGACAGAGAGAGACACAGAGAGAGACAGAGAGGGAGATACAGAGAGAGAGACAGAGAGAGACAGAGAGAGAGACACAGAGAGAGACAGAGAGGGAGATACAGAGAGAGAGACAGAGAGAGACAGAGAGAGAGACACAGAGAGAGACAGAGATAGACAGAGATAGAGAGAAAGAGACACAGAGATAGACAGAGAGATACAGAGAGAGACAGAGAGAGACAGAGAGTTTAAGAGATAGAGACAGAGAGAGACAGAGAGAGAAACAGAGAGAGACAGAGAGAGACAGAGAGAGATAGAGAGAGAGACAGAGACAAAGGGAGTGACCGAGAAAGACAGAGAGAGACAGAGAGAGAGAGACAGAGAGAGACACAGAGAGACAGAGAGATACAGAGAGATAGACAAAGAGATAAGAGAGAGACAGAGAGAGACTGAGAGAGACAGAGAGACACAGAGAGAGACACAGAGAGAGACACAGAGAGAGACAGAGATAGAGACAGAGAGATACAGAGAGAGAGAGACAGAGATAGAGACAGAGAGAGACAGATACAGAGACAGAAAGAGACAGAAAGGACAGAGAGAGACACAGAGATAGAAAGAGAGAGACAGAGAGAGACAGAGGGAGAAAGAAAGAGAGACAGAGACAAAGAGAGTGAATGAGAGAGACAGAGAGAGACAGAGAGAGAGAAAGAGAGAGACACAGAGAGAGACAGAGAGAGAGACAGAGTCAAAGAGAGTGAATGAGAGAGACAGAGAGAGACAGAGAGAGATAGACAGACAGAGACACAGAGAGAGACAGAGATAGTCAGAGAGAGACAGAGATAGAAAGAGAGAGAGACATAGATACAGAAAAGAGACAAAGAGAGACAGAGAAAGACAGAGAGAGACAGAGAGAGAGACGGAGAGAGACAGAGAGAGACACAGAGAGAGACAGATATAGAGACAGAGAGAGACAGAGAAAGACACAGAGAGAAACACTGAGAGACAGAGAGAGAGACAGAGAGACAGAGAGAGACAGAGAGAGAGACAGAGAGAGACACAGAGTTGACAGAGACATACAGAGAGAGACAAAGAGAGTAGAGAGAGACAGAGAGATGGAGAGAGACAGAGACAAACAGAGAGAGACAGAGAGAGAGACAGAGAGAGACAGAGATAGACACAGAGAGAGACACAGAGAAACACAGAGAGAGACAGAGAGAGACACAGAGAGAGACATGGAGAGACACAGAGAGACACAGATAGAGACAGAGAGTGACGAGAGAGACAGAGAGAGAGACAGAGAGAGACAGAGATAGACAAAGAGAGACAGAGAGAGACAGATAGAGAGACAGATAGAGAGACAGAGAGAGACAGAGAGAGAGAGACAGAGAGAGACAGAGAGAGAGAAGGAGAGAAAGAGAAAGACAGAGAGAGTCAAAGAAAGACACAGAGAGTGACAGAGAGAGAGAGATACAGAGAGAGAGAGAGACAGAGAGAGACAGAGAGACAGAGAGAGACAGAGAGAGACAAAGATAGACAGAGATAGAGACAGAGAGAGACAGACAGAGAGAGACAGAGAGAGACGAAGAGAGACACAGAGAGAGACAGATAGAGACAGAGAGAGACAGAGAGATACAGAGAGAGACAGAGAGAGACACACACACAGAGAGAGAGAACGAGGGAGACACAGTGAAAGACAGAGAGAGAGACAGAGAGAGAGACAGAGAGAGACAGAAAATAGACAAAGAGACAGTCAGAGAGTGACAGAGGAAGACACAGAGAGAGACAGAGACAAAGAGAGAGAGACAGAGAAAGAGGTTAGAGACAGAGAGAGAGACAGAGAGAGAGACAGAGACAGAGTGAGAGAGACTGAGAGAGACAGAGAGAGACAGAGAGAGACAGAGAGAGACATACAGAGAGACATAGAGAGACAGAGAGAGACTCAGAGAGAGACAAAGAGAGAAACAGAGAGACAGAGAGAGACAGAAAGAGACAGAGAGATAGACAGAAAAAGATACAGATAGAGACAGAGAGAGACAGAGAGACACAGAGAGCAAAAGAGAGAGACAGAGAGAGAAAAGTGACAATGAGAGAGAGAGAGAGACAGAGAAAGACAGAGAAGGACAGATAGAGAGAAAGAAAAAAGACAGAGACAAATAGAGAGAGACTGAGAGAGACAGAGAGATACTGAGAGAGACAGAGAGATACAGAGATATAGAAAGAGAGATACAGAGAGAGACACAGAGAGAAACAGAGAGAGACAGAGAGAGACAGAGATAGACAGAGAGAGACAAAGAAAGAGAAAGAGAGAGACAGAGAGAGAGACAGAGAGAGACAGAGAGAGAGACAGAGACAAAGAGAGTGACTGAGAAAGACAGAGAGAGACAAGGAGAGAGAGACTGAGAGTGACAAAGAGAGAAACAGAGAGAGAGACAGAGACAAAGAGAGTGACTGAGAAAGACAGAGAGAGACAGAGAGAGAGAGACAGAGAGATACAAAGAGAGAAACAGAGAGAGACAGAGCAAGACAGAGAGAGAGACAGAGAGAGAGACAGAGAGAGACAGAGACAGAGTGAGAGAGACTGACAGAGACTGATAGAGACAGAAAGAGACATAAAGAGAGAGACATAGAGAGACAGAGAGAGACACAGAGAGAGACAGAGAGACAGACAGAGAGCAAATAGAGAGACAGAGAGTTACACAGAGAGAGCATAGAGATACAGAAAGACAAAGAGAGAAGAGAGACAGAGATATAGAAAGAGAGATACAGAGAGAGACACAGAGAGAAACAGAGAGACAGAGAGAGAGAGACAGAGAGAGACAGAGAGAGACAGAAAAGAGACAGTGATTTAGACAGAGTGGGACAGAGAGAGACAGATAGAGAGACAGAGAGAGACAGAGAGAGAGAGAGACAGAGACAGAGAGAGACGAGAGAGACAGAGAGAGAGACAGAGACAAAGAGAGTGACTGAGAAAGTCAGAGAGAGACAGAGAGAGAGAGAGAGAGACAGAGAGAGACAGAGAGAGATACAGAGATAGACAGAGATAGACAGAGAGAGACAGAGAGAGACAGAGAGAGACAAAGAAAAACAGAGAGACAGAAAAGAGACAGAGATTGAGACAGAGAGAGACAGAGTGAGACAGAGAGAGACAGATAGAGAGCCAGAGAGACACAGAGAGAGAGAGACAGAGAGAGATGAGAGAGACAGAGAGAGACAGAGAGAGACAGAGAGAGAGACAGAGAGAGACAGAGAGAGAGACAGAGAGAGACAAAGAAAAACAGAGAGACAGAAAAGAGACAGAGATTGAGACAGAGAGAGACAGAGTGAGACAGAGAGAGACAGATAGAGAGCCAGAGAGATACAGAGAGAGAGAGAGACAGAGAGAGATGAGAGAGACAGAGAGAGACAGAGAGAGACAGAGAGAGAGATAGACAAAGAGAGACAGAGAGAGACAGAGAGAGAGACAGAGAAAGAGACAGAGAGAGACAGAGAGAGAGACAGAAAAGAGACAGTGATTTAGACAGAGTGAGACAGAGACAGATAGAGAGACACAGAGAGACAGAGAGAGAGACAGAGACAGAGAGATGAGAGAGACAGAGAGAGACAGAGATAGAGACAGAGAGAGACAGAGAGAGACACAGAGAGAGACAGAGAAAGAGTCAGAGAGAGAGACTGAGAGAGACAAAGACAGAGACAGAGAGAGACAGAGAGATACAGAGAGAGACACAGAAAGAGAGAGAGAGAGAAAGAGGGAGATAGAAAGAGACAGAGCGAGATGAGAGAGACACAGAGAGAGAAAGAGAGAGACAGAGAGAGACAGAAAGAGAGACAGAGACAAAGAGAGTGAATGAGAGAGACAGAGAGAGACATAGAGAGAGAGACACAGAGAGACACAGAGAGAGACAGAGAGAGAGACTGAGTCAAAGAGAGTGAATAAGTGAGACAGAGAGAGTCACAGAGAGAGAGAGACACAAGAGACACAGAGAGAGACAGAGTGATACAGAGAAAGAGACAAAGAGAGAAGAGAGAGACAGAGAGAGACAGATAGACAGAGAGAGAGACAGAGATAGAGACAGAGAGAGACACAGAGAGAGACAGCGAGAGAAAGATAGAGAGACAGAGAGAGACATACAGAAAGAGACAGAGAGAGACAGAAAGAGACACAGAGAGAGAAAGAGAGAGAGACAGAGATAGACAGAGAGAGAGACAGAGAGATACAGAAAAGAGACAAAGAGAGAGAGACAGAAAGAGACAGAGAAAGACAGAGAGAGACAGAGAGAGAGACGGAGAGAGACACAGAGATAGAGACAGAGAGAGACACAGAGAGAGACAGCGAGAGAAAGATAGAGAGACAGAGAGAGACATACAAAAAGAGACAGAGAGAGACAGAGAGAGACACAGAGAGAGAAAAAGAGAGAGACCGAGATAGACAGAGAGAGAGACAGAGAGATACAGAAAAGAGACAAAGAGAGAGAGAGACAGAGACAAAGTGAGATAGCTTGAGAGAGTCAGAGAGAGATACAGAGAGAGACAGAGACAGACAGAGAGAGACAGAGATAGAGACAGAGAGAGACATAGAGGGAAAGAGAGAGACAGAGATAGAGACTGAGAGAGAGAGAGACAGAGAGAGAGACAGAGACAGACAAAGAGAGAGACAGAGAGAGAGACACACAGAGACAGAGAGAGACAGTGAGATACAGAGGGAAGGAGAGAGACAGAGACAGACAGAAACCGACAAAGAGAGAGAGACAGAAAGAGACAGATAGAGAGATACGGAGAGAGACAGAGAGAGACAGAGAGAGATAGAGATAGAGACAGAGAGAGACAGACAGGGACAGAGAGAGACAGAGAGAGACAGAGAGATACAGAGGGAGACAGAGAGAGAGACAGAGAGAGACAGAAATGAGACAAAGAGATAGACAGAGAGAGACAGAAAGAGACAGAGAGTGATATAGAGAGAGACAGAAACCGACAAAGAGAGAGAGTCTGAAAGAGACAGATAGAGAGATACAGAGAGAGACAGAGAGAGACAGAGAGAGACAGAGATAGAGACAGAGAGAGACAGAGAGGGACAGAGAGAGACAGAGATAGAGACAGAGAGAGAGAGACAGAGAGAGAGAGACAGAGACAGACAAAGAGAGAGACAGAGAGAGAGACACACAAAGACAAAGAGAGACAGTGAGATATAGAGAGAGACAGAGAGAGACAGAGAGAGACAGAAAGAGACAGAGAGTGAGATAGAGAGAGACAGAAACCGACAAAGAGAGAGAGACTGAAAGAGACAGATAGAGAGATACAGAGAGAGACAGAGAGAGACAGAGAGAGACAGAGATAGAGACAGAGCGAGACAGAGAGGGACAGAGAGAGACAGAGATAGAGACTGAGAGAGAGAGACAGAGAGAGAGAGACAGAGACAGACAAAGAGAGAGACAGAGAGAGACACACAAAGACAGAGAGAGACAGTGAGATATAGAGAGAGACATAGAGAGACAGAGAGAGATAGAGAGAGAGTGAGAGAGACAGAGAGAGACAGAGAGAGAGACAGAGAGAGATAGAGACAAAGTGAGAGAGACTGAGATAGACAGAGAGAGAGACAGAGAGAGACAGAGACAGAGTGAGAGAGACAGAGAGAGATACAGAGAGAGACAGAGAGAGACAGAGACAGAGATAGAGACAGAGAGAGACATAGAGGGAAAGAGAAAGACAGAGATAGAGACTGAGAGAGAGAGAAACAGAGAGAGAGACAGAGACTGACAAAGAGAGAGACAGAGAGAGAGACACACAGAGACAGAGAGACAGTGAGATACAGAGAGAGACAGAGAGAGACAGAGAGAGATAGAGAGATACAGAGTGAGACACAGAGAGAGACAGATAGATAGACAGAGACAAAGAGAGAGACAGAGAGAGACAGAGAGAGAGACAGAGAGAGACAGAGACAAAGAGAGAGACAGAGAGAGACCGAGACAAAGTGAGATAACTTGAGAGAGACAGAAAGAGAGACAGAGACAAAGAGAGAGACAGAGTGAGACAGAACAGAGTGAGAGAGACTGAGAGAGACAGAGAGAGGGACAGAGAGAGACAGAGACAAAGTGAGAGAGACTGAGATAGACAGAGAGAGAGACAGAAAGAGACAGAGACAAAGAGAGAGACAGAGAGAGACAGAGACAGCATGAGAGAGACAGAGAGAGACAGAGAGAGACAGAGACAAAGTGAGAGAGACTGAGATAGACAGACAGAGAGACAGAGAGAGACAGAGACAAAGAGAGAGACAGAGAGAGACAGAGACAGAGTGAGATAGCTTGAGAGAGACAGAGAGAGATACAGAGAGAGACAGAGAGAGACAGAGAGAGACAGAGAGAGACAGAGATAGAGACAGAGAGAGAGAGACAGAGAGAGAGAGACAGGGACAGACAAAGAGAGAGACAGAGAGAGAGACACACAAAGACAGAGAGAGACAGTGAGATATAGAGAGAGACAGAGAGAGAAAGAGAGAGATAGAGAGAGAGACAGAGTGAGACACAGAGAGAGACAGAGAGAGATAGAGACAAAGTGAGAGAGACTGAGATAGACAGAGAGAGAGACAGAGAGAGACAGAGACAAAGAGAGAGACAGAGAGAGACAGAGACAAAGTGAGATAGCTTGAGAGAGTCAGAGAGAGATACAGAGAGAGACAGAGACAGACAGAGAGAGACAGAGATAGAGACAGAGAGAGACATAGAGGGAAAGAGAGAGACAGAGATAGAGACTGAGAGAGAGAGACAGAGAGAGAGACAGAGACAGACAAAGAGAGAGACAGAGAGAGAGACACACAGAGACAGAGAGAGACAGTGAGATACAGAGGGAAGGAGAGAGACAGAGACAGACAGAAACCGACAAAGAGAGAGAGACAGAAAGAGACAGATAGAGAGATACGGAGAGAGACAGAGAGAGACAGAGAGAGATAGAGATAGAGACAGAGAGAGACAGACAGGGACAGAGAGAGACAGAGAGAGACAGAGAGATACAGAGGGAGACAGAGAGAGAGACAGAGAGAGACAGAAATGAGACAAAGAGATAGACAGAGAGAGACAGAAAGAGACAGAGAGTGAGATAGAGAGAGACAGAAACCGACAAAGAGAAAGAGTCTGAAAGAGACAGATAGAGAGATACAGAGAGAGACAGAGAGAGACAGAGAGAGACAGAGATAGAGACAGAGAGAGACAGAGAGGGACAGAGAGAGACAGAGATAGAGACAGAGAGAGAGACAGAGAGAGAGAGACAGAGACAGACAAAGAGAGAGACAGAGAGAGAGACACACAAAGACAAAGAGAGACAGTGAGATATAGAGAGAGACAGAGAGAGACAGAGAGAGACAGAAAGAGACAGAGAGTGAGATAGAGAGAGACAGAAACCGACAAAGAGAGAGAGACTGAAAGAGACAGATAGAGAGATACAGAGAGAGACAGAGAGAGACAGAGAGAGACAGAGATAGAGACAGAGCGAGACAGAGAGGGACAGAGAGAGACAGAGATAGAGACTGAGAGAGAGAAACAGAGAGAGAGAGACAGAGACAGACAAAGAGAGAGACAGAGAGAGAGACACACAAAGACAGAGAGAGACAGTGAGATATAGAGAGAGACAGAGAGAGACAGAGAGAGATAGAGAGAGAGTGAGAGAGACAGAGAGAGACAGAGAGAGAGACAGAGAGAGATAGAGACAAAGTGAGAGAGACTGAGATAGACAGAGAGAGAGACAGAGAGAGACAGAGACAGAGTGAGAGAGACAGAGAGAGATACAGAGAGAGACAGAGAGAGACAGAGACAGAGATAGAGACAGAGAGAGACATAGAGGGAAAGAGAAAGACAGAGATAGATACTGAGAGAGAGAGAAACAGAGAGAGAGACAGAGACTGACAAAGAGAGAGACAGAGAGAGAGACACACAGAGACAGAGAGACAGTGAGATACAGAGAGAGACAGAGAGAGACAGAGAGAGACACAGAGAGACACAGAGAGAGACAGAGAGAGACACAGAGAGAGACAGAGAGAGATACAGAGAGAGAGACAGAGATTAACAGAGAGAGAGAGAGACAGAGAGAGACAGAGAGACACAAAGAAAGAAACAGAGATAGACGGAGAGAGACAGAGAGAGAGACACAGAGAGAGAGACAAAGAGAGACACAGAGAGACACAGAGAGAGACAGAGAGAGACACAGAGAGAGACAGAGAGGGAGATACAGAGAGAGAGACAGAGAGAGACAGAGAGAGAGACACAGAGAGAGACAGAGATAGACAGAGATAGAGAGAAAGAGACACAGAGATAGACAGAGAGATACAGAGAGAGACAGAGAGAGACAGAGAGTTTAAGAGATAGAGACAGAGAGAGACAGAGAGAGAAACAGAGAGAGACAGAGAGAGACAGAGAGAGACAGAGAGAGACAGAGAGAGAGACAGAGACAAAGGGAGTGACCGAGAAAGACAGAGAGAGACAGAGAGAGAGAGACAGAGAGAGACACAGAGAGACAGAGAGATACAGAGAGATAGACAAAGAGATAATAGAGAGACAGAGAGAGACTGAGAGAGACAGAGAGACACAGAGAGAGACACAGAGAGAGACACAGAGAGAGACAGAGATAGAGACAGAGAGATACAGAGAGAGAGAGACAGAGATAGAGACAGAGAGAGACAGATACAGAGACAGAAAGAGACAGAAAGGACAGAGAGAGACACAGAGATAGAAAGAGAGAGACAGAGAGAGACAGAGGGAGAAAGAAAGAGAGACAGAGACAAAGAGAGTGAATGAGAGAGACAGAGAGAGACAGAGAGAGAGAAAGAGAGAGACACAGAGAGAGACAGAGAGAGAGACAGAGTCAAAGAGAGTGAATGAGAGAGACAGAGAGAGACAGAGAGAGATAGACAGACAGAGACACAGAGAGAGACAGAGATAGTCAGAGAGAGACAGAGATAGAAAGAGAGAGAGACATAGATACAGAAAAGAGACAAAGAGAGACAGAGAAAGACAGAGAGAGACAGAGAGAGAGACGGAGAGAGACAGAGAGAGACACAGAGAGAAACAGATATAGAGACAGAGAGAGACAGAGAAAGACACAGAGAGAAACACTGAGAGACAGAGAGAGAGACAGAGAGACAGAGAGAGACAGAGAGAGAGACAGAGAGAGACACAGAGTTGACAGAGACATACAGAGAGAGACAAAGAGAGTAGAGAGAGACAGAGAGATGGAGAGAGACAGAGACAAACAGAGAGAGACAGAGAGAGAGACAGAGAGAGACAGAGATAGACACAGAGAGAGACACAGAGAAACACAGAGAGAGACAGAGAGAGACACAGAGAGAGACATGGAGAGACACAGAGAGACACAGATAGAGACAGAGAGTGACGAGAGAGACAGAGAGAGAGACAGAGAGAGACAGAGATAGACAAAGAGAGACAGAGAGAGACAGATAGAGAGACAGATAGAGAGACAGAGAGAGACAGAGAGAGAGAGACAGAGAGAGACAGAGAGAGAGAAGGAGAGAAAGAGAAAGACAGAGAGAGTCAAAGAAAGACACAGAGAGTGACAGAGAGAGAGAGATACAGAGAGAGAGAGAGACAGAGAGAGACAGAGAGACAGAGAGAGACAGAGAGAGACAAAGATAGACAGAGATAGAGACAGAGAGAGACAGACAGAGAGAGACAGAGAGAGACGAAGAGAGACACAGAGAGAGACAGATAGAGACAGAGAGAGACAGAGAGATACAGAGAGAGACAGAGAGAGACACACACACAGAGAGAGAGAACGAGGGAGACACAGTGAAAGACAGAGAGAGAGACAGAGAGAGAGACAGAGAGAGACAGAAAATAGACAAAGAGACAGTCAGAGAGTGACAGAGGAAGACACAGAGAGAGACAGAGACAAAGAGAGAGAGACAGAGAAAGAGGTTAGAGACAGAGAGAGAGACAGAGAGAGAGACAGAGACAGAGTGAGAGAGACTGAGAGAGACAGAGAGAGACAGAGAGAGACAGAGAGAGACATACAGAGAGACATAGAGAGACAGAGAGAGACTCAGAGAGAGACAAAGAGAGAAACAGAGAGACAGAGAGAGACAGAAAGAGACAGAGAGATAGACAGAAAAAGATACAGATAGAGACAGAGAGAGACAGAGAGACACAGAGAGCAAAAGAGAGAGACAGAGAGAGAAAAGTGACAATGAGAGAGAGAGAGAGACAGAGAAAGACAGAGAAGGACAGATAGAGAGAAAGAAAAAAGACAGAGACAAATAGAGAGAGAGACTGAGAGAGACAGAGAGATACTGAGAGAGACAGAGAGATACAGAGATATAGAAAGAGAGATACAGAGAGAGACACAGAGAGAAACAGAGAGAGACAGAGAGAGACAGAGATAGACAGAGAGAGACAAAGAAAGAGAAAGAGAGAGAGACAGAGAGAGAGACAGAGAGAGACAGAGAGAGAGACAGAGACAAAGAGAGTGACTGAGAAAGACAGAGAGAGACAAGGAGAGAGAGACTGAGAGTGACAAAGAGAGAAACAGAGAGAGAGACAGAGACAAAGAGAGTGACTGAGAAAGACAGAGAGAGACAGAGAGAGAGAGACAGAGAGATACAAAGAGAGAAACAGAGAGAGACAGAGCAAGACAGAGAGAGAGACAGAGAGAGAGACAGAGAGAGACAGAGACAGAGTGAGAGAGACTGACAGAGACTGATAGAGACAGAAAGAGACATAAAGAGAGAGACATAGAGAGACAGAGAGAGACACAGAGAGAGACAGAGAGACAGACAGAGAGCAAATAGAGAGACAGAGAGTTACACAGAGAGAGCATAGAGATACAGAAAGACAAAGAGAGAAGAGAGACAGAGATATAGAAAGAGAGATACAGAGAGAGACACAGAGAGAAACAGAGAGACAGAGAGAGAGAGACAGAGAGAGACAGAAAAGAGACAGTGATTTAGACAGAGTGGGACAGAGAGAGACAGATAGAGAGACACAGAGAGACAGAGAGAGAGAGAGACAGAGACAGAGAGAGACGAGAGAGACAGAGAGAGAGACAGAGACAAAGAGAGTGACTGAGAAAGTCAGAGAGAGACAGAGAGAGAGAGAGAGAGACAGAGAGAGACAGAGAGAGATACAGAGATAGACAGAGATAGACAGAGAGAGACAGAGAGAGACAGAGAGAGACAAAGAAAAACAGAGAGACAGAAAAGAGACAGAGATTGAGACAGAGAGAGACAGAGTGAGACAGAGAGAGACAGATAGAGATCCAGAGAGACACAGAGAGAGAGAGACAGAGAGAGATGAGAGAGACAGAGAGAGACAGAGAGAGACAGAGAGAGAGACAGAGAGAGACAGAGAGAGAGACAGAGAGAGACAAAGAAAAACAGAGAGACAGAAAAGAGACAGAGATTGAGACAGAGAGAGACAGAGTGAGAGAGAGAGAGACAGATAGAGAGCCAGAGAGATACAGAGAGAGAGAGAGACAGAGAGAGATGAGAGAGACAGAGAGAGACAGAGAGAGACAGAGAGAGATAGACAAAGAGAGACAGAGAGAGACAGAGAGAGAGACAGAGAGAGACAGAGAGAGAGACAGAAAAGAGACAGTGATTTAGACAGAGTGAGACAGAGACAGATAGAGAGACACAGAGAGACAGAGAGAGAGACAGAGACAGAGAGATGAGAGAGACAGAGAGAGACAGAGATAGAGACAGAGAGAGACAGAGAGAGACACAGAGAGAGACAGAGAAAGAGTCAGAGAGAGAGACTGAGAGAGACAAAGACAGAGACAGAGAGAGACAGAGAGAGACAGAGAGAGACACAGAAAGAGAGAGAGAGAGAGAAAGAGGGAGATAGAAAGAGACAGAGCGAGATGAGAGAGACACAGAGAGAGAAAGAGAGAGACAGAGAGAGACAGAAAGAGAGACAGAGACAAAGAGAGTGAATGAGAGAGACAGAGAGAGACATAGAGAGAGAGACACAGAGAGACACAGAGAGAGACAGAGAGAGAGACTGAGTCAAAGAGAGTGAATAAGTGAGACAGAGAGAGTCACAGAGAGAGAGAGACACAAGAGACACAGAGAGAGACAGAGTGATACAGAGAAAGAGACAAAGAGAGAAGAGAGAGACAGAGAGAGACAGATAGACAGAGAGAGAGACAGAGATAGAGACAGAGAGAGACACAGAGAGAGACAGCGAGAGAAAGATAGAGAGACAGAGAGAGACATACAGAAAGAGACAGAGAGAGACAGAAAGAGACACAGAGAGAGAAAGAGAGAGAGACAGAGATAGACAGAGAGAGAGACAGAGAGATACAGAAAAGAGACAAAGAGAGAGAGACAGAAAGAGACAGAGAAAGACAGAGAGAGACAGAGAGAGAGACGGAGAGAGACACAGAGATAGAGACAGAGAGAGACACAGAGAGAGACAGCGAGAGAAAGATAGAGAGACAGAGAGAGACATACAAAAAGAGACAGAGAGAGACAGAGAGAGACACAGAGAGAGAAAAAGAGAGAGACCGAGATAGACAGAGAGAGAGACAGAGAGATACAGAAAAGAGACAAAGAGAGAGAGAGACAGAGACAAAGTGAGATAGCTTGAGAGAGTCAGAGAGAGATACAGAGAGAGACAGAGACAGACAGAGAGAGACAGAGATAGAGACAGAGAGAGACATAGAGGGAAAGAGAGAGACAGAGATAGAGACTGAGAGAGAGAGAGACAGAGAGAGAGACAGAGACAGACAAAGAGAGAGACAGAGAGAGAGACACACAGAGACAGAGAGAGACAGTGAGATACAGAGGGAAGGAGAGAGACAGAGACAGACAGAAACCGACAAAGAGAGAGAGACAGAAAGAGACAGATAGAGAGATACGGAGAGAGACAGAGAGAGACAGAGAGAGATAGAGATAGAGACAGAGAGAGACAGACAGGGACAGAGAGAGACAGAGAGAGACAGAGAGATACAGAGGGAGACAGAGAGAGAGACAGAGAGAGACAGAAATGAGACAAAGAGATAGACAGAGAGAGACAGAAAGAGACAGAGAGTGAGATAGAGAGAGACAGAAACCGACAAAGAGAGAGAGTCTGAAAGAGACAGATAGAGAGATACAGAGAGAGACAGAGAGAGACAGAGAGAGACAGAGATAGAGACAGAGAGAGACAGAGAGGGACAGAGAGAGACAGAGATAGAGACAGAGAGAGAGACAGAGAGAGAGAGACAGAGACAGACAAAGAGAGAGACAGAGAGAGACACACAAAGACAAAGAGAGACAGTGAGATATAGAGAGAGACAGAGAGAGACAGAGAGAGACAGAAAGAGACAGAGAGTGAGATAGAGAGAGACAGAAACCGACAAAGAGAGAGAGACTGAAAGAGACAGATAGAGAGATACAGAGAGAGACAGAGAGAGACAGAGAGAGACAGAGATAGAGACAGAGCGAGACAGAGAGGGACAGAGAGAGACAGAGATAGAGACTGAGAGAGAGAGAGAGAGAGAGAGACAGAGACAGACAAAGAGAGAGACAGAGAGAGAGACACACAAAGACAGAGAGAGACAGTGAGATATAGAGAGAAACAGAGAGAGACAGAGAGAGATAGAGAGAGAGTTGGAGAGACAGAGAGAGACAGAGAGAGAGACAGAGAGAGATAGAGACAAAGTGAGAGAGACTGAGATAGACAGAGAGAGAGACAGAGAGAGACAGAGACAGAGTGAGAGAGACAGAGAGAGATACAGAGAGAGACAGAGAGAGACAGAGACAGAGATAGAGACAGAGAGAGACATAGAGGGAAAGAGAAAGACAGAGATAGAGACTGAGAGAGAGAGAAACAGAGAGAGAGACAGAGACTGACAAAGAGAGAGACAGAGAGAGACACACAGAGACAGAGAGACAGTGAGATACAGAGAGAGACAGAGAGAGACAGAGAGAGATAGAGAGATACAGAGTGAGACACAGAGAGAGACAGATAGATAGACAGAGACAAAGAGAGAGACAGAGAGAGACAGAGAGAGAGACAGAGAGAGACAGAGACAAAGAGAGAGACAGAGAGAGACCGAGACAGAGTGAGATAACTTGAGAGAGACAGAGAGAGATACAGAGAGAGACAGAGAGAGACAGAGAGAGACAGAGATAGAGACAGAGATAGACATAGAGGGAAAGAGAGAGACAGACATAGACTGAGAGAGAGAGACAGAGAGAGAGACAGAGACAGACAAAGAGAGAGACAGAGAGAGACACACAGAAACAGAGAGAGACAGTGAGATACAGAGAGAGACAGAGAGACAGAGAGAGACAGAAACCGACAAAGAGAGAGAGACAGAAAGAGACATATAGAGAGATACAGAGAGAGACAGAGAGAGACAGAGATAGAGACAGAGAGAGACAGAGAGGGACAGAGAGAGACAGAGAGAGACAGAGAGATACAGAGAGAGACAGAGAGAGAGACAGAGAGAGACAGAAATGAGACAAAGAGAGAGACCGAGAGAGACAGAAAGAGACAGAGAGTGAGATAGAGAAAGACAGAGAGAGACAGAGAGAGATAGAGACAAAGTGAGACAGACTGAGATAGACAGAGAGAGAGACAGAGAGAGACAGAGACAAAGAGAGAGACAAATAGAGACAGAGACAGAGTGAGATAGCTTGAGAGAGACAGAGAGAGATACAGAGAGAGACAGAGTGAGACAGAGACAGAGATAGAGACAGAGAGATACATAGAGGGAAAGAGAGAGACAGAGATAGAGACTGAGAGAGAGAGAAACAGAGAGAGACAGAGACAGACAAAGAGAGAGACAGAGAGAGAGACACACAGAGACAGAGATAGACAGTGAGATACAGAGAGAGACAGAGAGAGACAGAGAGAGATAGAGAGATACAGAGTGAGACACAGAGAGAGACAGAGAGAGACAGAGACAAAGAGAGAGACAGAGAGAGACAGAGAGAGAGACAGAGAGAGACAGAGACAAAGAGAGAGACAGAGAGAGACAGAGACAGAGTGAGATAACTTGAGAGAGACAGAGAGAGATACAGAGAGAGACAGAGAGAGACAGAGAGAGACATAGAGGGAAAGAGAGAGACAGAGATAGAGACTGAGAGAGAGAGAGACAGAGAGAGTGACAGAGACAGACAAAGAGAGAGACAGAGAGAGACACACAGAAACAGAGAGAGACAGAGAGAGACAGAGAGAGAGACACACAGAGACAGAGATAGACAGTGAGATACAGAGAGAGACAGAGAGAGACAGAGAGAGATAGAGAGATACAGAGTGAGACACAGAGAGAGACAGAGAGACAGACAGAGACAAAGAGAGTACAGAGAGAGACAGAGAGAGAGAGACAGAGAGAGACAGAGACAAAGAGAGAGACAGAGAGAGACAGAGACAGAGTGAGATAACTTGAGAGAGACAGAGAGAGATACAGAGAGAGACAGAGAGAGACAGAGAGAGACAGAGATAGAGACAGAGAGAGACATAGAGGGAAAGAGAGAGACAGAGATAGAGACTGAGAGAGAGAGAGACAGAGAGAGAGACAGAGACAGACAAAGAGAGAGACAGAGAGAGACACACAGAAACAGAGAGAGACAGAGAGAGACAGAGAGAGACAGAGAGAGACAGAAACCGACAAAGAGAGAGAGACAGAAAGAGACAGATAGAGAGATACAGAGAGAGACAGACAGAGACAGAGAGAGACAGAGATAGAGACAGAGAGAGACAGAGAGGGACAGAGAGAGACAGAGAGAGACAGAGAGATACAGAGAGAGACAGAGAGAGACAGAAAGAGACAGAGAGTGAGATAGAGAGAGACAGAAACCGACAAAGAGAGAGAGACAGAAAGAGACAGATAGAGAGATACAGAGAGAGACAGAGAGAGACAGAGAGAGACAGAGATAGAGACAGAGAGAGACAAAGAGGGACAGAGAGACAGAGAGAGACAGAGAGATACAGAGAGAGACAGCGAGAGAGACAGAGAGAGAATGTGATGAGACAAAGAGAGAAACAGAGAGAGACAGAAAGAGACAGAGTGTGAGATAGAGAAAGACAGAGAGAGCCAGAGAGAGATAGAGACAAAGAGAGAGACAGAGAGAGAGACAGAGAGAGACCGAGACAGAGTGAGAGTGACTGAGAGAGACAGAGAGAGACACAGAGAGAGACAGAGAGAGACAGAGATAGAGAAAGAGAGAGAGAGACAGAGAGAGAGACATAGAGAGACAGAGAGATACAGAGAGAGACAGAGAGAGACAGAGACAGTAAAGAGACCAAGAGAGAGAGACAGAGAGAGACAGAAAGAGACAAAGAGAGAGAGACAGAGAGAGACAGAAATAGACAGAGAGAGACAAAGACAAAGAGAGAGACAGAGAGAGACAGAGAGAGACAGAGAAAGAGACAGAGAGAGACATTGAGGGACAGAGAGAGACAGAGATAGAGACTGAGAGAGAGAGAGACTGAGAGAGAGACAGAGAGAGACAGAGAGGGACAGAGAGAGACAGAGAGATACAGAGAGAGACAGAGAGAGAGACAGAGAGATACAGAAATGAGACAAAGAGAGAGACAGAGATAGACAGAAAGAGACAGAGAGTGAGATAGAGAGAGACAGAGAGAGACAGAGAGAGATAGAGACAAAGAGAGAGACAGAGTGAGAGACAGAGAGAGACCGAGACAGAGTGAGAGAGACTGAGAGAGACAGAGAGAGACAGAGATAGAGAAAGAAAGAGACAGAGAGAGAGACAGAGAGAGACAGAGAGATACAGAGAGATACAGAGAGAGAGACAGAGACTGTAAAGAGACAAAGAGAGAGACAGAGAGACAGAAAGAGACAAAGAGAGAGAGACAGAGAGAGACAGAAAGAGACAGAGATAGACAAAGACAAAGTGAGAGACAGAGAGCGACAGAGACAGAGTGAGATAGACTGAGAGAGACAGAGAGAGACACAGAGAGCGACAGAGAGAGACAGAGATAGAGACAGAGAGAGACAGAGAGAGACAGACAGAGACAGAGAGATACAGAGAGAGACAGAGAGAGACAGAGACATTAAAGAGACAAAGAGAGAGAGACAGAGAGAGACAGAAAGAGACAAAGAGAGAGAGACAGAAAGAGACAGAGAGAGATAGAGCGAGATAGAGAGAGACACAGAGAGAGACAGAGAAAAGAGAGAGACAGAGAGAGACAAGGATAGAGTGAGAGAGACTGAGAGAGATTGAGAGAGACAGAGACAGAGTGAGAAAGACTGAGAGAGACAGGGAGAGACAGTGATATAGACAGAGAGAGATAGAGAGAGACAGAGTGAGACACAGAGAGAGACAGAGAGAGACAGATAGAGACAGAGAGACACAGAGAGAAACAGAGAGAGACAGAGAGAGACACATAGAGAGACAGAGAGAGACAGATTTAGAAACAGAGAAAGACAGAGAGTGAGACAGAGAGAGACAGAGAGAGTCAGAGAGATACAGAGAAAGACAGAGTGAGACTCAGAGAGAGACAGAGATAGAGACAGAGAGAGAAAGAGAAAGAGACAGAGAGAGACACAGTGAGAGACAGAGAGAGAGACAGAGAAAGACAAAGAGAGAGACAGAGAGTGACAGAGTGATAAACAGAGAGAGACAGAGATAGAGATAGAGAGAGACAGAGAGACAGAGAGAGAAATTTAGAGGCAGAGAGAGACAGAGAGAGAGACAGAGAGAGACAGGGAGAGAAACAGAGAGACAGAGTGAGAGACAGGGAGAGACAGAGTTAGAGACACAGAGAGATAGAGAGAGAGACAGAGAAAGGGACATAGAGACAGAGAGAGACAGAGAGAGACAGAGAGAAAGACAGAAAGAGACAGATAGAGACAGAAGGAGAGACAGAGAGATACAGAGAAAGACACAGAGAGAGACAGAGAGAGACAGAGAGAGAAAGAGACAGAGAGAGAGACAGAGAGACAGAGAGACACAGAGAGAGACAGAGAGAGATAAAAAGAGAGACAGAGATAGAGAGACAGAGAGAGATAGAGAGAGATAGAGTGAGATAGAGAGAGACAGAGAGGGACAAAGAAAGACAGAGAGAGAGACAGAGAGACAGACAGAGACAGAGACAGAAAGAGACAGAGAGAGAGACAGAGAGAGAGACAGAGAGAGACAGAGAGACAGAGAGAGACAGAATGAGAGACAAACAGAGAAAGACAGAGAGAGACAGATAAAGACAGAGAGAGACAGAGAGAGACAGAGAGAGACTAAGATTGAGACAGAGAGAGAGAGACAGAGAGAGACAGAGAGAGAGACAGAGAGAGACAGAGAGAGAGACAGAGAGAGATAAAGAGAGAGACAGATAGAGAGACAGAGAGAGAGACTGACAGAGAAAGAGAGAGACAGAGAGAGAAACAGAGAGACAGAGAGAGACAGAGAGGGAGAGACAGAGAGAGAGAGACAGACAGAGACCGAAAACAGACAAAGAGAGAGAGTCAGAAAGAGACAGAGGGAGAGATAGAGAGAGAGAGAGAGACATAGAGAGAGACAGAGAGAGAGACACAGAGATAGAGAGAGACAGAGAGAGACAGAGACAGAGTGAGAGAGACTGAGAGAGACAGAGAGAGACACAGATAGAGAGAGAGACAGAGAGAGAGACAGAGAGAGATGGAGAGATAAGAGCGAGAGACACAGAGAGAGAGACAGAGAGAGACACAGAGGGAGACAGACATAAGAGAGAGACAGAGAGAAACAGAGACAGAGTGAGAGAGACTGAGAGAGACAGAGAGAGAGACAGAGACAGAGTGAGAGAGATTGAGAGAGACTGAGAGAGAGACAGAGAGGCAGAGATAAAGAGAGAGACAGAGAGAGACAGAGAGAGAAAGAGAGAGACAAAGATAGAGACAGAGAGAGAAGGAGAGATACAGAGAGAGACAGAGAGAGACACAGATAGAGACAAAGAGAGACAGAGAGAGACAGAGTTTGAGACAGAAAGAGAGACAGAGAGATAGAGATAGTGATAGAGAGGACAGAGAGAAAGACAGAGAGAGACAGAGAGAGACAGATAGATATAGAGAGAGACAGAGAGAGACACAGAGAGAGACAGAGAGAGACAGAAAGAGACAGAGAGAGATAGAGAGAGACACAGAGAGACACAGAGAGAGACAAAGAGATAGACAGAGACAAAGAGAGAGACAGAGAGAGACAGAGACAAAGTGAGAAAGACAGAGAGAGTCAGAGAGAGACAGAGAGAGATATAGACAAAGTGAGAGAGACTGAGATAGACAGAGAGAGAGACAGAGGGAGACAGAGACAAAGAGAGAGACAGAGACAGAGTGAGATAGACTGAGAGAGACATAGAGAGACACAGAGAGAGACAGAGAGAGACAGAGAGAGACAGAGATAGAGACAGAGAGAGACCGAGAGAGAGACAGAGAGAGACAGAGAGAGACAGAGTGATACAGAGAGAGAGACAGAAAGAGAGACAGATTGAGACAGAAAATAGACAAAGGGAGAGAAACAGAGAGAGACAGAATGAGACAGATAGAGAGATAGAGAGAGACAGAGAGAGACACAGAGAGAGACAGAGAGAGAGACAGAGACAAAGAGAGAGACAGGGAGAGACAGAGACAGAGTGAGTGAGACTGATAGAGAGAGAGACAGAGAGAGACAGAGACAAAGTGAGAGAGACTGAGATAGACAGAGAGAGAGAGACAGAGAAAGACAAAGACAAAAAGAGAGACAGAGAGAGACAGAGACAGAGTGAGATAGACTGAGAGAGACAGAGAGAGACACAGAGAGCGACAGAGAGAGACAGAGATAGAGACAGAGGGAGACAGAGAGAGAGTGAGACAGAGAGAGACAGAGAGAGACAGAGAGATACAGAGGGAGGCAGAGAGAGACAGGTATAGAGACAGAGTCAGAGAGAGACAGAGAGAGAGACAGAGACCAAGAGAGAGACAGAGAGAGACAGAACAGAGTGAGAGAGACTGAGAGAGACAGAGAGCGGGACAGAGAGAGACAGAGACAAAGTGAGAGACAGAGAGAGACAGAGACAGAGTGAGAGAGACAGAGAGAGACAAAGAGAGAGACAAGGAGAGACAGAGAGAGACAGAGATAGAGACAGAGAGAGACAGAGAGAGAGACAGAGAGAGATGAGAGAGACAGAGAGATACAGAGAGAGACATAGAGAAACACAGAGAGAGACAGAGAGAGACAGAAAGAGACTGAGAGAGAGATAGAGAGAGTCAGAGAGAGACACAGAGAGAGACAGAGAGAGTGACAGAGACAAAGAGAGAGACAGAGAGAGACAGAGACAGAGTGAGAGAGACAGAGAGAGACAAAGAGAGAGGCAGAGAGAGACAGAGACCAAGTGAAAGAGACTGAGATAGACAGAGAGAAACACAGAGAGAGACAGAGAGAGACAGAGATAGAGACAGAGAGAGACACAGAGAGAGACAGCGAGAGAAAGATAGAGAGAAAAAGAGAGACACATACAGAAAGAGACAGTGAGAGACAGAGAGAGACACAGAGAGAGAAAGAGAGAGAGACAGAGATAGACAGAGAGAGAGTCGGAGAGATACAGAAAAGAGACAAAGAGAGAGAGACAGAGACAGAGAAAGACAGAGAGAGACAGAGAGAGAGACGGTTAGAGACAGAGAGAGACACAAAGAGAGACAGATATAGAGACGGAGAGAGACAGAGAATGACACAGAGAGACAGTGAGAGAGACAGAGAGACAGAGAGAGACAGAGAGATGACAGAGACATACAGAGAGAGACAAAGAGAGTAGAGAGAGACAGAGAGAGACAGAGAGAGACAAAGAAAGACACAGCGAGAGACAGAGAGAGAGAGAGATACAGAGAGAGAGACAGAGAGAGACAGAGAGACAAGAGAGACAGAGAGAGGCAGAGATAGACAGAGAAAGAGAAAGAGAGAGACAGAGAGAGAGACAGAGAGAGAGACCGAGAGAGACAGAAAAGAGACAAACAGAGAGAGACAGAGAAAGACAGAGAGAGACAGAGAGACACAGAGAGAGACAGAGAGAGAGAGAGACAGAGACAGAGATAGAGACAGAGAGAAACAGAGAGAGAGACAGAGAGAGAAACAGAGAGAGACCGAGAGAGACACAGAGAGACACAGAGAGAGACAGAGATAGCGAGAGACACAGGGAGACAAAGATAGAGACAGAGATGGACAGAGAGTGAGATAGGTAGAGACAGAGAGAGAGACAGAGAGAGAGAGAGACAGAGTAAGAGAGACTGAGTGAGACAGAGAGAGAGACAGAGAGAGAGACACAAAGAGACACAGAGAGAGACAGAGAGAAACAGAGCGAGACAAAGAGAGACCGAGAGAGACAGAGAGAAAGACAGAGAAAGACAGAGAGAGACAGAGAGAGACAAAGAAACACAGAGAGACAGATAGAGAGAGACAGAGAGAGACAGACAGAGAAAGAGAGAGACAGAGAGAGATACAGAGAGAGACACAGAGAGAGACAGAGGGAGAGACAGAGAAAGAGAAAGAGAGAGACAAAGAGAGAGACAGAGAAAATGACAGAGAGAGACAGAAAATAGACAGAGAGAGAGAAAGAGACAGACAGAGAGAGACAGAGACAGACAGACAGAGAGACAGAGAGAGACACAGAGAGAGACAGAGAGAGAGACAGAGAGAGATGAGAGAGACAGAGAGAGACAGAGAGAGACAGAGAGAGACAGAGATAGAGACAGAGAGAGTCAAAGAAAGAAACAGAGATAGACAGAGAGAGACAGAGAGAGAGACAGAGAGAGACACAGAGAGACATAGAGAGAGACAGAGAGAGACACAGATAGAGACAGAGAGAGAGAGATACAGAGAGACAGAGAGAGACAGAGACAGAGAGACAGATAGAGACAGAGAGAGACTGAGATAGACAGTGATAGAGAGACACAGAGAGAGACAGAGATAGACTGAGAGAGAAAGAGTTAGAGACAGAGAGAGACAGAGAGAGAGACAGAGAGAGAAACAGAGAGAGACAGAGAGAGAGAGAGAGACAGAGACAAAGAGAGTGACTGAGAAAGACAGAGAGAGACAGAGAGAGAGACAGAGAGAGACACAGAGATACAGTGAGATACATAGAGAGAGACAAAGAGAGAAGAGAGAGAGAGGCAGAGAGAGATAGAGAGACAGAGAGAGACACAGAGAGACAGAGATACAGACAGAGAGAGAAAGAGAGAGACACAGAGAGAGACAGAGAAAGAGACAGAGAGAGAGACTGAGAGAGACAGAGACAGAGAGAGACAGAGAGAGACACAGAAAGAGACAGAGAGAGAGAAAGAGAGGGAGACAGAAAGAGACAGAGCGAGACGAGAGAGACACAGAGAGAGAAAGAGAGAGACAGAGAGAGAGACAGACAGAGAGACAGAGACAAAGAGAGTGAATGAGAGAGACAGAGAGAGACACACAGAGAGAGACAGAGAGAGACACAGAGAGAGACAGAGAGAGAGACAGAGTCAAAGAGAGTGAATCAGAGAGACAGAGAGAGACAGAGAGAGAGAGACAGAAAGAGACACAGAGAGAGACAGAGTGATACAGAGAAAGAGACAAAGAGAGAAGAGAGAGACAGAGAGAGACATATAGAGAGACAGAGAGAGACAGAGATAGAGACAGAGAGAGACACAGAGAGAGACAGAGAGAGAAAGATAGAGAGACAGAGAGTGACATACAGAAAGAGACAGAGAGAGACACAGAGAGAGAGAGAGAGACAGAGATAGACAGAGAGAGAGACAGAGAGAGACACAGAGAGAGACAGATATAGAGACAGAGATAGACAGAGAAAGACACAGGGAGAAACACAGAGAGACACTGAGAGAGACAGAGAGATATATTGAGAGAGACAGAGAGAGACAGAAACAGACAGAGAGACATAGAGAGACAGAGAGAGAGAGAGACAGAGAGAGACACAGAGAAACACAGAGAGAGACAGAGACTGAAAGAGAGAGACAGTGAGAGACAGAGAGAGACACAGAGAGAGATAGAGAGAGACACAGAGAGACAGAGAGAGAGACAGAGAGAGACAGACAGAGACAGAGAGAGACACAGAAAGAGAGACAGAGATAGAGACAGAGAGAGACAGAGAGACAGAGAGAGACTGAGAGAGACAGGGATAGAGACAGAGAGAGACAGTGAGAGACTCTGGGAGAATCAGAGAGAGACAGAGAGAGAGACAGAGAGAGACAGAAAATAGACTGAGAGTCAGAGAGTGACAGAGAAAGAGAGAGAGAGAGAAAAAGAGACAAAGAGAGAGAGAGACAGAGACAGAGTGAGAGAGACAGAGAGAGAGACAGAGACAGAGTGAGAGAGACTGAGAGAGACAGAGAGAGAGACAGAGAGAGACAGAGAGAGACATACAGAGAGAGACATAGAGAGACAGAGAGAGACACAGAGAGAGTCTGAGAGACAGAGATAACAGAAAGAGACAGAGAGATAGACAGAGAAAGAGACAGAGAGAGACAGAGAGAGACAGAGAGAGACACAGAGAGCAAAAGAGAGAGACAGAGAGTTACACAAAGAGAGCATAGAGATACAGAGAGACAAAGAGAGAAGAGAGACAGAGAGAGACAGAGATATAGAAAGAGAGATACAGAGAGAGACACAGAGAGAAACACAAAAAACAGAGAGAGTGAGACAGAGAGAGACACAGAGAGAGACAGAGCGAGACAGAGAGAGAGACAGAGAGAGAGGCAGAGAGAGACAGAGAGAGACACAGAGAGAGACAGACAGAGAAAAGAGACAAAGAGAGAGAGACAAAGAGAGAGACAGAGAAAGACAGAGAGAGACAGAGAGAGACAGATAGATATAGAGAGAGACAGAGAGAGACACAGAGAGAGACAGAGAGAGACAGAAAGAGACAGAGAGAGATAGAGAGAGACACAGAGAGACACAGAGAGAGACAAAGAGATAGACAGAGACAAAGAGAGAGACAGAGAGAGACAGAGACAAAGTGAGAAAGACAGAGAGAGTCAGAGAGAGAGACAGAGAGAGATATAGACAAAGTGAGAGAGACTGAGATAGACAGAGAGAGAGACAGAGGGAGACAGAGACAAAGAGAGAGACAGAGACAGAGTGAGATAGACTGAGAGAGACATAGAGAGACACAGAGAGAGACAGAGAGAGACAGAGAGAGACAGAGATAGACAGAGATAGAGACAGAGAGAGACAGAGAGAGAGACAGAGAGAGACAGAGAGAGACAGAGTGATACAGAGAGAGAGACAGAAAGAGAGACAGATTGAGACAGAAAATAGACAAAGGGAGAGAAACAGAGAGAGACAGAATGAGACAGATAGAGAGATAGAGAGAGACAGAGAGAGACACAGAGAGAGACAGAGAGAGAGACAGAGACAAAGAGAGAGACAGGGAGAGACAGAGACAGAGTGAGTGAGACTGATAGAGAGAGAGACAGAGAGAGACAGAGACAAAGTGAGAGAGACTGAGATAGACAGAGAGAGAGAGACAGAGAAAGACAAAGACAAAAAGAGAGACAGAGAGAGACAGAGACAGAGTGAGATAGACTGAGAGAGACAGAGAGAGACACAGAGAGCGACAGAGAGAGACAGAGATAGAGACAGAGGGAGACAGAGAGAGAGTGAGACAGAGAGAGACAGAGAGAGACAGAGAGATACAGAGGGAGACAGAGAGAGACAGGTATAGAGACAGAGTCAGAGAGAGACAGAGAGAGAGACAGAGACCAAGAGAGAGACAGAGAGAGACAGAACAGAGTGAGAGAGACTGAGAGAGACAGAGAGCGGGACAGAGAGAGACAGAGACAAAGTGAGAGACAGAGAGAGACAGAGACAGAGTGAGAGAGACAGAGAGAGACAAAGAGAGAGACAGAGAGAGTCAGAGAGAGACAGAGATAGAGACAGAGAGAGACAGAGAGAGAGACAGAGAGAGATGAGAGAGACAGAGAGATACAGAGAGAGACAGAGAGAAACACAGAGAGAGACAGAGAGAGACAGAAAGAGACTGAGAGAGATAGAGAGAGTCAGAGAGAGACACAGAGAGAGACAGAGAGAGTGACAGAGACAAAGAGAGAGACAGAGAGAGACAGAGACAGAGTGAGAGAGACAGAGAGAGACAAAGAGAGAGGCAGAGAGAGACAGAGACCAAGTGAAAGAGACTGAGATAGACAGAGAGAAACACAGAGAGAGACAGAGAGAGACAGAGATAGAGACAGAGAGAGACACAGAGAGAGACAGCGAGAGAAAGATAGAGAGAAAAAGAGAGACACATACAGAAAGAGACAGAGAGAGACAGAGAGAGACACAGAGAGAGAAAGAGAGAGAGACAGAGATAGACAGAGAGAGAGACGGAGAGATACAGAAAAGAGACAAAGAGAGAGAGACAGAGACAGAGAAAGACAGAGAGAGACAGAGAGAGAGACGGTTAGAGACAGAGAGAGACACAAAAAGAGACAGATATAGAGACGGAGAGAGACAGAGAATGACACAGAGAGACAGTGAGAGAGACAGAGAGACAGAGAGAGACAGAGAGATGACAGAGACATACAGAGAGAGACAAAGAGAGTAGAGAGAGACAGAGAGAGACAGAGAGAGACAAAGAAAGACACAGCGAGAGACAGACAGAGAGAGATACAGAGAGAGAGACAGAGAGAAACAGAGAGACAGAGAGAGACAGAGAGAGGCAGAGATAGACAGAGAAAGAGAAAGAGAGAGACAGAGAGAGAGACAGAGAGAGAGACCGAGAGAGACAGAAAAGAGACAAACAGAGAGAGACAGAGAAAGACAGAGAGAGACAGAGAGACACAGAGAGAGACAGAGAGAGAGAGAGACAGAGACAGAGATAGAGACAGAGAGAAACAGAGAGAGAGACAGAGAGAGAAACAGAGAGAGACAGAGAGAGACACAGAGAGACACAGAGAGAGACAGAGATAGAGAGAGACACAGGGAGACAAAGATAGTGACAGAGATGGACAGAGAGTGAGATAGGTAGAGACAGAGAGAGACAGAGAGAGAGAGACAGAGTAAGAGAGACTGAGTGAGACAGAGAGAGAGACAGAGAGAGAGAGAGACACAAAGAGACACAGAGAGAGACAGAGAGAAACAGAGCGAGACAAAGAGAGACGGAGAGAGACAGAGAGAGAGACAGAGAAAGACAGAGAGAGACAGAGAGAGACAAAGAAAGACAGAGAGAGAGATAGAGAGAGACAGAGAGAGACAGACAGAGAAAGAGAGAGACAGAGAGAGATACAGAGAGAGACACAGAGAGAGACAGAGGGAGAGACAGAGAAAGAGAAAGAGAGAGACAAAGAGAGAGACAGAGAAAATGACAGAGAGAGACAGAAAATAGACAGAGAGAGAGAAAGAGACAGACAGAGAGAGACAGAGACAGACAGAAAGAGAGACAGAGAGAGACACAGAGAGAGACAGAGAGAGAGACAGAGAGAGATGAGAGAGACAGAGAGAGACAGAGAGAGACAGAGAGAGAGACAGAGAGAGACAAAGAAAGAAACAGAGATAGACGGAGAGAGACAGAGAGAGAGACAGAGAGAGACACAGAGAGACAAAGAGAGAGACAGAGAGAGACACAGAGAGAGACAGAGAGAGAGATACAGAGAGACAGAGAGAGACAGAGACAGAGAGACAGATAGAGACAGAGAGAGACTGAGATAGACAGTGATAGAGAGACACAGAGAGAGACAGAGATAGACTGAGAGAGAAAGAGTTAGAGACAGAGAGAGACAGAGAGAGAGACAGAGAGAGAAACAGAGAGAGACAGAGAGAGACAGAGAGAGAGACAAAGAGAGAGACAGAGACAAAGAGAGTGACTGAGAAAGACAGAGAGAGACAGAGAGAGACACAGAGATACAGTGAGATACATAGAGAGAGACAAAGAGAGAAGAAAGAGAGAGACAGAGAGAGATAGAGAGACAGAGAGAGACACAGAGAGACAGAGATACAGACAGAGAGAGAAAGAGAGAGACACAGAGAGAGACAGAGAAAGAGACAGAGAGAGAGACTGAGAGAGACAGAGACACAGAGAGACAGAGAGAGACACAGAAAGAGACAGAGAGAGAGAAAGAGAGGGAGACAGAAAGAGACAGAGCGAGACGAGAGAGACACAGAGAGAGAAAGAGAGAGACAGAGAGAGAGACAGACAGAGAGACAGAGACAAAGAGAGTGAATGAGAGAGACAGAGAGAGACACACAGAGAGAGACAGAGAGAGACACAGAGAGAGACAGAGAGAGAGACAGAGTCAAAGAGAGTGAATCAGAGAGACAGAGAGAGACAGAGAGAGAGAGACAGAAAGAGACACAGAGAGAGACAGAGTGATACAGAGAAAGAGACAAAGAGAGAAGAGAGAGACAGAGAGAGACATATAGAGAGACAGAGAGAGACAGAGATAGAGACAGAGAGAGACACAGAGAGAGACAGAGAGAGAAAGATAGAGAGACAGAGAGAGACATACAGAAAGAGACAGAGAGAGACACAGAGAGAGAAAGAGAGAGAGAGAGAGACAGAGATAGACAGAGAGAGAGACAGAGAGAGACACAGAGAGAGACAGATATAGAGACAGAGATAGACAGAGAAAGACACAGGGAGAAACACAGAGAGACACTGAGAGAGACAGAGAGACAGAGAGAGACAGAGAGAGAGACACAGAGAGACACAGAGATGACAGAGACATACAGAGAGACAAAGAGAGTAGAGAGAGACAGGGAGAGACAAAGAAAGACACAGAGAGAGAGACAGAGAGATATATTGAGAGAGACAGAGAGAGACAGAAACAGACAGAGAGACAGAGAGAGACAGAGAGAGAGAGAGACAGAGAGAGACACAGAGAAACACAGAGAGAGACAGAGAGAGACACAGAGAGAGACATGGAGAGACACAGAGAGACACAGATAGAGACAGAGACTGAAAGAGAGAGACAGTGAGAGACAGAGAGAGACACAGAGAGAGATAGAGAGAGACACAGAGAGACAGAGAGAGAGACAGAGAGAGACAGACAGAGACAGAGAGAGACACAGAAAGAGAGACAGAGATAGAGACAGAGAGAGACAGAGAGACAGAGAGAGACTGAGAGAGACAGGGATAGAGACAGAGAGAGACAGTGAGAGACTCTGGGAGAATCGGAGAGAGACAGAGAGAGAGACAGAGAGAGACAGAAAATAGACTGAGAGTCAGAGAGTGACAGAGAAAGAGAGAGAGAGAGAAAAAGAGACAAAGAGAGAGAGAGACAGAGACAGAGTGAGAGAGACAGAGAGAGAGACAGAGAGAGAGACAGAGACAGAGTGAGAGAGACTGAGAGAGACAGAGAGAGAGACAGAGAGAGACAGAGAGAGAAATACAGAGAGAGATATAGAGAGACAGAGAGAGACACAGAGAGAGTCTGAGAGACAGAGATAACAGAAAGAGACAGAGAGATAGACAGAGAAAGAGACAGAGAGAGACAGAGAGAGACAGAGAGAGACACAGAGAGCAAAAGAGAGAGACAGAGAGTTACACAAAGAGAGCATAGAGATACAGAGAGACAAAGAGAGAAGAGAGACAGAGAGACAGAGATATAGAAAGAGAGATACAGAGAGAGACACAGAGAGAAACACAAAAAACAGAGAGAGTGAGACAGAGAGAGACACAGAGAGAGACAGAGCGAGACAGAGAGAGAGACAGAGAGAGAGACAGAGAGAGAGGCAGAGAGAGACAGAGAGAGACACAGAGAGAGACAGACAGAGAAAAGAGACAAAGAGAGAGAGATAGAGAGAGACAGAGAAAGACAAAGAAGGACAGATAGAGAGAAAGAAAAAAAGACAGAGACAAAGAGAGAGAGAGTCAGAGACAGAGTGAGAGAGACTTAGAGAGACAGAGAGATACTGAGAGAGACAGAGAGAGACAGAGAGAGACAGAAAAGAGACAAAGGGAGAGAGACAGAGAGAGACAGAGAAAGACAGAGCTAGACAGAGAGACACAGAGAGAGACAGAGAGAGAGAGAGAGAGACAGAGTCAGAGATAGAGACAGAGAGAGGAAGAGAGAGAAACAGAAAGAGACAGAGAGAGACACAGAGAGAGACAGAGATAGAGAGAGACACAGGGAGACACAGAGAGAGACAGAGAGGGACAGAGAGAGAGAAAGGGAGAGACAGAGAGAGAGACAGAGAGAGACAGAGAGAGAGACATACAGAGACATACAGAGAGAGACATAGAGAGACAGAGAGAGACACAGAGAGAGACAGAGAGAGACAGAGAGAGACAGAGAGAGACAGAGACAAAGAGAGTGACTGAGAAAGTCAGAGAGAGACAGAGAGAGACAGAGAGAGACAAAGAGATAAACAGAGAGAGAGACAGAGAGAGACAGAGAGAGACAGAGAGAGAGACAGAGAGAGAGACAGAGACAAAGAGAGTGACTGAGAAAGTCGGAGAGAGACAGAGAGACAGAGAGAGACAAAGAGAGAAACAGAGAGAGAGACAGAGAGACAGAGATAGACAGAGAGAGACACATAGAGAGAAAGAGAGCGAGACAGAGAGAGAGACAGAGAGAGAGACAGAGAGACAGAGAGACAGAGATAGACAGAGAGAGACACATAGAGAGAAAGAGAGCGAGACAGAGAGAGAGACAGAGAGAGACATACAGAGAGAGACATAGAGAGACAGAGAGAGACACAGAGAGAGACAGAGAGAGAGACAGAGAGAGACAAAGAAAAACAGAGAGAGAGACAGAAAAGAGACAGAGATTGAGACAGAGAGAGACAGAGTGAGACAGAGAGAGACAAAGAGAGAGACAGAGAGAGACAGAGAGAGAGAGACAGAGAGAGATGAGAGAGACAGAGAGAGACAGAGAGAGACAGAGAGAGACACAGAGAAGACAGAGAGAGACACAGAGAGAGACTGAGAGAGACAGAGAGAGACTGAGAAAGACAGAGATAGAGACTGAGAGAGACAGAGAGACAGAGAGAGACAGAGAGAGACACAGAGAGAGACAGAGATAGTCAGAGAGAGACAGAGATAGACAGAGAGAGAGACATAGATACAGAAAAGAGACAAAGTGGGAGAGACAAAGAGAGACAGAGAAAGACAGAGAGAGACAGAGAGAGAGACGGAGAGAGACAGAGAGAGACACAGAGAGAGACAGATATAGATACAGAGAGAGACAGAGAAAGACACAGAGAGAAACACAGAGAGCCAGAGAGAGAGCCAGAGAGACAGAGAGAGACAGAGAGAGAGACAGAGAGAGACACAGAGATGACAGAGACATACAGAGAGAGACAAAGAGAGCAGAGAGAGACAGAGAGAGAGACAGAGAGAGAGACAGAAAGAGACAGATAGAGACAGAGTGAGACAAAGAAAGACACAGAGAGAGACAGAGAGATATATAGAGAGAGACAGAAAGAGACAGAAACAGACAGAGAGACAGAGAGAATCAGAGAGAGACAGAGAGAGAGACAGAGAGAGACACAGAGAGAGACACAGAGAAACACAGAGAGAGACACAGAGAGAGACATGGAGAGACACAGAGAGACACAGAGAGAGACAGAGAGAGACAGTAGCAGACAGAGAGAGACAGTGAGAGACAGAGAGAGACACAAAGAGAGATAGAGAGAGACACAGAGAGACACAGAGAGAGAGAGACAGAGATAGAGACAGAGAGAGACAGAGAGAGAGAAAGAGAGACACTGAGAGAGACAGAGATAGAGACAGAGAGAGACGGGGAGAGACACTGGGAGAAACAGAGAGAGACTGAGAGAGAGAGACAGAGACAGAAATAGTGACAGAGAGAGACAGAGAGAGAGAGACAAAGAGAATGACTGAGAAATACAGAGAGAGACACAGACAGAGAGACAGAGAGAAACAAAGAGAGAAACAGAGAGAAAGACAGAGACAGAGAGAGACAGAGAGAGATACAGAGAGAGACGCAGAGAAAGACAGAGGGAGAGATAGAGAAAGAGAAAGAGGGAGACAGAGAGAGAGAGACAGAGAGAGACAGAAAAGAAACAGAGAGAGACAGAGACAGACAGAGAGAGACATAGAGA
>NW_028227276.1:5441679-5461679 GCF_978045245.1 Mus caroli
GACAGAGAGTTACACAAAGAGAGCATAGAGATACAGAGAGACAAAGAGAGAAGAGAGTTAGAGAGATACATAGAGAGAAACAGAGAGAGACAGAGAGTGAGACAGAGAGAGACACAAAGAGAGACAGAGAAAGAAAGAGAGAGACAGAGAAAGACAGAGAAGGACAGATAGAGAGAAAGAAAAGGAGACAGACACAGAGAGAGAGAAACAGAGACAGAATGAGAGAGACTGAGAGAGACAGAGTGATACTATGAGAGACAAAGAGAGACAGAGAGAGACAGAAAAGAGACAAAGGGAGAGAGACAGAGAAAGACAGAGAGAGACAGAGAGACAAAGAGAGAGACAGAGAGAGAGACAGAGAGAGACAGAGAGAGAAACAGAGAGAGACAGAGAGAGACACAGAGAGAGACAGATATAGAGAGAGACACAGGGAGACACAGAGAGAGACAGAGAGGGACTGAGAGAGAGACAGGGAGAGACAGAGGGAGACAGATAAAGATACAGAGAGAGACAGAGAGAGAGACAGAGAAAGGGACAGAGAAAGACAGAGAGAGAGACAGAGAAAGAGACAGAGAGAGACACAGAGAGAGAAAGATAGAGACAGAGCAAGAGACAGAGAGAGACAGAGAGAGAGACAGAGACAAAGAGAATGACTGAGAAATACAGAGAGACACAGAGAGAGAGACAGAGAGAGACAAAGAGAGAAACAGAGAGAAAGACAGAGACAAGACAGAGAGAGATACAGAGAAAGACACAGAGATAGAGGGAGAGACAGAGAAAGAGAAAGAGAGAGACAGAGAGAGAGACAGAGAGAGACAGAAAAGAGACAGAGAGAGACAGAGAGAGACAGAGAGAGACAGATAGAGAGACAGAGAGAGACACAGAGAGAGACACAGAGAGAGACAGAGAGAGACGAGAGAGACAGAGAGAGACAGAGAGAGACAGAGAGAGAGAAAGAGACACAGAGAGAGACAGAGAGAGTAAGAGATAGAGACAGAGAGAGACAGAGAGACACAAAGAAAGAAACAGAGAAAGATGGAGAGAGACAGAGAGAGACAGAGAGAGACACATAGAGACACAGAGAGAGACAGAGAGAGACACAGTGAGAGACAGAGAGAGATATAGAGAGACAGAAAGAGACAGAGAGAGAGAGACTGAGAGAGACAGAGATAGACAGAGATAGAGAGAAAGAGACACAGAGAGAGACAGAGAGAGACAGAGAGAGTAAGAGATAGAGACAGAGAGAGACAGAGAGAGAGACAGAGAGAGAAACAGAGAGAGACAGAGAGAGAGACTGAGAGAGACAGAGAGAGACAGAGATAGACAGAGATAGAGAGAAAGAGACACAGAGAGACACAGAGAGAGACAGAGAGAGACACAGAGAAACATAGAGAGATACAGAGAGAGAGATAGAGAGAGACAGAGAGAGAGACAGAGACAGACAGAGAGAGAAAGAGAGACACACAGAGAGATAGAGAGAGACAGAGAGAGACAGAGAGAGAGACAGAGAGATACAGAGAGAGACAGAGAGAGGCAGAGAGAGACAGAAGGAGAGAGAGAGACAGAGAGAGATAGAGACAGAGAGAAACAGAGAGAGAGACAGAGAGAGACAGAGAGAGAGACAGAGAGTGACAGAGATAGACAGAGAGAGACACATAGAGAGAAAAAGAGAGAGACAGAGAGACAGAGAGAGACAGAGACAGAGTTAGAGAGACTGAGAGAGACAGAGAGCGAGACCGAGAGAGACATACAGAGAGAGACATAGAGAGACAGAGAGAGACACAGAGAGAGACAGAGAGAGAGACAGATAGAGACAAAGAAGAAACAGAGAGAGAGACAGAGAGAGACAGAAAGAGACAGAGAGAGAGAGAGACAGAGAGACAGAGAGAGACAGAAAAGAGACAGAGAGAGAGACAGAGAGAGACAGAGAGAGACAGAGAGATTCACAGAGAGTGACAGAGAGAAAGAGACAGAGAGAGACGAGAGAGACAGAGAGAGACAATGAGAGACACATAGAGAGAGAGAGACATAGAGAGAGACAGAGAGATACAGAGAGAGACAGAGAGAGAGACAGAGAGAGACAGAAGGAGAGAGAGAGACAGAGAGAGAGATAGAGACAGAGAGAAACAGAGAGAGAGACAGAGAGAGAAACAGAGAGAGACAGAGAGAGAGACAGAGAGAGACAGAGAGAGAGACAGAGAGTGACAGAGATAGACAGAGAGAGACACATAGAGAGAAAAAGAGAGAGACAGAGAGACAGAGAGAGACAGAGACGGAGTTAGAGGGACTCAGAGAGACAGAGAGCGAGACCGAGAGAGACATTCAGAGAGAGACATAGAGAGACAGAGAGAGACACAGAGAGAGACAGAGAGAGACACAGATAGAGACAAAGAGAGAAACAGAGAGAGAGACAGAGAGAGACAGAAAGAAAGAGAGAGAGAGACAGAGAGAGACAGAAAAGAGACAGAAAGAGAGAGACAGAGAGAGACAGAGAGAGACAGAGAGATTCACAGAGAGTGACAGAGAGAGAGACAGAGAGAGACGAGAGAGACAGAGAGACAAAGAAAGAAACAGAGATAGATGGAGAGAGACAGATAGAGAAACAGAGAGAGACACAGAGAGACACATAGAGAGACAGAGATACAGAGAGAGACAGAGAGAGAGATACAGAGAGACAGAGACAGAGAGAGACAGAGAGAGACAGAGAGACAGAGATAGACAGAGATAGAGAGAGACACAGAGAGAGACAGAGAGAGACAGAGAGAGACACAGAGAGAGACAGAGGGAGAGACAGATAGAGACAGAGACAGACAGAGAGAGACAGAGAGAGACAGAGAGAGAGACAGACAGAGACAGAGAGAGACAGAGAGAGATAGAGAGAGAGACAAAGAGAGAGACAGAGGGAGAGACAGAGAAAGAGAAAGAGAGAGACAGAGAGAGACAGAGAGAGAGACAGAGAGAGACAGAAAAGAGACAGAGAGAGAGACAGAGAGAGACACAGAGAGAGACAGAAAAGAGACAGAGAGAGAGACAGAGAGAGAAACACAGAGACACAGAGAGAGACAGAATGAGAGACAGAGAGAGATGAGAGAGACAGAGAGAGACAGAGAGAGACACAGAGAGCAAAAGAGAGAGACAGAGAGTTACACAAAGAGAGCATAGAGATACAGAGAGACAAAGAGAGAAGAGAGACAGAGAGAGACACAGAGAGAAACAGAGAGAGACAGAGAGAGTGAGACAGAGAGAGACACAAAGAGAGACAGAGAAAGAAAGAGAGAGACAGAGAAAGACAGAGAAGGACAGATAGAGAGAAAGAAAAGGAGACAGACACAGAGAGAGAGAGACAGAGACAGAGTGAGAGAGACTGAGAGAGACAGAGAGATACTGAGAGAGACAAAGAGTGACAGAGAGAGACAGAAAAGCGACAAAGGGAGAGAGACAAAGAAAGACAGAGAGAGACACAGAGACAAAGAGAGAGACAGAGAGAGAGAGAGACAGAGACAGAGACAGAGAGATACAGAGAGAGAAACAGAGAGAGACAGAGAGAGACACAGAGAGAGACAGAGATAGAGAGAGACACAGGGAGACACAGAGAGAGACAGAGAGGGACTGAGAGAGAGACAGGGAGAGACAGAGGGAGACAGATAAAGAGACAGAGAGAGACAGAGACAGAGAAAGAGACAGAGAGAGACAGAGAGAGACAGAGAAAGAGACAGAGAGAGACACAGAGAGAGAAAGATAGAGAGACAGAGCAAGAGACAGAGAGAGACAGAGAGAGAGACTGAGACAAAGAGAATGACTGAGAAATACAGAGAGAGACACAGAGAGAGACAAAGAGAGAAACAGAGAGAAAGACAGAGACAGAGAGAGACAGAGAGAGATACAGAGAGAGACACAGAGATAGACAGAGGGAGAGACAGAGAGAGAGACAGAGAGAGACAGAAAAGAGACAGAGAGAGACAGAGAGAGACAGAGAGAGACAGAGAGAGAGAGACTGAGAGAGACAGAGAGAGACAGATAGAGAGACAGAGAGAGACACAGAGAGAGACAGAGAGAGAGACAGAGAGAGATGAGAGAGACAGAGAGAGACACAGAGAGAGACAGAGAGAGAGACAGAGAGAGATGAGAGAGACAGAGAGAGACAGAGAGAGACAGAGAGAGAGAGAAAGAGACACAGAGAGAGACAGAGAGTGACAGAGAGAGTAAGAGATAGAGACAGAGAGAGACAGAGAGAGAGACTCTGAGAGAGAGAGAGACAGAGATAGACAGAGATAGAGAGAAAGAGACACAGAGAGACACAGAGAGAGACAGAGAGAGACACAGAGAGAGACAGAGAGAGATACAGAGAGGGATACAGAGAGAGACAGAGAGAGAGACAGAGACAGAGAGAGACAGAGAGAGTAAGAGATAGAGACAGAGAGAGACAGTGAGAGAGACAGAGAGAGAAACAGAGAGAGAGAGAGACTGAGAGAGACAGAGAGAGACAGAGATAGACAGAGATACAGAGAAAGAGACACAGAGAGACACAGAGAGAGACAGAGAGAGACACAGAGAGAGACAGAGAGAGAGATACAGAGAGAGAGACAGAGAGTGACAGAGAGAGAGACAGAGACAGAGACAGACAGAGAGAGACAGAGTTAGACAGAGATAGAGAAAAAGAGACACAGAGAGAGACAGAGAGAGACAGAGAGAGTAAGAGATAGAGACAGAGAGAGACAGAGAGAGAGACAGAGACAGAAACAGAGAGAGACAGAGAGAGACAGAGAGAGAGAAGGACAAAGGGAGTGACTGAAAAGACAGAGAGAGACAGAGAGAGACAGAAATAGAGACAGAGAGAGTCACAGAGAGAGACAGAGACAAAGAGAATGACTGAGAAATACAGAGAGAGACAGAGAGAGAGAGAGAGACAGAGAGAGACAAAGAGATAGAGGGAGAGACAGAGAAAGAGAAAGAGAGAGACAGAGAGAGAGACAGAGAGAGACAGAAAAGAGACAGAGAGAGAGACAGAGACAGACAGAGAGAGACAGAGAGAGACAGATAGAGAGACAGAGAGAGACACAGAGAGTGACAGAGAGAGAGACAGAGAGAGATGAGAGAGACAGAGAGAGACAGAGAGAGACAGAGAGAGAGACAGGGAGAGACAAAGAAAGAAACAGAGATAGATGGAGAGAGACAGAGAGAGAAACAGAGAGAGACACAGAGAGACACATAGAGAGACAGAGACACAGAGAGAGACAGAGAGAGAGATACAGAGAGAGAGAGACAGAGAGAGACAGAGAGACAGAGAGAGACAGAGATACACAGAGATAGAGAGAGAGACACAGAGAGAGACAGAGAGAGACACAGAGACAGAGGGAGAGACAGATAGAGACAGAGACAGACAGAGAGAGACAGAGAGATACAGAGAGAGAGACAGACAGAGACAGAGAGAGACAGAGAGAGATACAGAGAGAGACACAGAGAGAGACAGAGGTAGAGACAGAGAAAGAGAAAGAGAGAGTCAGAGAGAGAGACAGAGAGAGAGACAGAGAGAGACAGAAAAGAGACAGAGATAGAGACAGAGAGAGAAACACAGAGACACAGAGAGAGACAGAGAGAGAGACAGAGAGAGATGAGAGAGACAGAGAGAGACAGAGAGAGAGACAGAGAGAGACAGAAAAGAGACAGAGATAGAGACAGAGAGAGAAAAACAGAGACAAAGAGAGAAACAGAGAGAAAGACAGAGACAGAGAGAGACAGAGAGAGATACAGAGAGAGACACAGAGATAGACAGAGGGAGAGATAGAGAAAGAGAAAGAGAGAGACAGAGAGAGACAGAAAAGAGACAGAGAGAGACAGAGAGAGACAGAGAGAGAGACAGAGAGAGACGAGAGAGACAGAGAGAGAGACAGAGTGAGACGAGAGAGACAGAGAGAGACAGAGAGAGACAGAGAGAGAGAAAGAGACACAGAGACAGAGAGTGACAGAGAGAGTAAGAGATAGAGACAGAGAGAGACAGAGACAGAGAGAGACTGAGAGAGACAGAGAGAGACAGAGATAGACAGAGATAGAGAGAAAGAGACACAGAGAGACACAGAGAGAGACAGAGAGAGACACAGAGAGAGACAGAGAGAGAGAGATACAGAGAGAGAGACAGAGAGAGACAGAGAGATAGACAGAGAGAGAGACAGAGACAGAGAGAGTAAGAGATAGAGATAGAGAGAGACAGAGAGAGACAGAGAGAGAAACAGAGAGAGACAGAGAGAGAGAGAGAGACTGAGAGAGACAGAGAAAGACAGAGATAGACAGAGATAGAGAGAAAGAGACACAGAGAGAGACAGAGAGAGACACAGAGAGAGACAGAGAGAGAGATACAGAGAGAAAGACAGAGAGAGACAGAGAGAGATACAGAGACAGAGAGAGACAGAGAGAGACAGAGTTAGACAGAGATAGAGAAAAAGAGACACAGAGAGAGACAGAGAGAGACAGAGAGAGTAAGAGAAATAGACAGAGAGAGACAGAGAGAGAGACAGAGAGAGACAGAGAGAGACAGAGACAAAGTGAGTGACTGAGAAAGACAGAGAGAGACAGAGAGAGAAAGAAATAGAGACAGAGAGAGTCACAGAGAGAGACAGAGGCAAAGAGAATGACTGAGAAATACAGAGAGAGACAGAGAGAGACAGAGACAGAGAGAGACAAAGAGATAGAGGGAGAGACAGATAAAGAGAAAGAGAGAGACAGAGAGAGAGACAGAGAGAGACAGAAAAGAGACAGAGAGAGAGACAGAGACAGATAGAGAGAGACAGAGAGAGACAGAGGGAGAGACAGAGAGAGACACAGAGCGAGACAGAGAGAGACACAGAGAGACAGAGAGAGACACAGAGAGAGACAGAGAGAGATACAGAGAGAGATACAGAGAGAGAGACAGAGAGAGACAGAGAGAGAGAGACAGAGAGAGACAGAGAGAGACTGAGAGAGACAGAGATAGAGAGAAAGAGACACAGAGAGAGACAGAGAGAGACAGAGAGAGAAGGAGAGAGTAAGAGATAGAGACAGAGAGAGACAGAGAGAGAGACAGAGAGAGAAACAGAGAGAGACAGAGAGAGAGACAGAGAGAGAGACAAAGACAAAGGGAGTGACTGAGAAAGAGAGAGAGAGACAGAGAGAGACACAGAGATACAGAGACATACAAAGAGAGAGAGAAGAGAGAGACAGTGAGAGACTGAGAGAGACAGAGAGACACAGAGAGAGAGACAGAGAGATTTCCAGAGAGAGACAGAGATAGAGACATAGAGAGACACAGAGAGAGACAGAGACAGAGTGAAAGAGACTGAGACATACAGAGAGAGAAACAGAGAGAGACAGAGACATACAGAGAGAGAGACATAGAGAGACAGAGAGAGACACAGAGAGAGACAAACAAAGACAGAGAGAGAGACAGACAGAGAGACAGAGATACAGAGACAGAGACACAGAGAAACACATAGAGAGACACAGAGAGAGACAGAGACAAAGAGACAGACAGAGACAGAGTGAGAGAGACTGAGAGAGACAGAGAGACAAACAGAGAGCGACAGAGACTAAGAGAGAGACAGAGAGAGACAGAGATAGAAACAGAGAGAGACAGAAAGAGAGACAGAGAGAGTGATAGACACAGAGAGAGACACAGAGAGAGATAGAGAGAGAGTTAGACAGAGAGGGACAAAGAGAGAGACAGAGAGAGACAAAGAGAGAGACAGAGAGAGACAGAGACAAAGAGAGAGACAGAGAGAGACAGAGACAAAGTGAGAGAGACTGAGAGACAGAGCGAGACAGAGAGACAGAGAGAGACAATGAGAGACAGAGAGAGACACAGAGGGAGACAGAGAGAGACAGAGAGATACAGAGAGAGACAGAGAAAGAGAGATAGAAAGACAGAGACACAGAGATACACAAGAGAGACACAGAGAGAGACAGAGACAAAGAGAGAGACAGAGACAGAGTGAGAGTGACTGAGAGAGACAGAGAGACCGACAGAGAGAAATAGAGACAAATACAGAAACAGAGAGAGATAGAGATAGAGACAGAGAGAGACAGAGAGAGAGAAAGAGAGAGTGATAGAGAGACACAGAGAGAGACACAGAGAGAGATAGAGAGGTAGACAAAGAGAGACAAAGAGAGAGACAGATAGAGACAGAGAGAGAGACAGAGAAGACAGAGAGAGACACAGAGAGAGACAGAGTGAGACAGAGAGAGACAGAGAGAGACAGAGATAGAGACTGAGAGAGACAGAGAGAGAGACAGAGAGACAGAGAGAGACAGGGAGAGACACAGAGAGAGACAGAGATAGTCAGAGAGAGACAGAGATAGACAGAGAGAGAGACATAGATACAGAAAAGAGACAAAGAGAGAGAGACAAAGAGAGACAGAGAAAGACAGAGAGAGACAGAGAGAGAGACAGAGAGAGACAGAGAGAGACACCGAGAGAGACAGATATAGAGACAGAGAGAGACAGAGAAAGACACAGAGAGAAACACAGAGAGAGAGAGAGAGAGAGAGAGAGAGAGAGAGAAAGAGAGACAGAGAGACAGAGAGAGACACAGAGATGACAGAGACATACAGAGAGAGACAAAGAGAGCAGAGAGAGACAGAGAGAGAACGAGAGAGACAGAGAGAGAGACAGAGAGAGAGACAGAAAGAGACAGATAGAGACAGAGTGAGACAAAGAAAGACACAGAGAGAGACAGAGAGATATATAGAGAGAGACAGAAAGAGACAGAAACAGACAGAGAGACAGAGAGAATCAGAGAGAGACAGAGAGAGAGACAGAGAGAGACAGAGAGAAACACAGAGAGAGACAGAGAGAGACACAGAGAGAGACATGGAGAGACACAGAGAGACACAGAGAGAGACAGAGAGAGACAGTAGCAGACAGAGAGAGACAGTGAGAGACAGAGAGAGACACAAAGAGAGTTAGAGAGACACACAGAGAGAGACAGAGAGAGAGACAGAGACAGACAGACAGAGACAGAGAGAGACACAGAGAGAGAGATAGACAGAGATAGAGACAGAGAGAGACAGAGAGAGAGAAAGAGAGACACTGAGAGAGACAGAGATAGAGACAGAGAGAGACGGGGAGAGACACTGGGAGAAACAGAGAGAGACAGAGACAAAGAGAATGACGGAGAAATACAGAGAGAGACACTGAGTGAGAGACAGAGAGAGACAAAGAGAGAAACAGAGAAAAAGACAGAGACAGAGAGAGACAGAGAGAGATACAGAGAGAGACACAGAGATAGACAGATGGAGAGACAGAGAAAGAGAAAGAAGGAGACACAGAGAGAGAGACAGAGAGACAGAAAAGAGACAGAGAGAGAGACAGAGACAGACAGAGAGAGACATAGAGAGACAGATAGAGAGACAGAGAGACACAGAGAGAGACAGAGAGAGAGACAGAGAGAGATGAGCGAGACAGAGAGAGACAGAGAGAGACAGAGAGAGAGACATAGAGACACAGAGATAGACAGAGGAAGAGACAGAGAAAGAGAAAGAGGGAGACAGAGAGAGACAGAGGGAGACAGAAAAGAGACAGAGAGAGAGACAGAGACAGATAGAGAGAGAGACTGAGAGAGACAGAAGGAGAGAGACAGAGAGAGATAGAGACAGAGAGAAACAGAGAGAGAGACAGAGAGAGAAATAGAGAGAGACAGAGAGAGAGACAGAGAGAGACAGAGAGAGAGAAAGAGAGTGACAGAGATAGACAGAGAGAGACACATAGAGAGAAAAAGAGAGAGACAGAGAGACAGAGAGAGACAGAGACAGAGTTAAAGGGACTGAGAGAGACAGAGAGCGAGACCGAGAGAGACATACAGAGAGAGACATAGAGAGACAGAGAGAGAAAGAGAGACAGATAGAGAAAAAGAGAGAAACAGAGAGAGAGACAGAGAGAGACAGAAAGAAAGAGAGAGAGAGAGACAGAGAGAGAGACAGAGAGAGACAGAAAAGAGACGGAGAGAGAGAGACAGAGAGAGACAGAGAGATTCACAGAGAGTGACAGAGAGAGAGAGACAAAGAGAGACGAGAGAGACAGAGAGAGACAGAGAGAGACAGGGAGAGACAAAGAAAGAAACAGAGATAGATGGAGAGAGACAGAGAGAGAAACAGAGAGAGACACAGAGAGAGACATAGAGAGACAGAGCGAGACAGAGATAGAGACAGAGAGAGACAGAGAGAGACAGAGAGAGACAGAGAGATACAGAGAGGGAGGGAGACAGAGAGAGACAAAGAGAGACAGAGAGAGAGACACATGAAACAGAGAGAGACATAGAGAGACACAGAGAGAGACAGAGAGAGACAGGAGATAAACAGGGAGAGACAGAGTTAGAGACAGAGAGAGACAAAGAAAGAGACAGAGACATAGAGAGACAGAGATAGAGAGACAGGGACACAAAGAGACTCATAGAGATACACAGAGAGACACAGAGAGAGAGACAGAGACATAGTGAAAGAGACTGAGACATACAGAGAGAGAAACAGAGAGAGACAGAGACATACAGAGAGAGAGACATAGAGAGACAGAGAGAGACACAGAGAGAGACAAACAAAGACAGAGAGAGAGACAGACAGAGAGACAGAGATACAGAGACAGAGACACAGAGAAACACATAGAGAGACACAGAGAGAGACAGAGACAAAGAGAGAGACAGAGACAGAGTGAGAGAGACTGAGAGAGACAGAGAGACAAACAGAGAGCGACAGAGACTAAGAGAGAGACAGAGAGAGACAGAGATAGAAACAGAGAGAGACAGAAAGAGAGACAGAGAGAGTGATAGACACAGAGAGAGACACAGAGAGAGATAGAGAGAGAGTTAGACAGAGAGGGACAAAGAGAGAGACAGAGAGAGACAAAGAGAGAGACAGAGAGAGACAGAGACAAAGTGAGAGAGACTGAGAGACAGAGCGAGACAGAGAAACAGAGAGAGACAAGGAGAGACAGAGAGAGACACAGAGGGAGACAGAGAGAGACAGAGAGAGACAGAGAAAGAGAGATAGAAAGACAGAGACACAGAGATACACAAGAGAGACACATTGAGAGACAGAGACAAAGAGAGAGACAGAGACAGAGTGAGAGTGACTGAGAGAGACAGAGAGACAGACAGAGAGAAACAGAGACAAATACAGAAACAGAGAGAGATAGAGATAGAGACAGAGAGAGACAGAGAAAGTTATAGAGAGACACAGAGAGAGACACAGAGAGAGATAAAGAGAGGTAGACAAAGAGAGACAAAGAGAGAGACAGAGAGAGAGACAGAGAGAGAGACAGAGAAGACAAAGAGATACACAGAGAGAGACAGAGAGAATCTGAGAGAGACAGAGATAGAGACTGAGAGAGACAGAGAGAGAGACAGAGAGACAGAGTGAGACAGAGAGAGACACAGAGAGAGACACAGAGAAACACAGAGAGAGACAGAGAGAGACACAGAGAGAGACATGGAGAGACACAGAAAGACACAGAGAGAGACAGAGAGAGACAGAGATAGACAGAGAGAGAGACATAGATACAGAAAAGAGACAAAGAGGGAGAGACAAAGAGAGACAGAGAAAGACAGAGAGAGACAGAGAGAGAGACGGAGAGAGACAGAGAGAGACACAGAGAGAGACAGATATAGAGACAGAGAGAGACAGAGAAAGACACAGAGAGAAAGACAGAGAGACAGAGAGAGAGACAAAGAGACAGAGAGAGACAGAGAGAGACACAGAGATGACAGAGACATACAGAGAGAGACAAAGAGAGCAGAGAGAGACAGAGAGAGACAGAGAGAGACAGAGAGAGACAGAGAGAGACAGAGAGAGAGACAGAGAGAAAGACAGAAAGAGACAGATAGAGACAGAGTGAGACAAAGAAAGGCACAGAGAGAGACATAGAGATATATATAGAGAGACAGAAAGAAACAGAAACAGACAGAGAGACAGAGAGAATCAGAGAGAGACAGAGAGAGAACACAGAGAGAGACACAGAGAAACACAGAGAGAGACAGAGAGAGACACAGAGAGAGACATGGAGAGACACAGAAAGACACAGAGAGAGACAGAGAGAGACAGTAGCAGACAGAGAGAGACAGTGAGAGACAGAGTGAGACACAAAGAGAGATAGAGAGAGACACAGAGAGAGACAGAGAGAGAGACAGAGAGAGACAGACAGAGACAGAGAGAGACACACATAGAGAGAGACAGAGATAGAGACAGAGAGAGACAGAGAGAGAGAAAGAGAGACACTGACAGAGACAGAGATAGAGACAGAGAGAGACGGGGAGAGACACTGGGAGAAACAGAGAGAGATTGAAATAGAGACAGAGAGAGACAGAGAGAGAGACAGAGAGAGACAGAGAGAGAGACAGAGACAAAGAGAATGACTGAGAAATACAGAGAGAGACACTGAGTGAGAGACAGAGAGAGACAAAGAGACAAAGAGAGAAACAGAGAGAAAGACAGAGACAGAGAGAGACAGAGAGAGATACAGAGAGAGACACAGAGAGAGACAGAGGGAGATACAGAGAAAGAGAAAGAGGGAGACACAGAGAGAGAGACAGAGAGACAGAAAAGAGTCAGAGAGAGAGACAGTGACAGACAGAGAGAGACAGAGAGAGACAGATAGAGAGACAGAGAGAGACACAGAGAGAGACAGAGAGAGAGACAGAGAGAGACAGAAAAGAGACAGAGAGAGAGACAGAGAGAGACAGAGAGAGACAGAGAGATTCACAGAGAGTGACAGAGAGAGAGAGAGACAGAGAGAGACGAGAGAGACAGAGAGAGACAGAGAGAGACAGGGAGAGACAAAGAAAGAAACAGAGATAGATGGAGAGAGACAGAGAGAGAAACAGAGAGAGACACAGAGAGAGACATAGAGAGACAGAGAGAGACAGAGATAGAGACAGAGAGAGACAGAGAGAGACAGAGAGAGACAGAGAGAGACAGAGAGATACAGAGAGGGATGGAGACAGAGAGAGACAAAGAGAGACAGAGAGAGACACATGAAACAGAGAGAGACATAGAGAGACACAGAGAGAGACAGTGAGAGACAGGAGATAAACAGGGAGAGACATAGTTAGAGACAGAGAGAGACAAAGAAAGAGATAGAGACATAGAGAGACAGAGATAGAGAGACAGGGACACAAAGAGACTCATAGAGATACACAGAGAGACACAGAGAGAGAGACAGAGACATAGTGAAAGAGACTGAGACATACAGAGAGAGAAACAGAGAGAGACAGAGACATACAGAGAGAGAGACATAGAGAGACAGAGAGAGACACAGAGAGAGACAAACAAAGACAGAGAGAGAGACAGAGAGACAGAGATACAGAGACAGAGACACAGAGAAACACATAGAGAGACACAGAGAGAGACAGAGACAAAGAGAGAGACAGAGACAGAGTGAGAGAGACTGAGAGAGACAGAGAGACAAACAGAGAGCGACAGAGACTAAGAGATAGACAGAGAGAGACAGAGATAGAAACAGAGAGAGACAGAAAGAGAGACAGAGAGAGTGATAGACACAGAGAGAGACACAGAGAGAGATAGAGAGAGAGTTAGACAGAGAGGGACAAAGAGAGAGACAGAGAGAGACAAAGAGAGAGACAGAGAGAGACAGAGACAAATAGAGAGACAGAGAGAGACAGAGACAAAGTGAGAGAGACTGAGAGACAGAGCGAGACAGAGAGACAGAGAGAGACAATGAGAGACAGAGAGAGACACAGAGGGAGACAGAGAAAGAGAGATAGAAAGACAGAGACACAGAGATACACAAGAGAGACACATTGAGAGACAGAGACAAAGAGAGAGACAGAGACAGAGTGAGAGTGACTGAGAGAGACAGAGAGACCGACAGAGAGAAACAGAGACAAATACAGAAACAGAGAGAGATAGAGATAGAGACAGAGAGAGACAGAGAAAGTGATAGAGAGACACAGAGAGAGACACAGAGAGAGATAGAGAGAGGTAGACAAAGAGAGACAAAGAGAGAGACAGAGAGAGAGACAGAGAAGACAGAGAGATACACAGAGAGAGACAGAGAGAATCTGAGAGAGACAGAGATAGAGACTGAGAGAGACAGAGAGAGAGACAGAGAGACAGAGTGAGACAGAGAGAGACACAGAGAGAGACAGAGATAGTCAGAGAGAGACAGAGATAGACAGAGAGAGACATAGATACAGAAAAGAGACAAAGAGGGAGAGACAAAGAGAGACAGAGAAAGACAGAGAGAGACAGAGAGAGAGACGGAGAGAGACAGAGAGAGACACAGAGAGACACAGATATAGAGACAGAGAGAGACAGAGAAAGACACAGAGAGAAACACAGAGAGACAGAGAGAGAGACAAGGAGACAGAGAGAGACAGAGAGAGAGACAGAGATGACAGAGACATACAGAGAGAGACAAAGAGAGCAGAGAGAGACAGAGAGAGACAGAGAGAGAGACAGAGATGACAGAGACATACAGAGAGAGACAAAGAGAGCAGAGAGAGACAGAGAGAGACAGAGAGAGAGACAGAGAGAAAGACAGAAAGAGACAGATAGAGACAGAGTGAGACAAAGAAAGGCACAGAGAGAGACATAGAGATATATAGAGAGAGACAGAAAGAAACAGAAACAGACAGAGAGACAGAGAGAATCAGAGAGAGACAGAGAGAGAACACAGAGAGAGACACAGAGAAACACAGAGAGAGACAGAGAGAGACACAGAGAGAGACATGGAGAGACACAGAAAGACACAGAGAGAGACAGAGAGAGACAGTAGCAGACAGAGAGAGACAGTGAGAGACAGAGTGAGACACAAAGAGAGATAGAGAGAGACACAGAGAGAGACAGAGACATACAGAGAGAGAGACATAGAGAGACAGAGAGAGACACAGAGAGAGACAAACAAAGACAGAGAGAGAGACAGACAGAGAGACAGAGATACAGAGACAGAGACACAGAGAAACACATAGAGAGACACAGAGAGAGACAGAGACAAAGAGAGAGACAGAGACAGAGTGAGAGAGACTGAGAGAGACAGAGAGACAAACAGAGAGCGACAGAGACTAAGAGAGAGACAGAGAGAGACAGAGATAGAAACAGAGAGAGACAGAAAGAGAGACAGAGAGAGTGATAGACACAGAGAGAGACACAGAGAGAGATAGAGAGAGAGTTAGACAGAGAGGGACAAAGAGAGAGACAGAGAGAGACAAAGAGAGAGACAGAGAGAGACAGAGACAAAGAGAGAGACAGAGAGAGACAGAGACAAAGTGAGAGAGACTGAGAGACAGAGCGAGACAGAGAAACAGAGAGAGACAAGGAGAGACAGAGAGAGACACAGAGGGAGACAGAGAGAGACAGAGAGAGACAGAGAAAGAGAGATAGAAAGACAGAGACACAGAGATACACAAGAGAGACACATTGAGAGACAGAGACAAAGAGAGAGACAGAGACAGAGTGAGAGTGACTGAGAGAGACAGAGAGACAGACAGAGAGAAACAGAGACAAATACAGAAACAGAGAGAGATAGAGATAGAGACAGAGAGAGACAGAGAAAGTGATAGAGAGACACAGAGAGAGACACAGAGAGAGATAAAGAGAGGTAGACAAAGAGAGACAAAGAGAGAGACAGAGAGAGAGACAGAGAGAGAGACAGAGAAGACAAAGAGATACACAGAGAGAGACAGAGAGAATCTGAGAGAGACAGAGATAGAGACTGAGAGAGACAGAGAGAGAGACAGAGAGACAGAGTGAGACAGAGAGAGACACAGAGAGAGACAGAGATAGTCAGAGAGAGACAGAGATAGACAGAGAGAGAGACATAGATACAGAAAAGAGACAAAGAGGGAGAGACAAAGAGAGACAGAGAAAGACAGAGAGAGACAGAGAGAGAGACGGAGAGAGACAGAGAGAGACACAGAGAGAGACAGATATAGAGACAGAGAGAGACAGAGAAAGACACAGAGAGAAAGACAGAGAGACAGAGAGAGAGACAAAGAGACAGAGAGAGACAGAGAGAGACACAGAGATGACAGAGACATACAGAGAGAGACAAAGAGAGCAGAGAGAGACAGAGAGAGACAGAGAGAGACAGAGAGAGACAGAGAGAGAGACAGAGAGAAAGACAGAAAGAGACAGATAGAGACAGAGTGAGACAAAGAAAGGCACAGAGAGAGACATAGAGATATATATAGAGAGACAGAAAGAAACAGAAACAGACAGAGAGACAGAGAGAATCAGAGAGAGACAGAGAGAGAACACAGAGAGAGACACAGAGAAACACAGAGAGAGACAGAGAGAGACACAGAGAGAGACATGGAGAGACACAGAAAGACACAGAGAGAGACAGAGAGAGACAGTAGCAGACAGAGAGAGACAGTGAGAGACAGAGTGAGACACAAAGAGAGATAGAGAGAGACACAGAGAGAGACAGAGAGAGAGACAGAGAGAGACAGACAGAGACAGAGAGAGACACAGAGAGAGAGATAGACAGAGATAGAGACAGAGAGAGACAGAGAGAGAGAAAGAGAGACACTGAGAGAGACAGAGATAGAGACAGAGAGAGACGGGGAGAGACACTGGGAGAAACAGAGAGAGACAGAAATAGAGACAGAGAGAGACAGAGAGAGAGACAGAGAGAGAGAGACAGAGACAAAGAGAATGACTGAGAAATACAGAGAGAGACACTGAGTGAGAGACAGAGAGAGACAAAGAGACAAAGAGAGAAACAGAGAGAAAGACAGAGACAGAGAGAGACAGAGAGAGATACAGAGAGAGACACAGAGAGAGACTGAGGGAGATACAGAGAAAGAGAAAGAGGGAGACACAGAGAGAGAGACAGAGAGACAGAAAAGAGACAGAGAGAGAGACAGTGACAGACAGAGAGAGACAGAGAGAGACAGATAGAGAGACAGAGAGAGACAGAGAGAGAGAGACAGAGAGAGATGAGCGAGACAGAGAGAGACAGAGAGAGAAAGAGAGAGACAGAGAGAGACACAGAGATAGACAGAGGGAGAGACAGAAAAAGATAAAGAGGGAGATAGAGAGAGACAGAGAGAGACAGAAAAGAGACAGAGAGAGAGACAGAGACAGATAGAGAGAGAAAGAGAGAGACAGATAGAGAGACAGAGAGAGACACAGAGAGAGACAGAGAGAGAGACGAGAGAGACGAGCGAGACAGAGAGAGACAGAGAGAGAAAGAGAGAGACAGAGAGAGAAAGAGAGAGAGACAGAGAGACACAAGAAAAGAAAGAAACGAGATAGACGGAGAGAGACAGAGAGAGAGACAGAGATAGACACAGAGAGACACAGAGAGAGACAGAGAGAGACACAGAGAGCAACAGAGAGAGAGATACAGAGAGAGAGACAGAGAGAGACAGAGAGAGAGAGAGAGACAGAGAGACACAGAGAAAGAAACAGAGATAGACGGAGAGAGACAGAGAGAGAGACAGAGAGAGACACAGATAGAGACAGAGAGAGACAGAGAGAGAGATACAGAGAGAGAGACAGAGAGAGAGAGACAGAGAGAGACAGAGAGAGACAGAGATAGACAGAGATAGAGAAAAAGAGACACAGAGAGAGACAGAGAGAGACAGAGAGAGACAGAGAGAGACAGAGAGAGTAAGAGATAGAGACAGAGAGAGACAGAGAGAGAGACAGAGAGAGAAACAGAGAGAGACAGAGAGAGACAGAGAGAGAGACAGAGACAAAGGGAGTGACTGAGAAAGACAGAGAGAGACAGAGAGAGACAGAAATAGAGACAGAGAGAGACACAGAGAGAGACAGAGACAAAGAGAATGACTGAGAAATACAGAGAGAGACTCAGAGAGAGAGACAGAGGGAGACAAAGAGATAGAGGGAGAGACAGAGAAAGAGAAAGAGAGAGACAGACAGAGACAGACAGAGACAGACAGAGACAGGGAGAGATACAGAGAGAGACACAGAGATAGACAGAGGGAGACACAGAGAAAGAGAAAGAGAGAGACAGAGAGAGAGACAGAGAGAGACAGAGAGAGACACAGAGAGACACAGAGAGAGACAGAGAGAGAGACAGAGAGAGAGATACAGAGAGAGATACAGAGAGAGAGAGACAGAGAGAGACAGAGAGAGACAGAGATAGACAGAGATAGAGAAAAAGAGACACAGAGAGAGACAGAGAGAGACTGAGAGAGAAAGAGATAGACACAGAGAGAGAGAGAGACAGAGAGAGAAACAGAGAGACACAGAGAGACAGAGAGAGAGACAGAGAGAGAGACAGAGACAAAGAGAGTGACTGAGAAAGACAGAGAGAGACAGAGAGACAGAGAGAGACACAGAGAGACAGAGAGATACAGAGAGAGAGACATAGACAAAGAGAGTGACTGAGAAAGACAGAGAGAGACAGAGAGAGAGAGACAGAGAGATACAAAGAGAGAAACAGAGAGAGAGGCAGAGCGAGACAGAGAGAGACAGAAAGACAGAGAGAGACAGAGAGAGTGAGAGAGACTGACAGAGATAGAGAGAGACAGAAAGAGACATAAAGAGAGAGACATAGAGAGACAGAGAGAGACACAGAGAGAGACAGAGAGAGAGACAGAGAGCAAATAGAGAGACACAGTGTTACACAGAGAGAGCATAGAGATACAGAAAGACAAAGAGAGAAGAGAGACAGAGATATAGAAAGAGAGATACAGAGAGAGACAGAGAGAGAAACAGAGAGAGACAGAGAGAGTGACAGAGAGAGACAGAGAGAGACAGAAAAGAGACAGTGATTTAGACAGAGTGAGACAGAGAGAGACAGATAGAGAGACAGAGAGAGACAGAGAGATAGAGAGAGACAGAGTCAGAGAGAGACGAGAGAGACAGAGAGAGACAGAGAGAGAGACAGAGACAAAGAGAGTGACTGAGAAAGTCAGAGAGAGAGAGAGACAGAGAGAGACAGAGAGAGACAGAGAGAGAGACAGAGAGAGAGACAGAGAGAGACAGAGAGAGACACATAGAGAGAAAGAGAGCGAGACACAGAGAGAGACAGAGAGAGACAGAGACAGTGTGAGAGAGACTGACAGAGACAGAGAGAGAGACAGAGAGAGACATACAGAGAGAGATATAGAGAGACAGAGAGAGACACAGAGAGAGACAGAGAGAGAGACAGAGAGAGACAAAGAAAAACAGAGAGACAGAAAAGAGACAGAGATTGAGACAGAGAGAGACAGAGTGAGACAGATAGAGAGCCAGAGAGATACAGAGAGAGAGAGAGACAGAGAGAGACGAGAGAGACAGAGAGAGAGAGATAGACAAAGAGAGACAGAGAGAGACAGAGAGAGAGACAGAGAGAGAGACAGAGAGAGACAGAGAGAGAGACAGAAAAGAGACAGTGATTTAGACAGAGTGAGACAGAGACAGATAGAGAGACAGAGAGAGACAGAGAGAGAGAGACAGAGACAGAGAGAGACGAGAGAGACAGAGATAGAGACATAGAGAGACAGAGAGAGACACAGAGAAAGACAGAGAAAGAGTCAGAGAGAGAGACTGAGAGAGACAAAGACAGAGACAGAGAGAGACAGAGAGAGACACAGAAAGAGAGAGAGAGAAAGAGAGGGAGATAGAAAGAGACAGAGCGAGATTAGAGAGACACAGAGAGAGAAAGAGAGAGACAGAGAGAGACAGAAAGTGAGACAGAGACAAAGAGAGTGAATAAGTGAGACAGAGAGAGACACAGAGAGAGACACAGAGAGACACAGAGAGAGACAGAGTGATACAGAGAAAGAGACAAAGAGAGAAGAGAGAGACAGAGAGAGACAGAGAGAGACAGATAGACAGAGAGAGACAGAGAGAGACACAGAGAGAGACACAGAGAGAGACAGAGTGAGTCAGAGAGAGACACAGAGAAGAGAAAGAGAGAGAGAGACAGAGATAGACAGAGAGAGAGACAGAGAGATACAGAAAAGAGACAAAGAGAGAGAGACAGAGAGAGACATACAGAAAGAGACAGAGAGAGTCAGAGAGAGACACAGAGAGATAAAGAGAGAGAGAGACAGAGATAGACAGAG
>NW_028227276.1:5464179-5466679 GCF_978045245.1 Mus caroli
GAGAGAGAGACAGAAAGAGACAGAGAAAGACAGAGAGAGACAGAGAGAGAGACGGAGAGAGACAGAGAGACACAGAGAGAGACAGATATAGAGACAGAGAGAGACAGAGAAAGACACAGAGAGACAGTGAGAGAGACAGAGAGACAGAGAGAGACAGAGAGATGACAGAGACATGCAGAGAGAGACAAAGAGAGTAGAGAGAGACAGAGAGAGACAGAGAGAGACAAAGAATGACACAGCAAGAGACAGAGAGAGAGAGATACAGAGAGAGAGACAAAGAGAGACAGAGAGAGGCAGAGATAGACAGAGAAAGAGAAAGAGAGAGACAGAGAGAGAGACAGAGAGAGAGACAGAGAGAGACAGAAAAGAGACAATCAGGGAGAGACAGAGAAAGACAGAGAGAGACAGAGAGACACAGAGAGAGACACAGAGAGAGAGAGACAGAGACAGAGATATAGACAGAGAGAAACAGAGAGAGAGAGACACAGAGAGAAACAGAGAGAGACAGAGAGAGACACAGAGAGACACAGAGATAGAGAGAGACACAGGGAGACACAGATAGAGACAGAGATGGACAGAGAGTGAGACAGGTAGAGACAGAGAGAGAGACAGAGAGAGACAGAGACAGAGTGAGAGAGACTGAGTGAGACAGAGAGAGAGACAGAGAGAGAGAGACACAAAGAGACACAGAAAGATACAGAGAGAAACAGAGCGAGACAAAGAGAGACAGAGAGAGACAGAGAGAGAGACAGAGAAAGACAGAGAGAGACAGAGAGAGACAAAGAAAGACAGAGAGAGAGATAGAGAGAGACAGAGAGAGAGACAGACAAAGAAAGAGAGAGACAGAGAGAGACACAGAGAGAGACAAAGGGAGAGACAGAGAAAGAGAAAGAGAGAGACAAAGAGAGAGACAGAGAAAGTGACAGAGAGAGACAGAAAATAGACAGAGAGACAGAGACAGAGACAGACAGAGAGAGACAGAGACAGACAGATAGAGAGACAGAGAGAGACACAGAGAGAGACAGAGAGAGAGACAGAGAGAGATGAGAGACAGAGAGAGACAGAGAGAGACAGAGAGAGACAGAGAGAGAGACAGAGAGAGACAAAGAAAGAAACAGAGATAGACGGAGACAGAGAGAGAGACAGAGAGAGACACAGAGAGACACAGAGAGAGACAGAGAGAGACACAGAGAGAGACAGAGAGAGAGATACAGAGAGACAGAGAGAGAAAGAGACAGAGAGACAGAGAGAGACAGAGAGAGAAACAGAGAGAGACACAGAGAGACAGAGAGAGAGACAGAGAGAGAGACAGAGACAAAGAGAGTGACTGAGAAAGACAGAGAGAGACAGAGAGACAGAGAGAGACACAGAGAGACAGAGAGATACAGAGAGAGAGACAGAGACAAAGAGAGTGACTGAGAAAGACAGAGAGAGACAGAGAGAGAGAGACAGAGAGATACAAAGAGAGAAACAGAGAGAGAGACAGAGCGAGACAGAGAGAGACAGAGAGACAGAGAGAGACAGAGAGAGTGATAGAGACTGACAGAGACAGAGAGAGACAGAAAGAGACATAAAGAGAGAGACATAGAGAGACAGAGAGAGACACAGAGAGAGACAGAGAGAGAGACAGAGAGCAAATAGAGAGACACAGTGTTACACAGAGAGAGCATAGAGATACAGAAAGACAAAGAGAGAAGAGAGACAGAGATATAGAAAGAGAGATACAGAGAGAGACAGAGAGAGAAACAGAGAGAGACAGAGAGAGAGACAGAGAGAGACAGAGAGAGACAGAAAAGAGACAGTGATTTAGACAGAGTGAGACAGAGAGAGACAGAAAGAGAGACAGAGAGAGACAGAGAGAGAGAGAGAGACAGAGTCAGAGAGAGATGAGAGAGACAGAGAGAGACAGAGAGAGAGACAGAGACAAAGAGAGTGACTGAGAAAGTCAGAGAGAGAGAGAGAGACAGAGAGAGACAGAGAGAGACAGAGAGAGAGACAGAGAGAGACAGAGATAGACAGAGAGAGACACATAGAGAGAAAGAGAGCGAGACACAGAGAGAGACAGAGAGAGACAGAGACAGTGTGAGAGAGACTGACAGAGACAGAGAGAGAGACAGAGAGAGACATACAGAGAGAGACATAGAGAGACAGAGAGAGACACAGAGAGAGACAGAGAGAGAGACAGAGAGAGACAAAGAAAAACAGAGAGACAGAAAAGAGACAGAGATTGAGACAGAGAGAGACAGAGTGAGACAGATAGAGAGCCAGAGAGATACAGAGAGAGAGAGAGACAGAGAGAGACGAGAGAGACAGAGAGAGAGATAGACAAAGAGAGACAGAGAGAGACAGGGAGAGAGAGACAGAGAGAGAGACAGAGAGAGACAGAGAGAGAGACAGAAAAGAGAAAGTGATTTAGACAGAGTGAGACAGAGACAGATAGAGAGACAGAGAGAGAGAGACAGAGACAGAGAGAGACGAGAGAGACAGAGAGAGACGAGAG
>NW_028227276.1:5471679-5491679 GCF_978045245.1 Mus caroli
AGAGAGAGACAGAGACAAAGTGAGAGACAGAGAGAGAGATACAGAGAGACAGAGAGAGACAGAGAGACTGAGAGAGACAGAGAGAGACAGATAGAGAGACAGAGAGAGACACAGTGAGAGACAGAGAGAGAGACAGAGAGAGATGAGAGAGACAGAGAGAGACAGAGATAGACAGAGATAGAGAGAAAGAGACACAGAGAGAGACAGAGAGAGAAGGAGAGAGTAAGAGATAGAGACAGAGAGAGACAGAGAGAGAAGGAGAGAGTAAGAGATAGAGACAGAGAGAGACAGAGAGAGAGACAAAGACAAAGGGAATGACTGAGAAAGACAGAGAGAGACAGAGAGAGACACAGAGAGACAGAGACATACAGAGAGAGAGACAAAGAGAGAAGAGAGAGACAGTGAGAGACTGAGAGAGACAGAGAGACACAGAGAGAGACAGACAGAGAGAGACACAGAGAGAGACAGAGATAGAGACAGAGAGAGACACAGAGAGAGACAGAGAAAGAGACAGAGAGAGACAGAGAGAGAGAAAGAGAAAGACACAGAGAGAGACAGAGATAGAGAGAGAGAGACAGATAGAGAGTCAGAGAGAGACAGAGAGAGACAGAGAGAAACACAGAAAGAGACAGAGAGAGAGAAAGAGAGGGCGACAGAAAGAGACAGAGAGGACAGAGAGAGTCACAGAGAGAGAAAGAGAGAGACAGAGAGAGAGACAGAGGGAGAAAGAAAGAGAGACAGAGACAAAGAGAGTGAATGAGAGAGACAGAGAGAGACAGAGAGAGAGATGTAGAGAGACAGAGAGTGACACAGAGAGAGACAGATATAGAGACAGAGAAAGACAGAGAAAGACACAGAGAGAAACACAGAGAGACAGAGAGAGATACAGAAGACAGAGAGAGACAGAGAGAGAGACAGAGAGAGAGACAGAGATGACAGAGACATACAGAGAGAGACAAAGAGGGTAGAGAGAGACAGAGAGAGACAGATAGAGAAACAGAGGGAGACACAGAGAGAGAAAGAAAGAGAGAGATAGAGACAGAGTGAGACAAAGAAAGACACAGAGAGAGACAGAGAGATATATATAGAGAGACAGAAAGAGACAGAAACAGACAGAGAGACAGAGAGAAACAGAGAGATACAGAGAGAGAGACAGAGAGAGACAGAGAGAGATACAGAGAGAGACAGAGAGAAACACAGAGAGAGACAGAGAGAGACACAGAGAGAGACATGGAGAGACACAGAGAGACACACAGAGAGACAGAGAGAGACAGAGACAGACAGAGAGAGACAGTGAGAGACAGAGAGAGACACAAAGAGAGACAGAGAGACACACAGAGAGAGACAGAGAGAGAGACAGAGAGAGACAGACAGAGACAGAGAAGACACAGAGATAGAGACAGAGAGAGACAGAGAGAGAGAGACAGAGAGAGACTGAGAGAGACAGAGATAGAGACAGAGAGAGATGGGGAGAGACACTGGGAGAAACAGAGAGACCGAGAGAGAGACAGAGAGAGACAGATATAGAGACAGAGAGGGACAGAGAGAGAGACAGAGACAAAGAGAATGACTGAGAAATACAGAGAGTGACACAGAGAGAAAGACAGAGAGGGACAAAGAGAGAAACAGAGAAAAAGACAGAGACAGAGAGAGACAGAGAGAGATACAGAGAGATACACAGAGATAGACAGAGGGAGAGACAGAGAAAGAGAAAGAGAGAGACAGAGAGAGAGACAGAGAGAGACAGAAAAGAGACAGAGAGAAACACAGAGAGAAAGAGAGAGAGCCAGAGAGACAGAGAGAGACAGAGAGAAACAGAGAGAGACACAGAGATGACAGAGACATACAGAGAGAGACAAAGAGAGTAGAGAGAGACAGAGAGAGACAGAGAGAGACAGAGAGAGAGACAGAAAGAGACAGATAGAGACAGAGTGAGACAAAGAATGACAAAGAGAGAGACAGAGAGATATATATAGAGAGACAGAAAGAGACAGAAACAGACAGAGAGACAGAGAGAAACAGAGAGAGACAGAGAGAGAGACAGAGAGAGACACGGAGAGAGACACAGAGAAACAGAGAGAGAGACAGACAGAGACAGTGAGAGACAGAGAGAGACACAAAGAGAGACAGAGAGACACAGAGAGAGACAGAGAGAGAGACAGAGAGATACAGACAGAGACAGAGAGAGACACAGAGATAGAGACAGAGAGAGATAGAGAGAGAGAAAGAGAGAGACTGAGAGAGACAGAGATAGAGACAGAGAGAGACGGGGAGAGACACTGGAAGAAACAGAGAGTGACAGAGAGAGAGACAGAGAGAGATAGACAGAGACAGAGAGAGACACAGAGAGAGAGACAGAGAGAGACAGAGAGAGAGACAGAGAGAGACTGAGAGAGACAGAGATAGAGACAGAGAGAGACGGGGAGAGACACTGGGAGAAACAGAGAGAGACAGAGAGAGAGACAGAGAGAGACAGAAAAAGAGACAGAGAGAGATAGAGAGAGAGACAGAGAAAGAGACAGAGCAAGACAGAGAGAGAGAGACAGAGAAAGAGACAGAGAGAGAAGCAGAGAGAGAAAGATAGAGACAGAGCAAGAGACAGAGAGAGACAGAGAGAGAGACAGAGACAAAGAGAATGACTGAGAAATACAGAGAGAGACACAGAGAGAGAGACAGAGAGAGACAAAGAGAGAAACAGAGAGAAAGACAGAGACAGAGAGAAGCAGAGAGAGATACAGAGAGAGACACAGAGATAGACAGAGGGAGAGACAGAGAAAGAGAAAGAGAGAGACAGAGAGAGAGACAGAGAGAGACAGAAAAGAGACAGAGAGAGAGACAGAGAGAGACAGAGAGAGACAGAGAGAGACAGAGAGAGACAGATAGAGAGACAGAGAAAGACACAGAGAGAGACGAGCGAGACAGAGAGAGACAGAGAGAGACAGAGAGAGACAGAGAGAGATACAGAGAGAGACAGAGAGAAACACAGAGAGAGACAGAGAGAGACACAGAGAGAGACATGGAGAGACACAGAGAGACACACAGAGAGACAGAGAGAGACAGAGACAGACAGAGAGAGACAGTGAGAGACAGAGAGAGACACAAAGAGAGACAGAGAGACACACAGAGAGAGACAGAGAGAGAGACAGAGAGAGACAGACAGAGACAGAGAAGACACAGAGATAGAGACAGAGAGAGACAGAGAGAGAGACAGAGAGAGACTGAGAGAGACAGAGAGAGACAGAGATAGAGACAGAGAGAGATGGGGAGAGACACTGGGAGAAACAGAGAGACCGAGAGAGAGACAGAGAGAGACAGATATAGAGACAGAGAGGGACAGAGAGAGAGACAGAGACAAAGAGAATGACTGAGAAATACAGAGAGAGACACAGAGAGAAAGACAGAGAGAGACAAAGAGAGAAACAGAGAGAAAGACAGAGACAGAGAGAGACAGAGAGAGATACAGAGAGAGACACAGAGATAGACAGAGGGAGAGACAGAGAAAGAGAAAGAGAGAGACAGAGAGAGAGACAGAGAGAGACAGAAAAGAGACAGAGAAAAACACAGAGAGAAAGAGAGAGAGCCAGAGAGACAGAGAGAGACAGAGAGAAACAGAGAGAGACACAGAGATGACAGAGACATACAGAGAGAGACAAAGAGAGTAGAGAGAGACAGAGAGAGACAGAGAGAGACAGAGAGAGAGACAGAAAGAGACAGATAGAGACAGAGTGAGACAAAGAATGACAAAGAGAGAGACAGAGAGATATATAGAGAGAGACAGAAAGAGACAGAAACAGACAGAGAGACAGAGAGAAACAGAGAGAGACAGAGAGAGAGACAGAGAGAGACAGAGAGAGACACGGAGAGAGACACAGAGAAACAGAGAGAGAGACAGACAGAGACAGTGAGAGACAGAGAGAGACACAAAGAGAGACAGAGAGAGACACAGAGAGAGACAGAGAGAGAGACAGAGAGATACAGACAGAGACAGAGAGAGACACAGAGATAGAGACAGAGAGAGACAGAGAGAGAGAAAGAGAGAGACTGAGAGAGAGAGAGATAGAGACAGAGAGAGACGGGGAGAGACACTGGGAGAAACAGAGAGTGACAGAGAGAGAGACAGAGAGAGATAGACAGAGACAGAGAGAGACACAGAGAGAGAGACAGAGAGAGACAGAGAGAGAGACAGAGAGAGACTGAGAGAGACAGAGATAGAGACAGAGAGAGACGGGGAGAGACACTGGGAAAAACAGAGAGAGACAGAGAGAGAGACAGAGAGAGACAGAAAAAGAGACAGAGAGAGATAGAGAGAGAGACAGAGAAAGAGACAGAGCAAGACAGAGAGAGAGAGACAGAGAAAGAGACAGAGAGAGACGCAGAGAGAGAAAGATAGAGACAGAGCAAGAGACAGAGAGAGACAGAGAGAGAGACAGAGACAAAGAGAATGACTGAGAAATACAGAGAGAGACACAGAGAGAGAGACAGAGAGAGACAAAGAGAGAAACAGAGAGAAAGACAGAGACAGAGAGAGACAGAGAGAGATACAGAGAGAGACACAGAGATAGACAGAGGGAGAGACAGAGAAAGAGAAAGAGAGAGACAGAGAGAGAGACAGAGAGAGACAGAAAAGAGACAGAGAGAGTGACAGAGAGAGACAGAGAGAGACAGAGAGAGACAGAGAGAGACAGATAGAGAGACAGAGAAAGACACAGAGAGAGACAGAGAGAAACACAGAGAGAGACAGAGAGAGACACAGAGAGAGACATGGAGAGACACAGAGAGACACACCGAGAGACAGAGAGAGACAGAGACAGACAGAGAGAGACAGTAGAGACAGAGAGAGACACAAAGAGAGACAGAGAGACACACAGAGAGAGACAGAGAGAGAGACAGAGAGAGACAGACAGAGACAGAGAAGACACAGAGATAGAGACAGAGAGAGACAGAGAGAGAGAGACAGAGAGAGACTGAGAGAGACAGAGATAGAGACAGAGAGAGATGGGGAGAGACACTGGGAGAAACAGAGAGACCGAGAGAGAGACAGAGAGAGACAGATATAGAGACAGAGAGGGACAGAGAGAGAGACAGAGACAAAGAGAATGACTGAGAAATACAAAGAGAGACACAGAGAGAAAGACAGAGAGAGACAAAGAGAGAAACAGAGAGAAAGACAGAGACAGAGAGAGACAGAGAGACATACAGAGAGAGACACAGAGATACAGAGGGAGAGACAGAGAAAGAGAAAGAGAGAGACAGAGAGAGAGACAGAGAGAGACAGAAAAGAGACAGAGAGAAACACAGAGAGAAAGAGAGAGAGCCAGAGAGACAGAGAGAGACAGAGAGAAACAGAGAGAGACACAGAGATGACAGAGACATACAGAGAGAGACAAAGAGAGTAGAGAGAGACAGAGAGAGACAGAGACAGACAGAGAGAGAGTCAGAAAGAGACAGATAGAGACAGAGTGAGACAAAGAAAGACAAAGAGAGAGACAGAGAGATATATATAGAGAGACAGAAAGAGACAGAAACAGACAGAGAGACAGAGAGAAACAGAGAGAGACAGAGAGAGAGAGACAGAGAGAGACACAGAGAGAGACACAGAGAAACAGAGAGAGAGACAGACAGAGACAGTGAGAGACAGAGAGAGACACAAAGAGAGACAGAGAGAGACACAGAGAGAGACAGAGAGAGAGACAGAGAGATACAGACAGAGACAGAGAGAGACACAGAGATAGAGACAGAGAGAGACAGAGAGAGAGAGAGAGACTGAGAGAGACAGAGATAGAGACAGAGAGAGACGGGGAGAGACACTGGGAGAAACAGAGAGTGACAGAGAGAGAGACAGAGAGAGACAGAGAGAGACAGAGAGAGACACAGAGATAGAGACAGAGAGAGACAGAGAGAGAGACAGAGAGAGACTGAGAGAGACAGAGATAGAGACAGAGAGAGACGGGGAGAGACACTGGGAGAAACAGAGAGAGACAGAGAGAGAGACAGAGAGAGACAGAAAAAGAGACAGAGAGAGATAGAGAGAGAGACAGAGAAAGAGACAGAGAAAGACAGAGAGAGAGACAGAGAAAGAGACAGAGAGAGACGCAGAGAGAGAAAGATAGAGACAGAGCAAGAGACAGAGAGAGACAGAGAGAGAGACAGAGACAAAGAGAATGACTGAGAAATACAGAGAGAGACACAGAGAGAGAGACAGAGAGAGACAAAGAGAGAAACAGAGAGAAAGACAGAGACAGAGAGAGACAGAGAGAGATACAGAGAGAGACACAGAGATAGAGGGAGAGACAGAGAAAGAGAAAGAGAGAGACAGAGAGAGAGACAGAGAGAGACAGAAAAGAGACAGAGAGAGAGACAGAGAGAGACAGAGAGAGACAGAGAGAGACAGAGAGAGACAGAGAGAGAGACAGAGAAAGACACAGAGAGAGACAGAGAGAGACGAGCGAGACAGAGAGATACAGAGAGAGACAGAGAGAGACAGAGAGAGACAGAGAGAGACAGAGAGAGAGACAGAGAGACACAAAGAAAGAAACAGAGATAGACTGAGAGGGACAGAGAGAGAGACAGAGAGAGACACAGAGAGAGACAGAGAGAGAAGGAAAGAGACACAGAGAGACACAGAGAGAGACAGAGAAGGACAGAGAGAGAGAGAGAGACAGAGAGAGACAGAGATAGACAGAGATAGAGAGAAAGAGACAGAGAGAGAGGCAGAGAGAGACAGAGAGAGAAGGAGAGAGTAAGAGATAGAGACAGAGAGAGACAGAGAGAGAGACAGAGGGAGAAACAGAGAGAGACAGAGAGAGACAGAGAGAGAGACAAAGAGAGAGACAAAGACAAAGGGAGTGACTGAGAAAGACAGAGAGAGACAGAGAGAGAGAGACAGAGAGAGACACAGAGAGACAGAGACATACAGAGAGAGAGACAAAGAGAAGAGAGAGAGAGTGAGAGACCCAGAGAGACAGAGAGACACAGAGAGAGAGACAGAGAGAGACACAGAGAGAGACAGAGATAGAGACAGAGAGAGACACAGAGATAGACAGAGAAAGAGACAGAGAGAGACAGAGAGAGAGACACAGAGAGACATAGATTGAGACAGAGAGAGACAGAGACAGAGACAGAGAGAGACAGAGAGAGACACAGAAAGAGACAGAGAGAGCGAAAGAGAGGGCGACAGAAAGAGAAAGAGAGGATAGAGAGAGACACAGAGAGAGAAAGAGAGAGACAGAGAGAGAGAGACAGAGCGAGAAAGATAGATAGACAGAGACAAAGAGAGTGAATGAGAGAGACAGAGAGAGACCGAGAGAGAGACAGAGAGAGAGACAGAGAGAGTCAGAGATAGTCAGAGAGAGACAGAGATAGACAGAGAGAGAGACATAGATACAGAAAAGAGACAAAGAGAGAGACAAAGAGAGACAGAGAAAGACAGAGAGAGACAGAGAGAGAGATGGAGAGAGACAGAGAGAGAGACAGATATAGAGACAGAGAGAGACAGAGAAAGACACAGAGAGAAACACATAGAGACAGAGAGACAGAGAGAGACAGAGAGAGAGACAGAGAGAGACACAGAGATGACAGAGACATACAGAGAGAGACAAAGAGAGTAGAGAGAGACAGAGAGAGAGAGAAAGACAGAGAAAGACAGAGAGAAACACATAGAGACAGAGAGACAGAGAGAGACAGAGAGAGAGACACAGAGAGAGAAAGAAAGAGACAGAGAGAGACAGAGTGAGATAAAAAAAGACACAGAGAGAGACAGAGAGAAACACAGAGAGAGACAGAGAGAGACACAGAGAGAGACATGGAGAGACACAGAGAGACACAGAGAGAGACAGCGAGAGATAGAGACAGAAAGAGAGAGACAGTGAGAGAAAGAGAGAGACACAAAGAGAGACAGAGAGAGACACAGAGAGAGACACAGAGAGAGACAGACATACAGAGACAGAGAGAGACAAACAGAGAGAGAGACAGAGATAGAGACAGAGAGAGACAGAGAGAGAGACAGATAGAGACTCAGAGAGATAGAGATAGAGACAGAGAGAGATGGGGAGAGACATTGGGAGAAACAGAGAGAGACAGAGAGAGAGACAGAGAGAGACAGAAATAGAGATAGAGAGAGACAGAGAGAGAGACAGAGACAAAGAGAATGACTGAGAAATACAGAGACAGACACAGAGAGAGAGACAGAGAGAGACAAAGTGAGAAACAGAGAGAAAGACAGAGACAGAGAGAGACAGAGAGAGATACAGAGAGAGACACAGAGATAGACAGAGGGAGACACAGAGAAAGAGAAAGAGAGAGACAGAGAGAGAGAGACAGAGAGAGACAGAAAAGAGACAGAGAGAGAGACAGAGACAGACAGAGAGAGACAGATAGACAGATAGAGAGACAAAGAGAGATGAGAGAGACAGAGAGAGACAGAGAGAGAGAGATAGAGACAGAGAGAGAGAGAGAGAGACAGAGAGAGACTCAGAGAGATAGAGATAGAGACAGAGAGAGATGGGGAGAGACACTGGGAGAAACAGAGAGAGACAGAGAGAGAGACAGAGAGAGACAGAGAGAGAGAGACAGAGAGAGACACAGAGAGACAGAGACATACAGAGAGAGAGACAAAGAGAAGAGAGAGAGAGTGAGAGACCCAGAGAGACAGAGAGACACAGAGAGAGAGACAGAGAGAGACACAGAGAGAGACAGAGATAGAGACAGAGAGAGACACAGAGATAGACAGAGAAAGAGACAGAGAGAGACAGAGAGAGAGACACAGAGAGACATAGATTGAGACAGAGAGAGACAGAGACAGAGACAGAGAGAGACAGAGAGAGACACAGAAAGAGACAGAGAGAGAGAAAGAGAGGGCGACAGAAAGAGAAAGAGAGGATAGAGAGAGACACAGAGAGAGAAAGAGAGAGACAGAGAGAGAGAGACAGAGCGAGAAAGATAGATAGACAGAGACAAAGAGAGTGAATGAGAGAGACAGAGAGAGACCGAGAGAGAGATAGAGAGAGAGACAGAGAGAGTCAGAGATAGTCAGAGAGAGACAGAGATAGACAGAGAGAGAGACATAGATACAGAAAAGAGACAAAGAGAGAGACAAAGAGAGACAGAGAAAGACAGAGAGAGACAGAGAGAGAGATGGAGAGAGACAGAGAGAGAGACAGATATAGAGACAGAGAGAGACAGAGAAAGACACAGAGAGAAACACATAGAGACAGAGAGACAGAGAGAGACAGAGAGAGAGACAGAGAGAGACACAGAGATGACAGAGACATACAGAGAGAGACAAAGAGAGTAGAGAGAGACAGAGAGAGAGAGAGAAAGACAGAGAAAGACAGAGAGAAACACATAGAGACAGAGAGACAGAGAGAGACAGAGAGAGAGACACAGAGAGAGAAAGAAAGAGACAGAGAGAGACAGAGTGAGATAAAAAAAGACACAGAGAGAGACAGAGAGAAACACAGAGAGAGACAGAGAGAGACACAGAGAGAGACATGGAGAGACACAGAGAGACACAGAGAGAGACAGCGAGAGATAGAGACAGAAAGAGAGAGACAGTGAGAGAAAGAGAGAGACACAAAGAGAGACAGAGAGAGACACAGAGAGAGACACAGAGAGAGACAGACATACAGAGACAGAGAGAGACAAACAGAGAGAGAGACAGAGATAGAGACAGAGAGAGACAGAGAGAGAGACAGAGAGAGACTCAGAGAGATAGAGATAGAGACAGAGAGAGATGGGGAGAGACATTGGGAGAAACAGAGAGAGACAGAGAGAGAGACAGAGAGAGACAGAAATAGAGATAGAGAGAGACAGAGAGAGAGACAGAGACAAAGAGAATGACTGAGAAATACAGAGACAGACACAGAGAGAGAGACAGAGAGAGACAAAGTGAGAAACAGAGAGAAAGACAGAGACAGAGAGAGACAGAGAGAGATACAGAGAGAGACACAGAGATAGACAGAGGGAGACACAGAGAAAGAGAAAGAGAGAGACAGAGAGAGAGAGACAGAGAGAGACAGAAAAGAGACAGAGAGAGAGACAGAGACAGACAGAGAGAGACAGATAGACAGATAGAGAGACAAAGAGAGATGAGAGAGACAGAGAGAGACAGAGAGAGAGAGATAGAGACAGAGAGAGAGAGAGAGAGACAGAGAGAGACTCAGAGAGATAGAGATAGAGACAGAGAGAGATGGGGAGAGACACTGGGAGAAACAGAGAGAGACAGAGAGAGAGACAGAGAGAGACAGAAATAGAGATAGAGAGAGACAGAGAGAGAGACAGAGACAAAGAGAATGACTGAGAAATACAGAGAGAGACACAGAGAGAGAGACAGAGAGAGACAAAGAGAGAAACAGAGAGAAAGACAGAGACAGAGAGAGACAGAGAGAGATACAGAGAGAGACACAGAGATAGACAGAGAGAGACAGAAGGAGAGAGAGAGACAGAGAGAGATAGAGACAGAGAGAAACAGAGAGAGACAGAGAGAGAAACAGAGAGAGACAGAGAGAGAGAAAGAGAGAGACAGAGAGAGAGACAGAGAGTGACAGAGATAGACAGAGAGAGACACATAGAGAGAAAAAGAGAGAGACAGAGAGACAGAGAGAGACAAGACAGAGTTAGAGAGACTGAGAGAGACAGAGAGCGAGACTGAGAGAGACATACAGAGAGAAACAGAGAGAGAGACAGAGAGAGACAGAAAGAAAGAGAGAGAGAGAGACAGAGAGAGACAGAAAAGAGACAGAGAGAGAGAGACAGAGAGAGACAGAGAGATTCACAGAGAGTGACAGAGAGAGAGAGAGACAGAGAGAGACGAGAGAGACAGAGAGAGACAGAGAGAGACAGAGAGAGAGACAGGGAGAGACAAAGAAAGAAACAGAGATAGATGGAGAGAGACAGAGAGAGATCAGAGAGAGACACAGAGAGACACATAGAGAGACAGAGACACAGAGAGAGACAGAGAGAGATACAGAGAGAGACAGAGAGAGACAGAGAGAGACAGAGAGACAGAGAGAGACAGAGATAGACAGAGATATAGAGAGAGACAAAGAGAGAGACAGAGAGGGACAGAGAGAGACACAGAGAGAGACACAGAGAGAGACAGATAGAGACAGAGACAGACAGACAGAGACAGAGAGAGACAGAGAGAGACAGACAGAGACAGAGAGAGACAGAGAGAGATACAGAGAGAGACACAGAGAGAGACAGAGGGAGAGACAGAGAAAGAGAAAGAGAGAGACAGAGAGATAGACAGAGAGAGAGAAAGAGAGAGACAGAAAAGAGACAGAGAGAGAGACAGAGAGAGAAACACAGAGACAGAGAGAGAGACAGAGAGAGAGACAGAGAGAGACGAGAGAGACAGAGAGAGACAGCTAGAGACACAGAGAGCAAAAGAGAGAGACAGAGAGTTACACAAAGAGAGCATAGAGATACAGAGAGACAAAGAGAGAAGAGAGACAGAGAGAGACACAGAGAGAAACAGAGAGAGACAGAGAGAGTGAGACAGAGAGAGACACAAAGAGAGACATAGAAAGAAAGAGAGAGACAGAGAAAGACAGAGAAGGACAGATAGAGAGAAAGAAAAGGAGACAGACACAGAGAGAATGAGAGACAGAGACAGAGTGAGAGAGACTGAGAGAGACTGAGAGATACTGAGAGAGACAAAGAGAGACAGAGGGAGACAGAAAAGAGACAAAGGGAGAGAGACAGAGAAAGACAGAGAGAGACAGAGAGACAAAGAGAGAGACAGAGAGAGAGAGAGACAGAGAAAGAGACAGAGAGAGACAGAGAGAGAAACAGAGAGAGACAGAGAGAGACACAGAGAGAGACAGAGAGATAGAGAGAGACACAGGGAGACACAGAGAGAGACAGAGAGGGACTGAGAGAGAGACAGGGAGAGACAGAGGGAGACAGATAAAGAGACAGAGAGAGACAGAGGGAGAGACAGAGAAAGAGACAGAGAGAGACAAGGAGAGAGACAGAGAAAGAGACAGAGAGAGACAGAGAGAGAGAAAGATAGAGAGACAGAGCAAGAGACAGAGAGAGACAGAGAGAGAGACAGAGACAAAGAGAATGACTGAGAAATACAGAGAGAGACACAGAGAGAGAGACAGAGAGAGACAAAGAGAGAAACAGAGAGAAAGACAGACAGAGAGAGACAGAGAGAGATACAGAGAGAGACACAGAGATAGACAGAGGGAGAGATAGAGAAAGAGAAAGAGAGAGACAGAGAGAGAGACAGAAAAGAGACAGAGAGAGACAGAGAGAGACAGAGAGAGACAGATAGAGAGACAGAGAGAGACACAGAGAGAGACAGAGAGAGACGAGAGAGACAGAGAGAGACAGAGAGAGACAGAGAGAGAGAGAAAGAGACACAGAGAGAGACAGAGAGAGTAAGAGATAGAGACAGAGAGAGACAGAGAGAGAGAGACTGAGAGAGACAGAGAGAGACAGAGATAGACAGAGATAGAGAGAAAGTGACACAGAGATAGACAGAGAGAGACAGAGAGAGAGACAGAGACAGAGAGAGACAGAGAGAGTAAGAGATAGAGACAGAGAGAGAGACAGAGAGAGAAACAGAGAGAGACAGAGAGAGAGAGAGAGACTGAGAGAGACAGAGAGAGACAAAGATAGACAGAGAATGAGAGAAAGAGACATAGAGAGACACAGAGAGAGACAGAGAGAGGCACAGAGAGAGACAGAGAGAGAGATACAGAGAGAGAGACAGAGAGAGACAGAGAGAGACAGAGAGAGACAGAGTTAGACAGAGATAGAGAAAAAGAGACACAGAGAGAGACAGAGAGAGACAGAGAGAGTAAGAGATAGAGACAGAGAGAGACAGAGAGAGAGACAGAGAGAGAAACAGAGAGAGACAGAGAGAGACAGAGAGAGAGAGAGACAAAGGGAGTGACTGAGAAAGACAGAGAGAGACAGAGAGAGACAGAAACAGAGACAGAGAGAGACAGAGACAAAGAGAATGACTGAGAAATACAGAGAGACAGAGAGAGAGAGACAGAGAGAGACAAATAGATAGAGGGAGAGACAGAGAAAGAGAAAGAGAGAGACAGAGAGATAGACAGAGAGAGACAGAAACGAGACAGAGAGAGAGACAGAGACAGACAGAGATAGAGAGAAAGAGACACAGAGAGAGACAGAGAGAGAAGGAGAGAGTAAGAGATAGAGACAGAGAGAGACAGAGAGAGAGACAGAGAGAGAAACAGAGAGAGACAGAGAGAGAGACAGAGAGAGACAAAGACAAAGGGAGTGACTGAGAAAGACAGAGAGAGACAGAGAGAGACACAGAGAGACAGAGACATACAGAGAGAGAGACAAAGAGAGAAGAGAGAGACAGTGAGAGACTGTGAGAGACAGAGAGAGACAGAGAGAGACACAGAGAGAGACAGAGATAGAGACACAGAGAGAAACAGAGAGAGACAGAGAAAGAGACAGAGAGAGACAGAGAGAGAGACAGAGAGAGACAGAGAGAGACAGAGATAGAGACAGAGAGAGACAGATACAGAGTCAGAGAGAGACAGAGAGAGACAGAGAGAGACACAGAAAGTGACAGAGAGAGAGAAAGAGAGGGTGACAGAAAGAGACAGAGAGGACAGAGAGAGACATACAGAGAGAAAGAGAGAGACAGAGAGAGAGACAGATGGAGAAAGAAAGAGAGACAGAGACAAAGAGAGTGAATGAGAGAGACAGAGAGAGACAGAGAGAGAGATGGAAAGAGACAGAGAGTGACAAAGAGAGAGACACATATAGAGACAGAGAGAGACAGAGAAAGACACAGAGAGAAACACAGAGAGACAGAGAGAGAGACAGAGAGATAGAGAGAGACAGAGAGAGAGAAAGAGAGAGAGACAGAGATGACAGAGACATACAGAGAGAGACAAAGAGGGTAGAGAGAGACAGAGAGAGACAGAGAGAGACACAGACAGAGACACAGAGAGAGAAAGAAAGAGAGAGATAGAGACAGAGTGAGACAAAGAAAGACACAGAGAGAGACAGAGAGATATATATAGAGAGACAGAAAGAGACAGAAACAGACAGAGAGACAGAGAGAAACAGAGAGATACAGAGAGAGAGACAGAGAGAGACAGAAAAAGAGACAGAGAGAGACAGAGAGAGAGACAGAGAAAGAGACAGAGCAAGACAGAGAGAGAGACAGAGAAAGAGACAGAGAGAGACGCAGAGAGAGAAAGATAGAGACAGAGCAAGAGACAGAGAGAGACAGAGAGAGAGACAGAGACAAAGAGAATGACTGAGAAATACAGAGAGAGACACAGAGAGAAAGACAGAGAGAGACAAAGAGAGAAACAGAGAGAAAGACAGAGACAGAGAGAGACAGAGAGAGATACAGAGAGAGACACAGAGATAGACAGAGGGAGAGACAGAGAAAGAGAAAGAGAGAGACTGAGAGAGAGACAGAGAGAGACAGAAAAGAGACAGAGAGAGAGGCAGAGAGAGACAGAGAGAGACAGATAGAGACTGATAGAGAGACAGAGAAAGACACAGAGAGAGACAGAGAGAGAGACAGAGAGAGACGAGCGAGACAGAGAGAGACAGAGAGAGACAGAGAGAGACAGAGAGAGACAGAGAGACACAAAGAAAGAAACAGAGATAGACGGAGAGAGACAGAGAGAGAGACAGAGAGAGACACAGAGAGACACAGAGAGAGACAGAGAGAGACACAGAGAGAGACAGAGAGAGAGATACAGAGAGAGAGACAGAGAGAGACAGAGAGAATGAGACAGAGAGACAGAGAGAGACAGAGATAGACAGAGATAGAGAGAAAGAGACACAGAGAGAGACAGAGAGAGAGACAGAGTCAAAGAGAGTGAATGTGGGAGACAGAGAGAGACAGAGAGAGAGAGAGAGACAGAGAGAGACACAGAGAGAGACAGAGATAGTCAGAGAGAGACAGAGATAGACAGAGAGAAAGACATAGATACAGAAAAGAGACAAAGAGAGAGAGACAAAGAGAGACAGAGAAAGACAGAGAGAGACAGAGAGTGAGACGGAGAGAGACAGAGAGAGACACAGAGAGAGACAGATATAGAGACAGAGAGAGCAAGAAAGACACAGAGAGAAACACAGATAGAAAGAGAGAGAGCCAGAGAGACAGAGAGAGAGAGAGAGAGACACAGAGAGACACAGAGATGACAGAGACATACAGAGAGAGACAAAGAGAGTAGAGAGAGACAGAGAGAGAGACAGAAAGAGACAGATAGAGACAGAGTGAGACAAAGAAAGACAAAGAGAGAGACAGAGAGATATATAGAAGAGACAGAAAGAGACAGAAACAGACAGAGAGACAGAGAGAAACAGAGAGAGACAGAGAGAGAGACAGAGAGAGACAGAGAGAGACACAGAGAGAGACACAGAGAAACAGGGAGAGAGACAGAGAGAGACTGTGAGAGACAGAGAGAGACACAAAGAGAGATAGAGAGACACAGAGAGAGACAGAGAGAGACAGAGAGAGACAGAGAGAGAGACAGAAAGAGACAGATAGAGACAGAGTGAGACAAAGAAAGACAAAGATAGAGACAGAGAGATATATAAAGAGAGACAGTAAGAGACAGAAACAGATAGAGAGACAGAGAGAAACAGAGAGAGACACAGAGAGAGACAGAGAGAGAGACTGAGAGAGACAGAGATAGAGACAGAGAGAGACGGGGAGAGACACTGGGAGAAACAGAGAGTGACAGAGAGAGAGACACAGAGAGACAGAGAGAGACAGAGAGAGACACAGAGATAGAGACAGAGAGAGACAGAGAGAGAGACAGAGAGAGACTGAGAGAGACAGAGATAGAGACAGAGAGAGACGGGGAGAGACACTGGGAGAAACAGAGAGAGACAGAGAGAGAGACAGAGAGAGACAGAAAAAGAGACAGAGAGAGATAGAGAGAGAGACAGAGAAAGAAACAGAGAAAGAGACAGAGACAGACAGAGAGAGAGACAGAGAGAGACTGAGAGAGACAGAGATAGAGACAGAGAGAGACGGGGAGAGACACTGGGAGAAACAGAGAGTGACAGACAGAGAGATAGAGAGAGGCAGACAGAGACAGAGAGAGACACAGAGATAGAGACAGAGACAGACAGAGAGAGAGACAGAGAGAGACTGAGAGAGACAGAGATAGAGACAGAGAGAGACCGGGAGAGACAATGGGAGAAATAGAGAGACAGAGAGAGAGACAGAGATAGACAAAGAGAGACAGAGAGAGACAGATAGAGAGACAGATAGAGAGACAGAGAGAGACAGAGAGAGAGACAGAAGGAGACAGAGAGAGAGAAGGAGAGAAAGAGAAAGACAGAGAGAGTCAAAGAAAGACACAGAGAGTGACAGAGAGGAGAGATACAGAGAGAGACAGAGAGAGACAGAGAGAGACAGAGAGACAGAGAGAGACAGAGAGAGACAAAGATAGACAGAGATAGAGACAGAGAGAGACAGACAGAGAGAGACAGAGAGAGACGAAGAGAGACACAGAGAGAGACAGATAGAGACAGAGAGAGACAGAGAGAGAGACAGAGAGAGAGACAGAGATATACAGAGAGAGACAGAGAGAGACACACAGAGAGATAGAGAGAGAGAGGGAGACACAGTGAAAGACAAAGAGAGAGAAAGAGAGAGAGACAGAGAGAGACAGAAAATAGACAAAGAGACAGTCAGAGAGTGACAGAGAAAGACAGAGAGAGAGAGACAGAGACAAAGAGAGAGAGACAGAGAAAGAGGTTAGAGACAGAGAGAGAGACAGAGACAGAGTGAGAGAGACTGAGAGAGACAGAGAGAGAGACTGAGAGAGACAGAGAGAGACATACAGAGAGAGACATAGAGAGAAAAAGAGAGACTATGAGAGAGACAAAGAGAGAAACAGAGAGAGAAAGAGAGAGACAGAAAGATACAGAGAGATAGACAGAGAAAGAGACAGATAGAGACAGAGAGAGACACAGAGAGCAAAAGAGAGAGACAGAGAGAGAAAAGTGACAATGAGAGAGAGAGAGAGAGACAGAGAAAGACATAGAAGGACAGATAGAGAGAAAGAAAAAGAGACAGAGACAAAGAGAGAGAGAGACAGAGACAGAGTGAGAGAGACTGAGAGAGACAGAGAGAGACACAGAGAGAGACAGAGTGAGTCAGAGAGAGACACAGAGAAGAGAAAGAGAGAGAGAGACAGAGATAGACAGAGAGAGAGACAGAGAGATACAGAAAAGAGACAAAGAGAGAGAGACAGAGAGAGACATACAGAAAGAGACAGAGAGAGTCAGAGAGAGACACAGAGAGATAAAGAGAGAGAGAGACAGAGATAGACAGAGAGAGAGACAGAGAGATACAGAAAAGAGACAAAGAGAGAGAGACAGAAAGAGACAGAGAAAGACAGAGAGAGACAGAGAGAGAGACGGAGAGAGACAGAGAGAGACACAGAGAGAGACAGATATAGAGACAGAGAGAGACAGAGAAAGACACAGAGAGACAGTGAGAGAGACAGAGAGACAGAGAGAGACAGAGAGATGACAGAGACATGCAGAGAGAGACAAAGAGAGTAGAGAGAGACAGAGAGAGACAGAGAGAGACAAAGAATGACACAGCAAGAGACAGAGAGAGAGAGATACAGAGAGAGAGACAAAGAGAGACAGAGAGAGGCAGAGATAGACAGAGAAAGAGAAAGAGAGAGACAGAGAGAGAGACAGAGAGAGAGACAGAGAGAGACAGAAAAGAGATAATCAGGGAGAGACAGAGAAAGACAGAGAGAGACAGAGAGACACAGAGAGAGACACAGAGAGAGAGAGACAGAGACAGAGATATAGACAGAGATAAACAGATAGAGAGAGACACAGAGAGAAACAGAGAGAGACAGAGAGAGACACAGAGAGACACAGAGATAGAGAGAGACACAGGGAGACACAGATAGAGACAGAGATGGACAGAGAGTGAGACAGGTAGAGACAGAGAGAGAGACAGAGAGAGACAGAGACAGAGTGAGAGAGACTGAGTGATACAGAGAGAGAGACAGAGAGAGAGAGACACAAAGAGACACAGAAAGATACAGAGAGAAACAGAGCGAGACAAAGAGAGACAGAGAGAGACAGAGAGAGAGACAGAGAAAGACAGAGAGAGACAGAGAGAGACAAAGAAAGACAGAGAGAGAGATAGAGAGAGACAGAGAGACAGACAAAGAAAGAGAGAGACAGAGAGAGAGACAGAGAGAGACACAGAGAGAGACAAAGGGAGAGACAGAGAAAGAGAAAGAGAGAGACAAAGAGAGAGACAGAGAAAGTGACAGAGAGAGACAGAAAATAGACAGAGAGACAGAGACAGAGACAGACAGAGAGAGACAGAGACAGACAGATAGAGAGACAGAGAGAGACACAGAGAGAGACAGAGAGAGAGACAGAGAGAGATGAGAGACAGAGAGAGACAGAGAGAGACAGAGAGAGACAGAGACAGAGACAGAGAGAGACAAAGAAAGAAACAGAGATAGACGGAGACAGAGAGAGAGACAGAGAGAGACACAGAGAGACACAGAGAGAGACAGAGAGAGACACAGAGAGAGACAGAGAGAGAGAGATACAGAGAGACAGAGAGAGAAAGAGACAGAGAGACAGAGAGAGACAGAGAGAGAAACAGAGAGAGACACAGAGAGACAGAGAGAGAGACAGAGAGAGAGACAGAGACAAAGAGAGTGACTGAGAAAGACAGAGAGAGACAGAGAGACAGAGAGAGACACAGAGAGACAGAGAGATACAGAGAGAGAGACAGAGACAAAGAGAGTGACTGAGAAAGACAGAGAGAGACAGAGAGAGAGAGACAGAGTAATACAAAGAGAGAAACAGAGAGAGAGACAGAGCGAGACAGAGAGAGACAGAGAGACAGAGAGAGACAGAGAGAGTGATAGAGACTGACAGAGACAGAGAGAGACAGAAAGAGACATAAAGAGAGAGACATAGAGAGACAGAGAGAGACACAGAGAGAGACAGAGAGAGAGACAGAGAGCAAATAGAGAGACAGAGTGTTACACAGAGAGAGCATAGAGATACAGAAAGACAAAGAGAGAAGAGAGACAGAGATATAGAAAGAGAGATACAGAGAGAGACAGAGAGAGAAACAGAGAGAGACAGAGAGAGAGACAGAGAGAGACAGAGAGAGACAGAAAAGAGACAGTGATTTAGACAGAGTGAGACAGAGAGAGACAGATAGAGAGACAGAGAGAGACAGAGAGAGAGAGAGACAGAGTCAGAGAGAGATGAGAGAGACAGAGAGAGACAGAGAGAGAGACAGAGACAAAGAGAGTGACTGAGAAAGTCAGAGAGAGAGAGAGACAGAGAGAGACAGAGAGAGACAGAGAGAGAGACAGAGAGAGACAGAGATAGACAGAGAGAGACACATAGAGAGAAAGAGAGCGAGACACAGAGAGAGACAGAGAGAGACAGAGACAGTGTGAGAGAGACTGACAGAGACAGAGAGAGAGACAGAGAGAGACATACAGAGAGAGACATAGAGAGACAGAGAGAGACACAGAGAGAGACAGAGAGAGAGACAGAGAGAGACAAAGAAAAACAGAGAGACAGAAAAGAGACAGAGATTGAGACAGAGAGAGACAGAGTGAGACAGATAGAGAGCCGAGAGATACAGAGAGAGAGAGAGACAGAGAGAGACGAGAGAGACAGAGAGAGAGAGATAGACAAAGAGAGACAGAGAGAGACAGGGAGAGAGAGACAGAGAGAGAGACAGAGAGAGACAGAGAGAGACACATATAGAGAAAGAGAGCGAGACACAGAGAGAGACAGAGAGAGACAGAGACAGTGTGAGAGAGACTGACAGAGACAGAGAGAGAGACAGAGAGAGACATACAGAGAGAGACATAGAGAGACAGAGAGAGACACAGAGAGAGACAGAGAGAGAGACAGAGAGAGACAAAGAAAAACAGAGAGACAGAAAAGGGACAGAGATTGAGACAGAGAGAGACAGAGTGAGACAGATAGAGAGCCAGAGAGATACAGAGAGA
>NW_028227276.1:5496679-5499179 GCF_978045245.1 Mus caroli
ACACAGTGAGAGACAGAGAGAGAGACAGAGAGAGACGAGAGAGACAGAGAGAGACAGAGAGAGACAGAGAGAGAGAAAGAGACACAGAGAGAGACAGAGAGAGACAGAGAAAGAGATAGAGAAAGAGAGAGACAGAGAGAGAGAGAGACAGAGAGACACAAAGAAAGAAACAGAGAAAGATGGAGAGAGACAGAGAGAGAGACAGAGAGAGACACATAGAGACACAGAGAGAGACAGAGACAAAGTGAGAGACAGAGAGAGAGATACAGAGAGACAGAGAGAGACAGAGAGACTGAGAGAGACAGAGAGAGACAGATAGAGAGACAGAGAGAGACACAGTGAGAGACAGAGAGAGAGACAGAGAGAGATGAGAGAGACAGAGAGAGACAGAGATAGACAGAGATAGAGAGAAAGAGACACAGAGAGAGACAGAGAGAGAAGGAGAGAGTAAGAGATAGAGACAGAGAGAGACAGAGAGAGAAGGAGAGAGTAAGAGATAGAGACAGAGAGAGACAGAGAGAGAGACAAAGACAAAGGGAATGACTGAGAAAGACAGAGAGAGACAGAGAGAGACACAGAGAGACAGAGACATACAGAGAGAGAGACAAAGAGAGAAGAGAGAGACAGTGAGAGACTGAGAGAGACAGAGAGACACAGAGAGAGACAGACAGAGAGAGACACAGAGAGAGACAGAGATAGAGACAGAGAGAGACACAGAGAGAGACAGAGAAAGAGACAGAGAGAGACAGAGAGAGAGAAAGAGAAAGACACAGAGAGAGACAGAGATATAGAGAGAGAGAGACAGATAGAGAGTCAGAGAGAGACAGAGAGAGACAGAGAGAAACACAGAAAGAGACAGAGAGAGAGAAAGAGAGGGCGACAGAAAGAGACAGAGAGGACAGAGAGAGTCACAGAGAGAGAAAGAGAGAGACAGAGAGAGAGACAGAGGGAGAAAGAAAGAGAGACAGAGACAAAGAGAGTGAATGAGAGACAGAGAGAGACAGAGAGAGATGTAGAGAGACAGAGAGTGACACAGAGAGAGACAGATATAGAGACAGAGAAAGACAGAGAAAGACACAGAGAGAAACACAGAGAGACAGAGAGAGATACAGAAGACAGAGAGAGACAGAGAGAGAGACAGAGAGAGAGACAGAGATGACAGAGACATACAGAGAGAGACAAAGAGGGTAGAGAGAGACAGAGAGAGACAGAGAGAGAAACAGAGGGAGACACAGAGAGAGAAAGAAAGAGAGAGATAGAGACAGAGTGAGACAAAGAAAGACACAGAGAGAGACAGAGAGATATATAGAGAGAGACAGAAAGAGACAGAAACAGACAGAGAGACAGAGAGAAACAGAGAGATACAGAGAGAGAGACAGAGAGAGACAGAGAGAGATACAGAGAGAGACAGAGAGAAACACAGAGAGAGACAGAGAGAGACACAGAGAGAGACATGGAGAGACACACAGAGACACACAGAGAGACAGAGAGAGACAGAGACAGACAGAGAGAGACAGTGAGAGACAGAGAGAGACACAAAGAGAGACAGAGAGACACACAGAGAGAGACAGAGAGAGAGACAGAGAGAGACAGACAGAGACAGAGAAGACACAGAGATAGAGACAGAGAGAGACAGAGAGAGAGAGACAGAGAGAGACTGAGAGAGACAGAGATAGAGACAGAGAGAGATGGGGAGAGACACTGGGAGAAACAGAGAGACCGAGAGAGAGACAGAGAGAGACAGATATAGAGACAGAGAGGGACAGAGAGAGAGACAGAGACAAAGAGAGTGACTGAGAAAGACAGAGAGAGACAGAGAGAGAGAGACAGAGTAATACAAAGAGAGAAACAGAGAGAGAGACAGAGCGAGACAGAGAGAGACAGAGAGACAGAGAGAGACAGAGAGAGTGATAGAGACTGACAGAGACAGAGAGAGACAGAAAGAGACATAAAGAGAGAGACATAGAGAGACAGAGAGAGACACAGAGAGAGACAGAGAGAGAGACAGAGAGCAAATAGAGAGACAGAGTGTTACACAGAGAGAGCATAGAGATACAGAAAGACAAAGAGAGAAGAGAGACAGAGATATAGAAAGAGAGATACAGAGAGAGACAGAGAGAGAAACAGAGAGAGACAGAGAGAGAGACAGAGAGAGACAGAGAGAGACAGAAAAGAGACAGTGATTTAGACAGAGTGAGACAGAGAGAGACAGATAGAGAGACAGAGAGAGACAGAGAGAGAGAGAGACAGAGTCAGAGAGAGATGAGAGAGACAGAGAGAGACAGAGAGAGAGACAGAGACAAAGAGAGTGACTGAGAAAGTCAGAGAGAGAGAGAGACAGAGAGAGACAGAGAGAGACAGAGAGAGAGACAGAGAGAGACAGAGATAGACAGAGAGAGACACATAGAGAGAAAGAGAGCGAGACACAGAGAGAGACAGAGAGAGACAGAGACAGTGTGAGAGAGACTGACAGAGACAGAGAGAGAGACAGAGAGAGACA
>NW_028227276.1:5504179-5514179 GCF_978045245.1 Mus caroli
AGAGAGAGAGACAGAGACAGAGAGAGACAGAGAGAGACAGATAGTGAGACAAAGAGAGATGAGAGAGACAGAGAGAGACAGAGAGAGACAGAGAGAGACAGAGAGAGAGACAGAGAGATATATAGAGAGAGACAGAGACAGAGAGAGAGACAGAGAAAGAGACAGAGAAAGACAGAGAGAGAGACAGAGAAAGAGACAGAGAGAGACACAGAGAGAGAAAGATAGAGACAGAGCAAGAGACAGAGAGAGACAGAGAGAGAGAAAGAGACAAAGAGAATCACTGAGAAATACAGAGAGAGACACAGAGAGAGAGACAGAGAGAGACAAAGAGAGAAACAGAGAGAAAGACAGAGACAGAGAGAGACAGAGACAGATACAGAGAGAGACACAGAGATAGACAGAGGGAGAGACAGAGAAAGAGAAAGAGAGAGACAGAGAGAGAGACAGAGAGAGACAGAAAAGAGACAGATAGAGACAGAGAGAGACAGAGAGAGACAGAGAGAGACAGATAGAGAGACAGAGAGAGACACAGTGAGAGACAGAGAGAGAGACAGAGAGAGACGAGAGAGACAGAGAGAGACAGAGAGAGACAGAGAGAGAGAAAGAGACACAGAGAGAGACAGAGAGAGACAGAGAAAGAGATAGAGAAAGAGAGAGACAGAGAGAGAGAGAGACAGAGAGACACAAAGAAAGAAACAGAGAAAGATGGAGAGAGACAGAGAGAGAGACAGAGAGAGACACATAGAGACACAGAGAGAGACAGAGACAAAGTGAGAGACAGAGAGAGAGATACAGAGAGACAGAGAGAGACAGAGAGACTGAGAGAGACAGAGAGAGACAGATAGAGAGACAGAGAGAGACACAGTGAGAGACAGAGAGAGAGACAGAGAGAGATGAGAGAGACAGAGAGAGACAGAGATAGACAGAGATAGAGAGAAAGAGACACAGAGAGAGACAGAGAGAGAAGGAGAGAGTAAGAGATAGAGACAGAGAGAGACAGAGAGAGAAGGAGAGAGTAAGAGATAGAGACAGAGAGAGACAGAGAGAGAGACAAAGACAAAGGGAATGACTGAGAAAGACAGAGAGAGACAGAGAGAGACACAGAGAGACAGAGACATACAGAGAGAGAGACAAAGAGAGAAGAGAGAGACAGTGAGAGACTGAGAGAGACAGAGAGACACAGAGAGAGACAGACAGAGAGAGACACAGAGAGAGACAGAGATAGAGACAGAGAGAGACACAGAGAGAGACAGAGAAAGAGACAGAGAGAGACAGAGAGAGAGAAAGAGAAAGACACAGAGAGAGACAGAGATATATATAGAGAGAGACAGATAGAGAGTCAGAGAGAGACAGAGAGAGACAGAGAGAAACACAGAAAGAGACAGAGAGAGAGAAAGAGAGGGCGACAGAAAGAGACAGAGAGGACAGAGAGAGTCACAGAGAGAGAAAGAGAGAGACAGAGAGAGAGACAGAGGGAGAAAGAAAGAGAGACAGAGACAAAGAGAGTGAATGAGAGACAGAGAGAGACAGAGAGAGATGTAGAGAGACAGAGAGTGACACAGAGAGAGACAGATATAGAGACAGAGAAAGACAGAGAAAGACACAGAGAGAAACACAGAGAGACAGAGAGAGATACAGAAGACAGAGAGAGACAGAGAGAGAGACAGAGAGAGAGACAGAGATGACAGAGACATACAGAGAGAGACAAAGAGGGTAGAGAGAGACAGAGAGAGACAGAGAGAGAAACAGAGGGAGACACAGAGAGAGAAAGAAAGAGAGAGATAGAGACAGAGTGAGACAAAGAAAGACACAGAGAGAGACAGAGAGATATATAGAGAGAGACAGAAAGAGACAGAAACAGACAGAGAGACAGAGAGAAACAGAGAGATACAGAGAGAGAGACAGAGAGAGACAGAGAGAGATACAGAGAGAGACAGAGAGAAACACAGAGAGAGACAGAGAGAGACACAGAGAGAGACATGGAGAGACACACAGAGACACACAGAGAGACAGAGAGAGACAGAGACAGACAGAGAGAGACAGTGAGAGACAGAGAGAGACACAAAGAGAGACAGAGAGACACACAGAGAGAGACAGAGAGAGAGACAGAGAGAGACAGACAGAGACAGAGAAGACACAGAGATAGAGACAGAGAGAGACAGAGAGAGAGAGACAGAGAGAGACTGAGAGAGACAGAGATAGAGACAGAGAGAGATGGGGAGAGACACTGGGAGAAACAGAGAGACCGAGAGAGAGACAGAGAGAGACAGATATAGAGACAGAGAGGGACAGAGAGAGAGACAGAGACAAAGAGAATGACTGAGAAATACAGAGAGTGACACAGAGAGAAAGACAGAGAGAGACAAAGAGAGAAACAGAGAGAAAGACAGAGACAGAGAGAGACAGAGAGACATACAGAGAGAGACACAGAGATAGACAGAGGGAGAGACAGAGAAAGAGAAAGAGAGAGACAGAGAGAGAGACAGAGAGAGACAGAAAAGAGAGAGAGAAACACAGAGAGAAAGAGAGAGAGCCAGAGAGACAGAGAGAGACAGAGAGAAACAGAGAGAGACACAGAGATGACAGAGACATACAGAGAGAGACAAAGAGAGTAGAGAGAGACAGAGAGAGACAGAGAGAGACAGAGAGAGAGACAGAAAGAGACAGATAGAGACAGAGTGAGACAAAGAATGACAAATTGAGAGACAGAGAGATATATAGAGAGAGACAGAAAGAGACAGAAACAGACAGAGAGACAGAGAGAAACAGAGAGAGACAGAGAGAGAGAGACAGAGAGAGACAGAGAGAGACACGGAGAGAGACACAGAGAAACAGAGAGAGAGACAGACAGAGACAGTGAGAGACAGAGAGAGACACAAAGAGAGACAGAGAGAGACACAGAGAGAGACAGAGAGAGAGACAGAGAGATACAGACAGAGACAGAGAGAGACACAGAGATAGAGACAGAGAGAGACAGAGAGAGAGAAAGAGAGAGACTGAGAGAGACAGAGATAGAGACAGAGAGAGACGGGGAGAGACACTGGAAGAAACAGAGAGTGACAGAGAGAGAGAGACAGAGAGAGATAGACAGAGACAGAGAGAGACACAGAGAGAGAGACAGAGAGAGACAGAGAGAGAGACAGAGAGAGACTGAGAGAGACAGAGATAGAGACAGAGAGAGACGGGGAGAGGCACTGGGAGAAACAGAGAGAGACAGAGAGAGAGACAGAGAGAGACAGAAAAAGAGACAGAGAGAGATAGAGAGAGAGACAGAGAAAGAGACAGAGCAAGACAGAGAGAGAGACAGAGAAAGAGACAGAGAGAGACGCAGAGAGAGAAAGATAGAGACAGAGCAAGAGACAGAGAGAGACAGAGAGAGATACAGAGAGAGACACAGAGATAGACAGAGGGAGAGACAGAGAAAGAGAAAGAGAGAGACAGAGAGAGAGACAGAGAGAGACAGAAAAGAGACAGAGAGAGAGACAGAGAGAGACAGAGAGAGACAGAGAGAGACAGAGAGAGACAGATAGAGAGAAAGAGAAAGACACAGAGAGAGACAGAGAGAGACGAGCGAGACAGAGAGAGACAGAGAGAGACAGAGAGAGACAGAGAGAGATACAGAGAGAGACAGAGAGAAACACAGAGAGAGACAGAGAGAGACACAGAGAGAGACATGGAGAGACACAGAGAGACACACAGAGAGACAGAGAGAGACAGAGACAGACAGAGAGAGACAGTGAGAGACAGAGAGAGACACAAAGAGAGACAGAGAGACACACAGAGAGAGACAGAGAGAGAGACAGATAGAGACAGAGAGAGAGAGACAGAGAGAGACTGAGAGAGACAGAGATAGAGACAGAGAGAGATGGGGAGAGACACTGGGAGAAACAGAGAGACCGAGAGAGAGACAGAGAGAGACAGATATAGAGACAGAGAGGGACAGAGAGAGAGACAGAGACAAAGAGAATGACTGAGAAATACAGAGAGAGACACAGAGAGAAAGACAGAGAGAGACAAAGAGAGAAACAGAGAGAAAGACAGAGACAGAGAGAGACAGAGAGACATACAGAGAGAGACACAGAGATAGACAGAGGGAGAGACAGAGAAAGAGAAAGAGAGAGACAGAGAGAGAGACAGAGAGAGACAGAAAAGAGACAGAGAGAAACATAGAGAGAAAGAGAGAGAGCCAGAGAGACAGAGAGAGACAGAGAGAAACAGAGAGAGACACAGAGATGACAGAGACATACAGAGAGAGACAAAGAGAGTAGAGAGAGACAGAGAGAGACAGAGAGAGACAGAGAGAGACAGAAAGAGACAGATAGAGACAGATTGAGACAAAGAATGACAAAGAGAGAGACAGAGAGATATATAGAGAGAGACAGAAAGAGACAGAAACAGACAGAGAGACAGAGAGAAACAGAGAGAGACAGAGAGAGAGACAGAGAGAGACAGAGAGAGACACGGAGAGAGACACAGAGAAACAGAGAGAGAGACAGACAGAGACAGTGAGAGACAGAGAGAGACACAAAGAGAGACAGAGAGAGACAGAGAGAGAGACAGAGAGATACAGACAGAGACAGAGAGAGACACAGAGATAGAGACAGAGAGAGACAGAGAGAGAGAAAGAGAGAGACTGAGAGAGACAGAGATAGAGACAGAGAGAGACGGGGAGAGACACTGGGATAAACAGAGAGTGACAGAGAGAGAGACAGAGAGAGATAGACAGAGACAGAGAGAGACACAGAGAGAGAGACAGAGAGAGACAGAGAGAGAGACAGAGAGAGACTGAGAGAGACAGAGATAGAGACAGAGAGAGACGGGGAGAGACACTGGGAGAAACAGAGAGAGACAGAGAGAGAGACAGAGAGAGACAGAAAAAGAGACAGAGAGAGACAGAGAAAGAGACAGAGCAAGACAGAGAGAGAGACAGAGAAAGAGACAGAGAGAGACGCAGAGAGAGAAAGATAGAGACAGAGCAAGAGACAGAGAGAGACAGAGAGAGAGACAGAGACAAAGAGAATGACTGAGAAATACAGAGAGAGACACAGAGAGAGAGACAGAGAGAGACAAAGAGAGAAACAGAGAGAAAGACAGAGACAGAGAGAGACAGAGAGAGGTACAGAGAGAGACACAGAGATAGACAGAGGGAGAGACAGAGAAAGAGAAAGAGAGAGACAGAGAGAGAGACAGAGAGAGACAGAAAAGAGACAGAGAGAGAGACAGAGAGAGACAGAGAGAGACAGAGAGAGACAGAGAGAGACAGATAGAGAGACAGAGAAAGACACAGAGAGAGACAGAGAGAGACGAGCGAGACAGAGAGAGACAGAGAGAGACAGAGAGAGATACAGAGAGAGACAGAGAGAAACACAGAGAGAGACAGAGAGAGACACAGAGAGAGACATGGAGAGACACAGAGAGACACACAGAGAGACAGAGAGAGACAGAGACAGACAGAGAGAGACAGTGAGAGACAGAGAGAGACACAAAGAGAGACAGAGAGACACACAGAGAGAGACAGAGAGAGAGACAGAGAGAGACAGACAGAGACAGAGAAGACACAGAGATAGAGACAGAGAGAGACAGAGAGAGAGAGACAGAGAGAGACTGAGAGAGACAGAGATAGAGACAGAGAGAGATGGGGAGAGACACTGGGAGAAACAGAGAGACCGAGAGAGAGACAGAGAGAGACAGATATAGAGACAGAGAGGGACAGAGAGAGAGAGACAGAGACAAAGAGAATGACTGAGAAATACAGAGAGAGACACAGAGAGAAAGACAGAGAGAGACAAAGAGAGAAACAGAGAGAAAGACAGAGACAGAGAGAGACAGAGAGACATACAGAGAGAGACACAGAGATAGACAGAGGGAGAGACAGAGAAAGAGAAAGAGAGAGACAGAGAGACAGAAAAGAGACAGAGAGAAACACAGAGAGAAAGAGAGAGAGCCAGAGAGACAGAGAGAGACAGAGAGAAACAGAGAGAGACACAGAGATGACAGAGACATACAGAGAGAGACAAAGAGAGTAGAGAGAGACAGAGAGAGACAGAGAGAGACAGAGAGAGAGACAGAAAGAGACAGATAGAGACAGAGTGAGACAAAGAATGACAAAGAGAGACAGAGAGATATATAGAGAGAGACAGAAAGAGACAGAAACAGACAGAGAGACAGAGAGAAACAGAGAGAGACAGAGAGAGAGACAGAGAGAGACAGAGAGAGACACGGAGAGAGACACAGAGAAACAGAGAGAGAGACAGACAGAGACAGTGAGAGACAGAGAGAGACACAAAGAGAGACAGAGAGAGACACAGAGAGAGACAGAGAGAGAGACAGAGAGATACAGACAGAGACAGAGAGAGACACAGAGATAGAGACAGAGAGAGACAGAGAGAGAGAAAGAGAGAGACTGAGAGAGACAGAGATAGAGACAGAGAGAGACGGGGAGAGACACTGGGAGAAACAGAGAGTGACAGAGAGAGAGACAGAGAGAGATAGACAGAGACAGAGAGAGACACAGAGAGAGAGAGACAGAGAGAGACAGAGAGAGAGACAGAGAGAGACTGAGAGAGACAGAGATAGAGACAGAGAGAGACGGGGAGAGACACTGGGAGAAACAGAGAGAGACAGAGAGAGAGACAGAGAGAGATAGAAAAAGAGACAGAGAGAGATAGAGAGAGAGACAGAGAAAGAGACAGAGCAAGACAGAGAGAGAGACAGAGAAAGAGACAGAGAGAGACGCAGAGAGAGAAAGATAGAGACAGAGCAAGAGACAGAGAGAGACAGAGAGAGAGACAGAGACAAAGAGAATGACTGAGAAATACAGAGAGAGACACAGAGAGAGAGACAGAGAGAGACAAAGAGAGAAACAGAGAGAAAGACAGAGACAGAGAGAGACAGAGAGAGATACAGAGAGAGACACAGAGATAGACAGAGGGAGAGACAGGGAAAGAGAAAGAGAGAGACAGAGAGAGAGACAGAGAGAGACAGAAAAAAGACAGAGAGAGAGACAGAGAGAGACAGAGAGAGACAGAGAGAGACAGAGAGAGACAGATAGAGAGACAGAGAAAGACACAGAGAGAGACAGAGAGAGACGAGCGAGACAGAGAGAGACAGAGAGAGACAGAGAGAGATACAGAGAGAGACAGAGAGAAACACAGAGAGAGACAGAGAGAGACACAGAGAGAGACATGGAGAGACACAGAGAGACACACAGAAAGACAGAGAGAGACAGAGACAGACAGAGAGAGACAGTGAGAGACAGAGAGAGACACAAAGAGAGACAGAGAGACACACAGAGAGAGACAGAGAGAGAGACAGAGAGAGACAGACAGAGACAGAGAAGACACAGAGATAGAGACAGAGAGAGACAGAGAGAGAGAGACAGAGAGAGACTGAGAGAGACAGAGATAGAGACAGAGAGAGATGGGGAGAGACACTGGGAGAAACAGAGAGACCGAGGGAGAGACAGAGAGAGACAGATATAGAGACAGAGAGGGACAGAGAGAGAGACAGAGACAAAGAGAATGACTGAGAAATACAGAGAGAGACACAGAGAGAAAGACAGAGAGAGACAAAGAGAGAAACAGAGAGAAAGACAGAGACAGAGAGAGACACAGAGACATACAGAGAGAGACACAGAGATAGACAGAGGGAGAGACAGAGAAAGAGAAAGAGAGAGACAGAGAGAGAGACAGAGAGAGACAGAAAAGAGACAGAGAGAAACACAGAGAGAAAGAGAGAGAGCCAGAGAGACAGAGAGAGACAGAGAGAAACAGAGAGAGACACAGAGATGACAGAGACATACAGAGAGAGACAAAGAGAGTAGAGAGAGACAGAGAGAGACAGAGACAGACAGAGAGAGAGACAGAAAGAGACAGATAGAGACAGAGTGAGACATAGAAAGACAAAGAGAGAGACAGAGAGATATATATATATAGAGAGAAAGAGACAGAAACAGACAGAGAGACAGAGAGAAACAGAGAGAGACAGAGAGAGAGACAGAGAGAGACAGAGAGAGACACAGAGAGAGACACAGAGAAACAGAGAGAGAGACAGACAGAGACAGTGAGAGACAGAGAGAGACACAAAGAGAGACAGAGAGAGACACAGAAGAGACAGAGAGAGAGACAGAGAGATACAGACAGAGACAGAGAGAGACACAGAGATAGAGACAGAGAGAGACAGAGAGAGAGAAAGAGAGAGACTGAGAGAGACAGAGATAGAGACAGAGAGAGACGGGGAGAGACACTGGGAGAAACAGAGAGTGACAGAGAGAGAGACAGAGAGAGACAGAGAGAGACAGAGAGAGACACAGAGATAGAGACAGAGAGAGACAGAGAGAGAGACAGAGAGAGACTGAGAGAGACAGAGATAGAGACAGAGAGAGACGGGGAGAGACACTGGGAGAAACAGAGAGAGACAGAGAGACAGAGAGAGACAGAAAAAGAGACAGAGAGAGATAGAGAGAGAGACAGAGAAAGAGACAGAGAAAGACAGAGAGAGAGACAGAGAAAGAGACAGAGAGAGACACAGAGAGAGAAAGATAGAGACAGAGCAAGAGACAGAGAGAGACAGAGAGAGACAGAGACAAAGAGAATGACTGAGAAATACAGAGAGAGACACAGAGAGAGAGACACTGAGAGACAAAGAGAGAAACAGAGAGAAAGACAGAGACAGAGAGAGACAGAGAGAGATACAGAGAGAGACACAGAGATAGAGGGAGAGACAGAGAAAGAGAAAGAGAGAGACAAAGAGAGAGACAGAGAGAGACAGAAAAGAGACAGAGAGAGAGACAGAGAGAGACAGAGAGAGACAGAGAGAGACAGAGAGAGACAGAGAGAGAGACAGAGAAAGACACAGAGAGAGACAGAGAGAGACGAGCGAGACAGAGAGAGACAGAGAGAGACAGAGAGAGACAGAGAGAGAGACAGAGAGACACAAAGAAAGAAACAGAGATAGACTGAGAGGGACAGAGAGAGAGACAGAGAGAGACACAGAGAGAGACAGAGAGAGACAGAGAGAGACACAGAGACAGAGAGAGAGATACAGAGAGAGACAGAGAGTAACAGAAAGAGAGAGACAGAGAGAGAGACTGAGAGACAGAGAGACACAAAAAAATAAACAGAGATAGACGGAGAGAGACAGAGAGAGAGAGACAAAGAGAGACACAGAGAGACACAGAGAGAGACAGAGAGAGACACAGAGAGAGACAGAGAGGGAGATACAGAGAGAGAGACAGAGAGAGACAGAGAGAGAGAGAGACAGAGAGAGACAGAGATAGACAGATATAGAGAAAAAGAGACACAGAGAGAGACAGAGAGAGAAGGAAAGAGACACAGAGAGACACAGAGAGAGACAGAGAAGGACAGAGAGAGAGAGAGAGACAGAGAGAGACAGAGATAGACAGAGATAGAGAGAAAGAGACAGAGAGAGAGGCAGAGAGAGACAGAGAGAGAAGGAGAGAGTAAGAGATAGAGACAGAGAGAGACAGAGAGAGAGACAGAGAGAGAAACAGAGAGAGACAGAGAGAGACAGAGAGAGAGACAAAGAGAGAGACAAAGACAAAGGGAGTGACTGAGAAAGACAGAGAGAGACAGAGAGAGAGAGACAGAGAGAGACACAGAGAGACAGAGACATACAGAGAGAGAGACAAAGAGAAGAGAGAGAGAGTGAGAGACCCAGAGAGACAGAGAGACACAGAGAGAGAGACAGAGAGAGACACAGAGAGAGACAGAGATAGAGACAGAGAGAGACACAGAGATAGACAGAGAAAGAGACAGAGAGAGACAGAGAGAGAGACACAGAGAGACATAGATTGAGACAGAGAGAGACAGATACAGAGACAGAGAGAGACAGAGAGAGACACAGAAAGAGACAGAGAGAGAGAAAGAGAGGGCGACAGAAAGAGAAAGAGAGGATAGAGAGAGACACAGAGAGAGAAAGAGAGAGACAGAGAGAGAGAGACAGAGCGAGAAAGATAGATAGACAGAGACAAAGAGAGTGA
>NW_028227276.1:5519179-5521679 GCF_978045245.1 Mus caroli
GAGAGAGACACAGACAGAGACACAGAGAGAGAAAGAAAGAGAGAGATAGAGACAGAGTGAGACAAAGAAAGACACAGAGAGAGACAGAGAGATATATATAGAGAGACAGAAAGAGACAGAAAGAGACAGAGAGACAGAGAGAAACAGAGAGATACAGAGAGAGAGACAGAGAGAGACAGAGAGAGACACAGAGAGAGACAGAGAGAAACACAGAGAGAGACAGAGAGAGACACAGAGAGACACAGAGAGAGATATGGAGAGACACAGAGAGACACACAGAGAGACAGAGAGAGACAGAGACAGACAGAGAGAGACAGTGAGAGACAGAGAGAGACACAAAGAGAGACAGAGAGACACACAGAGAGAGACAGAGAGAGAGACAGAGAGAGACAGACAGAGACAGAGAAGACACAGTGATAGACAGAGAGAGAAAGAGAGAGAGAGACAGAGAGGGACTGAGAGAGACAGAGATAGAGACAGAGAGAGACGGGGAGAGACACTGGGAGAAACAGAGAGAGACCGAGAGAGAGACAGAGAGAGACAGATATAGAGACAGAGAGGGACAGAGAGAGAGACAGAGACAAAGAGAATGACTGAGAAATACAGAGAGAGACACAGAGAGAAAGACAGAGAGAGAGAAAGAGAGAAACAGAGAGAAAGACAGAGACAGAGAGAGACAGAGAGAGATACAGAGAGAGACACAGAGATAGACAGAGGGAGAGACAGAGAAAGAGAAAGAGAGAGACTGAGAGAGAGACAGAGAGAGACAGAAAAGAGACAGAGAGAGAGACAGAGACACAGAGAGACACAGAGAGAGACAGAGAGAGACACAGAGAGAGACAGAGAGAGAGATACAGAGAGAGAGACAGAGAGAGACAGAGAGAATGAGACAGAGAGACAGAGAGAGACAGAGATAGACAGAGATAGAGAGAAAGAGACACAGAGAGAGACAGAGAGAGAGACAGAGTCAAAGAGAGTGAATGTGGGAGACAGAGAGAGACAGAGAGAGAGAGAGAGACAGAGAGAGACACAGAGAGAGACAGAGATAGTCAGAGAGAGACAGAGATAGACAGAGAGAAAGACATAGATACAGAAAAGAGACAAAGAGAGAGAGACAAAGAGAGACAGAGAAAGACAGAGAGAGACAGAGAGTGAGACGGAGAGAGACAGAGAGAGACACAGAGAGAGACAGATATAGAGACAGAGAGAGAGAGAAAGACACAGAGAGAAACACAGATAGAAAGAGAGAGAGCCAGAGAGACAGAGAGAGACAGAGAGAGACACAGAGAGACACAGAGATGACAGAGACATACAGAGAGAGACAAAGAGAGTAGAGAGAGACAGAGAGAGAGACAGAAAGAGACAGATAGAGACAGAGTGAGACAAAGAAAGACAAAGAGAGAGACAGAGAGATATATAGAAGAGACAGAAAGAGACAGAAACAGACAGAGAGACAGAGAGAAACAGAGAGAGACAGAGAGAGAGACAGAGAGAGACAGAGAGAGACACAGAGAGAGACACAGAGAAACAGGGAGAGAGACAGAGAGAGACTGTGAGAGACAGAGAGAGACACAAAGAGAGATAGAGAGACACAGAGAGAGACAGAGAGAGACAGAGAGAGACAGAGAGAGAGACAGAAAGAGACAGATAGAGACAGAGTGAGACAAAGAAAGACAAAGAGAGAGACAGAGAGATATATAAAGAGAGACAGTAAGAGACAGAAACAGATAGAGAGACAGAGAGAAACAGAGAGAGACACAGAGAGAGACAGAGAGAGACTGAGAGAGACAGAGATAGAGACAGAGAGAGACGGGGAGAGACACTGGGAGAAACAGAGAGTGACAGAGAGAGAGACAGAGAGAGACAGACAGAGACAGAGAGAGACACAGAGATAGAGACAGAGACAGACAGAGAGAGAGACAGAGAGAGACAGAGAGAGACAGAGATAGAGACAGAGAGAGACGGGGAGAGACACTGGGAGAAACAGAGAGAGACAGAGAGAGAGACAGAGAGAGACAGAAAAAGAGACAGAGAGAGACAGAGAGAGAGACAGAGAAAGAGACAGAGAAAGAGACAGAGAGAGACAGAGAGAGAGACAGAGAGAGACTGAGAGAGACAGAGATAGAGACAGAGAGAGACGGGGAGAGACACTGGGAGAAACAGAGAGTGACAGACAGAGAGACAGAGAGAGGCAGACAGAGACAGAGAGAGACACAGAGATAGAGACAGAGACAGACAGAGAGAGAGACAGAGAAAGACTGAGAGAGACAGAGAGAGACCGGGAGAGACAATGGGAGAAATAGAGAGAGAGAGAGAGACAGAGATAGACAAAGAGAGACAGAGAGAGACAGATAGAGAGACAGATAGAGAGACAGAGAGAGACAGAGAGAGAGACAGAAAGAGACAGAGAGAGAGAAGGAGAGAAAGGGAAAGACAGAGAGAGTCAAAGAAAGACACAGAGAGTGACAGAGAGGAGAGATACAGAGAGAGACAGAGAGAG
>NW_028227276.1:5526679-5529179 GCF_978045245.1 Mus caroli
AAAGACACAGAGAGACAGTGAGAGATACAGAGAGACAGAGAGAGACAGAGAGATGACAGAGACATACAGAGAGAGACATAGAGAGTAGAGAGAGACAGAGAGAGACAGAGAGAGACAAAGAATGACACAGCGAGAGACAGAGAGAGAGAGATACAGAGAGAGAGACAAAGAGAGACAGAGAGAGGCAGAGATAGACAGAGAAAGAGAAAGAGAGAGACAGAGAGAGAGACAGAGAGAGAGACAGAGAGAGACAGAAAAGAGACAATCAGAGAGAGACAGAGAAAGACAGAGAGAGACAGAGAGACACAGAGAGAGACACAGAGAGAGAGAGACAGAGACAGAGATAGAGACAGAGAGAAACAGAGAGAGAGAGACACAGAGAGAAACAGAGAGAGACAGAGAGAGACACAGAGAGACACAGAGAGAGACAGAGATAGAGAGAGACACAGGGAGACACAGATAGAGACAGAGATGGACAGAGAGTGAGACAGGTAGAGACAGAGAGAGAGACAGAGAGAGACAGAGACAGAGTGAGAGAGACTGAGTGAGACAGTGAGAGAGACAGAGAGAGAGAGACACAAAGAGACACAGAAAGATACAGAGAGAAACAGAGCGAGACCAAGAGAGACAGAGAGAGACAGAGAGAGAGACAGAGAGAGACAAAGAAAGACAGAGAGAGAGATAGAGAGAGACAGAGAGAGAGACAGACAAAGAAAGAGAGAGACAGAGAGAGAGACAGAGAGAGACACAGAGAGAGACAAAGGGAGAGACAGAGAAAGAGAAAGAGAGAGACAAAGAGAGAGACAGAGAAAGTGACAGAGAGAGACAGAAAATAGACAGAGAGACAGAGACAGAGACAGACAGAGAGAGACAGAGACAGACAGATAGAGAGACAGAGAGAGACACATAGAGAGACAGAGAGAGAGACAGAGAGAGATGAGAGACAGAGAGAGACAGAGAGAGACAGAGAGAGACAGAGAGAGAGACAGAGAGAGACAAAGAAAGAAACAGAGATAGACGAAAAGAGACTGAGAGAGAGACAGAGAGAGACACAGAGAGACACAGAGAGAGACAGAGAGAGACACAGAGAGAGACAGAGAGAGAGATACAGAGTTAGAGAGAGACAGAGACAGAGAGACAGAGAGAGACAGAGATAGACAGTGATAGAGAGAGAGACACAGAGAGAGACAGAGAGAGACTGAGAGAGAAAGAGATAGAGACAGAGAGAGAGACAGAGAGAGAGACAGAGAGAGAGACAGAAAAGAGACAGTGATTTAGACAGAGTGAGACAGAGACAGATAGAGAGACAGAGAGAGACAGAGAGAGAGAGACAGAGACAGAGAGAGACGAGAGAGACAGAGAGAGACAGAGATAGAGACAGAGAGGGACAGAGAGAGACACAGAGAAAGACAGAGAAAGAGTCAGAGAGAGAGACTGAGAGAGACAAAGACAGAGACAGAGAGAGACAGAGAGAGACACAGAAAGAGAGAGAGAGATAGAGAGGGAGATAGAAAGAGACAGAGCGATATGAGAGAGACACAGAGAGAGAAAGAGAGAGACAGAGAGAGACAGAAAGTGAGACAGAGACAAAGAGAGTGAATAAGTGAGACAGAGAGAGACACAGAGAGAGAGACACAGAGAGACACAGAGAGAGACAGAGTGATACAGAGAAAGAGACAAAGAGAGAAGAGAGAGACAGAGAGAGACAGAGAGAGACAGATAGACAGAGAGAGAGACAGAGAGAGAGACAGAGAGAGACAGAGAGAGACAGAAAAGAGACAGTGATTTAGACAGAGTGAGACAGAGAGAGACAGATAGAGAGACAGAGAGAGACAGAGAGATAGAGAGAGACAGAGTCAGAGAGAGACGAGAGAGACAGAGAGAGACAGAGAGAGAGACAGAGACAAAGAGAGTGACTGAGAAAGTCAGAGAGAGAGAGACAGAGAGAGACAGAGAGAGACAGAGAGAGAGACAGAGAGAGACAGAGAGAGACAGAGAGAGACACATAGAGAGAAAGAGAGCGAGACACAGAGAGAGACAGAGAGAGACAGAGACAGTGTGAGAGAGACTGACAGAGACAGAGAGAGAGACAGAGAGAGACATACAGAGAGAGATATAGAGAGACAGAGAGAGACACAGAGAGAGACAGAGAGAGAGACAGAGAGAGACAAAGAAAAACAGAGAGACAGAAAAGAGACAGAGATTGAGACAGAGAGAGACAGAGTGAAACAGATAGAGAGCCAGAGAGATACAGAGAGAGAGAGAGACAGAGAGAGACGAGAGAGACAGAGAGAGAGAGATAGACAAAGAGAGACAGAGAGAGACAGAGAGAGAGACAGAGAGAGAGACAGAGAGAGACAGAGAGAGAGACAGAAAAGAGACAGTGATTTAGACAGAGTGAGACAGAGACAGATAGAGAGACAGAGAGAGACAGAGAGAGAGAGAGAGAGAGACAGAGACAGAGAGAGACGAGAGAGACAGAGAGAGACAGAGATAGAGA
>NW_028227276.1:5546679-5681679 GCF_978045245.1 Mus caroli
AGACGAGAGAGACAGAGAGAGACAGAGAGAGAGACAGAGACAAAGAGAGTGACTGAGAAAGTCAGAGAGAGAGAGAGACAGAGAGAGACAGAGAGAGACAGAGAGAGGCAGAGAGAGACAGAGAGAGACATATAGAGAGAAAGAGAGCGAGACACAGAGAGAGACAGAGAGAGACAGAGACAGTGTGAGAGAGACTGACAGAGACAGAGAGAGAGACAGAGAGAGACATACAGAGAGAGACATAGAGAGACAGAGAGAGACACAGAGAGAGACAGAGAGAGAGACAGAGAGAGACAAAGAAAAACAGAGAGACAGAAAAGAGACAGAGATTGAGACAGAGAGAGACAGAGTGAGACAGATAGAGAGCCAGAGAGATACAGAGAGAGAGAGAGACAGAGAGAGACGAGAGAAACAGAGAGAGAGAGAGATAGACAAAGAGAGACAGAGAGAGACAGAGAGAGAGAAAGAGAGAGAGACAGAGAGAGAGACAGAAAAGAGACAGTGATTTTGACAGAGTGAGACAGAGACAGATAGAGAGACAGAGAGAGACAGAGAGAGAGATATACAGAGACAGAGAGAGACGAGAGAGACAGAGACGAGATAGAGACAGAGAGAGACAGAGAGAGACACAGAGAAAGACAGAGAAAGAGTCAGAGAGAGAGACTGAGAGAGACAAAGACAGAGACAGAGAGAGACAGAGAGAGACACAGAAAGAGAGAGAGAGAAAGAGAGGGAGATAGAAAGAGACAGAGCGAGATTAGAGAGACACAGAGAGAGAAAGAGAGAGACAGAGAGAGACAGAAAGTGAGACAGAGACAAAGAGAGTGAATAAGTGAGACAGAGAGAGACACAGAGAGAGACAAAGAAAGACACAGCGTGAGACAGAGAGAGAGAGATACAGAGAGAGAGACAGAGAGAGACAGAGAGAGACAGAGAGACAGAGAGAGACAGAGAGAGCCAGAGATAGACAGAGAAAGAGAAAGAGGAAGAGAGAGACAGAGAGAGAGACAGAGAGAGAGACAGAGAGAGACAGAAAACAGACAAACAGAGAGAAACAGAGAAAGAGAGAGAGATACAGAGAGACACAGAGAGAGACAGAGAGAGAGAGACAGAGACAGAGATAGAGACAGAGAAACAGAGGGAGAGACAGAGAGAGAAACAGAGAGAGACAGAGAGAGACACAGAGAGACACAGAGATAGACAGAGTGATACAGAGAAAGAGACAAAGAGAGAAGAGAGAGACAGAGAGAGACAGAGAGAGACAGATAGACAGAGAGAGAGACAGAGAGAGAGACAGAGAGAGACACAGAGAGAGACAGAGAGAGTCAGAGAGAGACACAGAGAGAGAAAGAGAGAGAGAGACAGAGAGAGAGACGGAGAGAGACAGAGAGAGACAGAGAGAGAGACAGAGAGATACAGAAAAGAGACAAAGAGAGAGAGACAGAAAGAGACAGAGAAAGACAGAGAGAGACAGAGAGAGAGATGGAGAGAGACAGAGAGAGACACAGAGAGAGACAGATATAGAGACAGAGAGAGACAGAGAAAGACACAGAGAGACAGTGAGAGAGACAGAGAGACAGAGAGAGACAGAGAGAGACAGAGAGATGACAGAGACATACAGAGAGAGACAAAGAGAGTAGAGAGAGACAGAGAGAGACAGAGAGAGACAAAGAATGACACAGCGAGAGACAGAGAGAGAGATACAGAGAGAGAGACAAAGAGAGACAGAGAGAGGCAGAGATAGACAGAGAAAGAGAAAGAGAGAGACAGAGAGAGAGACAGAGAGAGAGACAGAGAGAGACAGAAAAGAGACAATCAGAGAGAGACAGAGAAAGACAGAGAGAGACAGAGAGACACAGAGAGAGACACAGAGAGAGAGAGACAGAGACAGAGATAGAGACAGAGAGAAACAGAGAGACACAGAGAGAAACAGAGGGAGACAGAGAGAGACACAGAGAGAGACAGAGATAGAGAGAGACACAGAAAGACACATATAGAGACAGAGATGGACAGAGAGTGAGACAGGTAGAGACAGAGAGAGACAGAGACAGAGTGAGAGAGACTGAGTGAGACAGAGAGAGAGACAGAGAGAGAGAGACACAAAGAGACACAGAAAGATACAGAGAGAAAAGGAGCGAGACAAAGAGACACAGAGAGAGACAGAGAGAGAGACAGAGAAAGACAGAGAGAGACAGAGAGAGACAAAGAAAGACAGAGAGAGAGATAGAGAGAGACAGAGAGAGAGACAGACAAAGAAAGAGAGAGACAGAGAGAGAGACAGAGAGAGACACAGAGAGAGACAAAGGGAGAGACAGAGAAAGAGAAAGAGAGAGACAAAGAGAGAGACAGAAAAAGTGACAGAGACAGAAAATAGACAGAGAGACAGAGACAGACAGAGAGAGACAGAGACAGACAGATAGAGAGACAGAGAGAGACACTGAGAGAGACAGAGAGAGAGACAGAGAGAGATGAGAGACAGAGAGAGACAGAGAGAGACAGAGAGAGAGACAGAGAGAGACAAAGAAAGAAACAGAGATAGACGAAGAGAGACAGAGAGAGAGACAGAGAGAGACACAGAGAGACACAGAGAGAGACAGAGAGAGACACAGAGAGAGACAGAGAGAGAGATACAGAGAGACAGAGAGAGACAGAGACAGAGAGAAAGAGAGAGACAGAGAGAGACAGAGATAGACAGTGATAGAGAGAGAGACACAGAGAGAGACAGAGAGAGACTGAGAGAAAGAGATAGAGACACAGAGAGAGAGAGAGACAGAGAGAGAAACAGAGAGAGACACAGAGAGACAGAGAGAGAGACAGAGAGAGAGACAGAGACAAAGAGAGTGACTGAGAAAGACAGAGAGAGACAGAGAGACAGAGAGAGACACAGAGAGACAGAGAGATACAGAGAGAGAGACAAAGAGAGAAGAGTGAGAGAGACTGAGAGAGACAGAGAGAGACACAGAGAGAGACAGAGATACAGACAGAGAGAGACCTAGAAAGACACAGAGAGAGACAGAGAAAGAGACAGAGAGAGAGACTGAGACAGAAAGAGACAGAGAGAGACAGAGAGAGACACAGAAAGAGACAGAGAGAGAGAAAGAGAGGAAGACAGAAAGAGACAGAGCGAGACGAGAGAGACACAGAGAGAAAAGAAAGAGACAGAGAGAGAGACACAGAGAGAGACAGAGAGAGACAGAAAGAGAGATAGAGATAAAGAGAGTGAATGAGAGAGACAGAGAGAGACACAGAGAGAGAGACAGAGAGAGACACAGAGAGAGACAGAGAGAGAGACAGAGTCAAAGAGAGTGAATAAGAGAGACAGAGACAGACAGAGAGAGAGAGACAGAAAGAGACACAGAGACAGACAGAGTGATACAGAGAAAGAGACAAAGAGAGAAGAGAGAGTCAGAGAGAGACAGAGAGAGACATATAGAGAGACACAGAGAGAGACAGAGATAGAGACAGAGAGAGACACAGAGAGAGACAGAGAGAGAAAGATAGAGAGACAGAGACATACAGAAAGAGACAGAGAGAGACAGAGAGAGACACAGAGAAAGAAAGAGAGAGAGAGACAGAGATAGACAGAGAGAGAGACAGAGAGATACAGAAAAGAGACAAAGAGAGAGAGACAGAAAGAGACAGAGAGACAGAGAGACAGAGAGAGACACAGAGAGAGACAGATATAGAGACAGAGAGAGAAAGAGAAAGACACAGAGAGAAACACAGAGAGACACTGAGAGAGACAGAGAGACAGAGAGAGACAGAGAGAGAGACACAGAGAGACACAGAGATGACAGAGACATACAGAGAGAGACAAAGAGAGTAGAGAGAGACAGAGAGAGACAGAGAGAGACAAAGAAAGACACAGAGAGAGAGACAGAGAGATATATTGAGAGAGACAGAGAGAGACAGAAACAGACAGAGAGACAGAGAGAGACAGAGAGAGACAGAGAGAGACAGAGAGAGACACAGAGAGCAAAAGAGAGAGACAGAGAGTTACACAAAGAGAGCATAGAGATACAGAGAGACAAAGAGAGAAGAGAGACAGAGAGAGACAGAGATATAGAAAGAGAGATACAAGAGAGACACAGAGAGAAACAGAGAGAAACAGAGAGAGTGAGACAGAGAGAGACACAGAGAGAGACAGAGCGAGACAGAGAGAGAAACAGAGAGAGAGGCAGAGAGAGACAGAGAGAGACACAGAGAGAGACAGACAGAGAAAAGAGACAAAGAGAGAGAGTTAGAGAGAGACAGAGAAAGACAGAGAAGGACAGATAGAGAGAAAGAAAAAGAGACAGAGACAAAGAGAGTGACTGAGAAAGTCAGAGAGAGACAGAGAGATAGAGACGGAGAGAGACAAAGAGAGACAAAGGGAGAGAGACAGAGAGAGACAGAGGAAGACAGAGCTAGACAGAGAGACACAGAGCGAGACAGAGAGAGAGAGACAGAGTCAGAGATAGAGACAGAGAGAGAAAGAGAGAGAAACAGAGAGAGTCAGAGAGAGACACAGAGAGAGACAGAGATAGAGAGAGACACAGGGAGACACAGAGAGAGACAGAGAGGGAGAGAGAAAGAGAAAGGGAGAGAAAGAGAGAGACAGAGAGAGACAGAGACAGAGGGAGAGATACAGAGAGAGAGACATACAGAGACATACAGAGAGAGACATAGAGAGACAGAGAGAGACACAGAGAGAGACAGAGATAGACAGAGAGAGACAGAGAGAGAGAGAGAGACAGAGACAAAGAGAGTGACTGAGAAAGTCAGAGAGAGACAGAGAGATAGAGACAGAGAGAGACAAAGAGAGAAACAGAGAGAGAGACAGAGAGAGACAGAGATAGACAGAGAGAGAGACAGAGAGAGAGACAGAGATAGAAAGAGAGAGACACATAGAGAGAAAGAGAGCGAGACAGAGAGAGAGACAGGAAGAGACAGAGACAGTGTGAGAGAGAATGACAGAGACAGAGAGAGAGACAGAGAGAGACATAAAGAGAGAGACATAGAGAGACAGAGAGAGACACAGAGAGAGACAGAGAGAGACAGAGAGAGACAAAGAAAAACAGAGAGAGAGACAGAAAAGAGACAGAGATTGAGACATAGAGAGGCAGAATGAGACACAGAGAGACAGATAGAGAGCCAGAGAGATACAGAGAGAGAGAGACAGAGAGAGATTAGAGAGACAGAGAGAGAGAAAGAAAAGAGACAGTGATTTAGACAGAGTGAGACAGAGAGAGATAGATAGAGAGACAGAGAGAGACAGAGAGAGAGAGAGTCCAGAGACAGAGAGAGACGAGAGAGACAGAGAGAGACAGATATAGAGACAGAGAGAGACAGAGAGAGACACAGAGAGAGACAGAGAGAGACAGAGAGAGACACAGAAAGAGACAGAGAGAGAGAAAGAGAGGGAGACAGAAAGAGACAGAGCGAGACGAGAGAGACACAGAGAGAGAAAGAGAGAGACAGAGAGAGAAAGATAGAGAGACAGAGAGAGACATACAGAAAGAGACAGAGAGAGACAGAGAGAGACACAGAGAGAGAAAGAGAGAGACAGAGAGAGACAGAGAGAGAGACAGAGAGATACAGAAAAGAGACAAAGAGAGAGAGACAGAAAGAGACAGAGAAAGACAGAAAGAGACAGAGAGAGAGACAGAGAGAGACACAGAGAAAGACAGATATAGAGACAGAGAGAGACAGAGAAAGACACAGAGAGAAACACAGAGAGACAGTGAGAGAGACAGAGAGAGACAAAGAGAGAGACAGAGAGAGACACAGAAATGACAGAGACATACAGAGAGAGACAAAGAGAGTAGAGAGAGACAGAGAGAGACAGAGAGAGACAAAGAAAGACACAGCGAGAGACAGAGACATATATATAGAGAGACAGAGAGAGACAGAAACAGACAGAGAAACAGAGAGAGACAAAGAGAGACAGAGAGAGAGAGACAGAGAGAGACAGAGAGAGAGAGACAGAGAGAGACACAGAGAAACACAGAGAGACACAGAGAGAGACACAGAGAGAGACATGGAGAGACACAGAGAGACACAGAGAGAGACAGAGAGAGAGACAGAGAGAGACAGACAGATACAGAGAGAGACACAGAGAGAGAGACAGAGATAGAGACAGAGAGAGACAGAGAGAGACAAAGAGAGAATGAGAGAGACAGGGATAGAGACAGAGAGAGACAGGGAGAGACTCTGGGAGAAACAGAGTGAGACAGAGAGAGAGACAGAGAGAGACAGAAAATAGACTAAGAGAGAGTCAGAGAGTGACAGAGAGAGACAGAGAGAGACAGAGAGACAGAGATAGACAGAGAGAGACACATAGAGAGAAAGAGAGCGAGACAGAGAGAGAGACAGAGAGAGACAGAGACAGTGTGAGAGAGAATGACAGAGACAGAGAGAGAGACAGAGAGAGACATACAGAGAGAGACATAGAGAGACAGAGAGAGACACAGAGAGAGACAGAGAGAGAGACAGAGAGAGACAAAGAAAAACAGAGAGAGAGACAGAAAAGAGACAGAGATTGAGACATAGAGAGACAGAATGAGACAGAGAGAGACAGATAGAGAGCCAGAGAGATACAGAGAGAGAGAGACAGAGAGAGATGAGAGAGACAGAGAGAGAGATAGAAAAGAGACAGTGATTTAGACAGAGTGAGACAGAGAGAGATAGATAGAGAGACAGAGAGAGACAGAGAGAGAGAGAGTCCAGAGACAGAGAGAGATGAGAGAGAAAGAGAGAGACAGAGATAGAGTCAGAGAGAGAGACTGAGAGAGACAAAGACAGAGACAGAGAGAGACAGAGAGAGACAGAGAGAGACACAGAAAGAGACAGAGAGAGAGAAAGAGAGGGAGACAGAAAGAGACAGAGCGAGATGAGAGAGACAGAGAGAGAAAGAGAGAGAGACAGAGAGAGAAAGATAGAGAGACAGAGAGAGACATACAGAAAGAGACAGAGAGAGACAGAGAGAGACACAGAGAGAGAAAGAGAGAGACAGAGAGAGACAGAGAGAGAGACATAGAGAAACAGAAAAGAGACAAAGAGAGAGAGACAGAAAGAGACAGAGAAAGACAGAAAGAGACAGAGAGAGAGACGGAGAGAGACAGAGAGAGACACAGAGAGAGACAGATATAGAGACAGAGAGAGACAGAGAAAGACACAGAGAGAAACACAGAGAGACAGTGAGAGAGACAGAGAGACAGAGAGAGACAGAGAGAGACAGAGAGAGACACAGAGATGACAGAGACATACAGAGAGAGACAAAGAGAGTAGAGAGAGACAGAGAGAGACAGAGAGAGACAAAGAAAGACACAGCGAGAGACAGAGAGATATATATAGAGATACAAAGAGAGACAGAAACAGACAGAGAAACAGAGAGAGACAGAGAGAGACAGAGAGAGAGACAGAGAGAGACAGAGAGAGAGACAGAGAGAGACACAGAGAAACACAGAGAGAGACAGAGAGAGACACAGAGAGAGACATGGAGAGACACAGAGAGACACAGAGAGAGGCAGAGATAGACAGAGAGAGACAGTGAGAGACAGAGAGAGACACAGAGAGAGACAGAGAGAGACACAGAGAGAGACAGAGAGAGAGAAAGAGAGAGACAGACAGAGACAGAGAGAGACACAGAGAGAGAGACAGAGATAGAGACAGAGAGAGACAGAGAGAGACAAAGAGAGAATGAGAGAGAAAGGGATAGAGACAGAGAGAGACAGGGAGAGACTCTGGGAGAAACAGAGTGAGACAGAGAGAGAGACAGAGAGAGACAGAAAATAGACTAAGAGAGAGTCAGAGAGTGACAGAGAAAGACAGAGAGAGAGAGAAAGTGACAAAGAGAGAAAGAGAAAGAGACAGAGTGAGAGAGACAGAGAGAGAGACAGAAAGAGAGAGACAGAGACAGAGTGAGAGAGACTGAGAGGGACAGAGAGAGACAGAGAGAGACATACAGAGAGAGACAGAGAGAGACACAGAGAGAGACAGATATAGAGACAGAGAGAGACAGAGAGAGACACAGAGATGACAGAGACATACAGAGAGAGACAAAGAGACTAGAGAGAGAAAGAGAGAGACAGAGAGAGACAAAGAAAGACACAGAGAGAGACAGAGAGATATATAGAGAGAGACAGAGAGAGACAGAAACAGACAGAGAGACAGAGAGAGACAGAGAGAGAGAGACAGAGAGAGACACAGAGAAACACAGAGAGAGACAGAGAGAGAGACAGAGAGAGACATGGAGAGACACAGAGAGAGACAGAGATTGACAGAGAGAGACAGTGAGAGACAGATAGAGACACAGAGAGAGACAGAGGGAGACACAGAGAGAGACAGAGAGAGAGACAGAGAGAGACAGACAGAGAGAGACAGAGACACAGAGAGAGAGACAGAGATAGAGACAGAGAGAGACAGAGAGAGACTGAGAGAGACAGGTATAGATACATAGAGAGACAGGGAGAGACTCTGGGAGAATCAGAGAGAGACAGAGAGAGAGAGACAGAGATCGACAAAGAGAGAAACAGAGAGAGAGACAGAGAGAGACAGATAGAGACAGAGAGAGAGACAGAGAGACAGAGATAGACAGAGAGTGACACATAGAGAGAGACAGAGATAGAGACAGAGAGAGACAGAGAGAGACAAAGAGAGAATGAGAGAGACAGGGATAGAGACAGAGAGAGACAGGGGGAGACTCTGGGAGAAACAGAGTGAGACAGATAGAGACACAGAGAGAGACAGAGGGAGACACAGAGAGAGACAGAGAGAGAGACAGAGAGAGACAGACAGAGACAGAGAGAGACACACAGAGAGAGACAGAGATAGAGACAGAGAGAGACAGAGAGAGACAAAGAGAGAATGAGAGAGACAGGGATAGAGACAGAGAGAGACAGGGAGAGACTCTGGGAGAAACAGAGTGAGACAGAGAGAGAGACAGAGAGAGACAGAAAATAGACTAAGAGAGAGTCAGAGAGTGACAGAGAAAGACAGAGAGAGAGAGAAAGAGACAAAGAGAGAAAGAGAAAGAGACAGAGTGAGAGAGACAGAGAGAGACAGAGATAGAGACAGAGAGAGACAGAGAGAGACAAAGAGGGAATGAGAGAGACAGAGATAGAGAAAGAGAGAGACAGGGAGAGACTCTGGGAGAAACAGAGTGAGACAGACAGAGACAGAAAATAGACTAAGAGAGAGTCAGAGAGTGAAAGAGAAAGACAGAGAGATAGAGAAAGAGACAAAGAGAGAAAGAGAAAGAGAAAGAGTGAGAGAGACAGAGAGAGAGACAGAGAGAGAGACAGAGACAGAGTGAGAGAGACTGAGAGAGACAGAGAGAGAGACAGAGAGAGACATACAGAGAGAGACAGAGAGAGACACAGAGAAAGACAGATATAGAGACAGAGAGAGACAGAGAAAGACATAGAGAGAAACACATAGAGACACTGAGAAAGACAGAGAGACAGAGAGAGACAGAAAGAGAGTCAGAGAGAGACACAGAGATGACAGAGACATACAGAGAGAGACAAAGAGAGTAGAGAGAGACAGAGAGAGACAAAGAAAGACACACAGAGAGACAGATAGATATATAGAGAGAGACAGAGAGAGACACACAGAGAGACAGATAGATATATAGAGAGAGACAGAGAGAGACAGAAACAGACAGAGAGACAGAGAGAGAAGAGAGAGAAAGAGAGAGAGAGACAGAGAGAGACACAGAGAAACACAGAGAGAGACAGAGAGAGACATGGAGAGACACAGAGAGACACAGAGAGAGACAGAGACTGACAGAGAGAGACAGTGAGAGAAAGAGAGAGACACAGAGAGAGACAGAGAGAGAGACAGAGAGAGACAGACAGAGACAGAGAGAGACACAGAGAGGGAGACAGAGATAGAGACAGAGAGAGACAGAGAGAGAGACACAGAGAGACTGAGAGAGACAGGTATAGATACATAGAGAGACAGGGAGAGACTCTGGGAGAATCAGAGAGAGACAGAGAGAGAGAGACAGAGAGAGACAAAGAGAGAAACAGAGAGAGGGACAGAGAGAGACAGAGAGAGACAGAGAGAGAAACAGAGAGACAGAGATAGACAGAGAGAGACACATAGAGAGAAAGAGAGCGAGACAGAGAGAGAGACAGAGAGAGACAGAGACAGTGTGAGAGAGACTGACAGAGACAGAGAGAGAGACAGGGAGAGACATACAGAGAGAGACATAGAGAGACAGAGAGAGACACAGATAGAGACAGAGAGAGAGACAGAGAGAGACAAAGAAAAACAGAGAGAGAGACAGAAAAGAGACAGAGATTGAGACATAGAGAGACAGAGTGAGACAGAGAGAGACAGATAGCCAGAGAGATACAGAGAGAGAGAAAGACAGAGAGAGATGAGAGAGACAGAGAGAGACAGAGAGAGACAGAGAGAGACAGAGATAGAGACAGAGAGAGACAGAGAGAGACACAGAGAGAGACAGAGAAAGAGACAGAGAGAGAGACTGAGAGAGACAAAGACAGAGACAGAGAAGACAGAGAGAGACAGAGAGAGACACAGAAAGAGACAGAGAGAGAGAAAGGGAGGGAGACAGAAAGAGACAGAGAGAGACGAGAGAGACACAGACAGAGAAAGAGAGAGACAGAGAGAGAAAGATAGAGAGACAGAGAGAGACATACAGAAAGAGACAGAGAGAGACACAGAGAGACACAGAGAGAAAGAGAGAGAGAGACAGAGATAGACAGAGAGAGACAGAGAGATACAGAAAAGACACAAAGAGAGAGAGACAGAAAGAGACAGAGAAAGACAGAAAGAGACAGAGAGAGACGTAGAGAGACAGAGAGAGACACAGAGAGAGACAGATATAGAGACAGAGAGAGACAGAGAAAAACACAGAGAGAAACACAGAGAGACAGTGAGAGAGACAGAGAGACAGAGAGAGACAGAGAGAGAGACAGAGAGAGATACAGAGATGACAGAGACATACAGAGAGAGACAAAGAGAGTAGAGAGAGACAGAGAGAGACAAAGAAAGACACAACGAGAGACAGAGAGATATATAGAGAGAGACAGAGAGAGACAGAAACAGACAGAGAAACAGAGAGAGACAGAGAGAGAGAGACAGAGAGAGAGAGACAGAGAGAGACACAGAGAAACACAGAGAGAGACAGAAAGAGACAGAGAAAGACAGAAAGAGACAGAGAGAGAGATCTAGAGAGACAGAGAGAGACACAGAGAGAGACAGATATAGAGACAGAGAGAGACAGAGAAAAACACAGAGAGAAACACAGAGAGACAGTGAGAGAGACAGAGAGACAGAGAGAGACAGAGAGAGAGACAGAGAGAGATACAGAGATGACAGAGACATACAGAGAGAGACAAAGAGAGTAGAGAGAGACAGAGAGAGACAAAGAAAGACACAACGAGAGACAGAGAGATATATAGAGAGAGACAGAGAGAGACAGAAACAGACAGAGAAACAGAGAGACAGAGAGAGAGAGACAGAGAGAGACAGAGAGAGAGACAGAGAGAGACACAGAGATGACAGAGAGAGACACAGAGAGAGACAGATATAGAGACAGAGAGAGACAGAGAAAGACACAGAGGGAAACACAGAGAGACAGTGAGAGAGACAGAGTGACAGAGAGAGACAGTGAGAGAGACAGAGAGAGACACAGAGATGACAGAGACATACAGAAAGAGACAAAGAGAGTAGAGAGAGACAGAGAGAGACAGAGAGAGACACAGAGAAACACAGAGAGAGACAGAGAGAGACACAGAGAGAGACATGGAGAGACACAGAGAGACAGAGAGAGACAGAGACTGACAGAGAGAGACAGTGAGAGACAGAGAGAGAGACACAGAGAGAGACAGAGAGAGACACAGAGAGAGACAGAGAGAGAGACAGAGAGAGAGACAGACAGAGACAGAGAGAGACACAGAGAGAGAGACAGAGATAGAGACAGAGAGAGACAGAGAGAGAGACAGAGAGAGACTGAGAGAGACAGGTATAGAGACATAGAGAGACAGGGAGAGACTCTGGGAGAATCAGAGAGAGACAGAGAGAGAGAGACAGAGAAAGACAAAGAGAGAAACAGAGAGAGAGACAGAGAGAGACAGAGAGACACTGAGAGACAGACAGAGAGACAGAGATAGACAGAGAGAGACACATAGAGAGAAAGAGAGCGAGACAGAGAGAGAGACAGAGAGAGACAGACAGTGTGAGAGAGACTGACAGAGACAGAGAGAGAGACAGACAGAGACATACAGAGAGAGACATAGAGAGACAGAGAGAGACACATTGAGAGACAGAGAGAGAGACAGAGAGAGACAAAGAAAAACAGAGAGAGAGACAGAAAAGAGACAGAGATTGAGACATAGAGAGACAGAGTGAGACAGAGAGAGACAGATAGAGAGCCAGAGAGATACAGAGAGAGAGAAAGACAGAGAGAGATGAGAGAGACAGAGAGAGACAGAGAGAGAGACAGAAAAGAGACAGTGATTTAGACAGAGTGAGACAGAGAGAGATAGATAGAGAGACAGAGAGAGACAGAGAGAGAGAGAGTCCAGAGACAGAGAGAGACGAGAGAGACAGAGAGAGACAGAGATAGAGACAGAGAGAGACAGAGAGAGACACAGAGAGAGACAGAGAAAGAGACAGAGAGAGAGACTGAGAGAGACAAAGACAGAGACAGAGAAGACAGAGAGAGACAGAGAGAGACACAGAAAGAGACAGAGAGAGAGAAAGGGAGGGAGACAGAAAGAGACAGAGAGAGACGAGAGAGACACAGAGAGAGAAAGAGAGAGACAGAGAGAGAAAGATAGAGAGACAGAGAGAGACATACAGAAAGAGACAGAGAGAGACACAGAGAGACACAGAGAGAAAGAGAGAGAGAGACAGAGATAGACAGAGAGAGACAGAGAGATACAGAAAAGACACAAAGAGAGAGAGACAGAAAGAGACAGAGAAAGACAGAAAGAGACAGAGAGAGACGTAGAGAGACAGAGAGAGAAACAGAGAGAGACAGATATAGAGACAGAGAGAGACAGAGAAAAACACAGAGAGAAACACAGAGAGACAGTGAGAGAGACAGAGAGACAGAGAGAGACAGAGAGAGAGACAGAGAGAGATACAGAGATGACAGAGACATACAGAGAGAGACAAAGAGAGTAGAGAGAGACAGAGAGAGACAAAGAAAGACACAACGAGAGACAGAGAGATATATAGAGAGAGACAGAGAGAGACAGAAACAGACAGAGAAACAGAGAGAGACAGAGAGAGAGAGACAGAGAGAGACAGAGAGAGAGAGACAGAGAGAGACACAGAGAAACACAGAGAGAGACAGAGAGAGACACAGAGAGAGACATGGAGAGACACAGAGAGACACAGAGAGAGGCAGAGACAGACAGAGAGAGACAGAGAGAGACACAGAGAGAGACAGAGAGAGACACACAGAGAGACAGAGAGAGACAGACAGAGACAGAGAGAGACACAGTGAGAGAGACAGAGATAGAGACAGAGAGAGACAAAGAGAGAATGAGAGAGACAGGGATAGAGACAGAGAGAGACAGGGAGAGAATCTGGGAGAAACAGAGTGAGACAGAGAGAGAGACAGAGAGAAACAGAAAATAGACTAAGAGAGAGTCAGAGAGTTACAGAGAAAGACAGAGTGAGAGAGAAAGAGACAAAGAGAGAAAGAGAAAGAGACAGAGTGAGAGAGACAGAGGGAGAGACAGAGAGAGAGACAGAGACAGAGTGAGAGAGACTGAGAGAGACAGAGAGAGAGAAAGAGAGAGACAGAGAGAGACATACAGAGAGAGACACAGAGAGAGACAGATATAGAGACAGAGAGAGACAGAGAAAGACATAGAGAGAAACACATAGAGACACTGAGAGAGACAGAGAGACAGAGAGAGACAGAGAGAGATACAGAGAGAGACACAGAGATGACAGAGACATACAGAGAGAGACAAAGAGAGTAGAGAGAGACAGAGAGAGACAGAGAGAGACAAAGAAAGACACAGAGAGAGACAGAGAGATATATAGAGAGAGACAGAGAGAGACAGAAACAGACAGAGAGACAGAGAGAGACAGAGAGAGACACAGAGAGAGAGACAGAGAGAGACACAGAGAAACACAGAGAGAATGAGAGAGACAGGGATAGAGACAGAGAGAGACAGGGAGAGACTCTGGGAGAAACAGAGTGAGACAGAGAGAGACAGAGAGAGACAGAAAATAGACTAAGAGAGAGTCAGAGAGTGACAGAGAAAGACAGAGAGAGAGAAAGAGACAAAGAGAGAGAGAGAAAGAGACAGAGTGAGGAGACAGGGAGAGAGAGACAGAGAGAGAGAGACAGAGAAAGAGTGAGAGAGACTGAGAGAGACACAGAGAGAAACACAGAGAGACACTGAGAGAGACAGAGAGACAGAGAGAGACAGAGAGAGAGACAGAGAGAGACTCAGAGATGACAGAGAGAGACACAGAGAGAGACAGATAAAGAGACAGAGAGAGACAGAGAAAGACACAGAGGGAAACACAGAGAGACAGTGAGAGAGACAGAGAGACAGAGAGAGACAGAGAGAGAGACAGAGAGAGACACAGAGATGACAGAGACATACAGAGAGAGACAAAGAGAGTAGAGAGAGACAGAGAGAAAGAGAGAGACAAAGAAAGACACAGAGAGAGACAGAGAGATATATATAGAGAGACAGAGAGAGACAGAAAAAGAGAAACAGAGAGAGATAGAGAGAGACATAGAGAGAGACAGAGAGAGACAGAGAGAGAGACAGAGAGAGACAGAGAGAGAGAGACAGAGAGAGACACATAGAAACACAGAGAGAGACAGAGAGAGACACAGAGAGAGACATGGAGAGACACAGAGAGACACAGAGAGAGGCAGAGACAGACAGAGAGAGACAGTGAGAGACAGAGAGAGACAGAGAGAGACACAGAGAGAGACAGAGAGAGAGACAGAGAGAGACAGACAGAGACAGAAAGATACACAGAGAGAGAGACAGAGATAGAGACAGAGAGAGACAGAGAGAGACAAAGAGAGAATGAGAGAGACAGGGATAGAGACAGAGAGAGACAGGGAGAGACTCTTGGAGAAACAGAGTGAGACAGAGAGAGAGACAGAGAGAGACAGAAAATAGACTAAGAGAGAGTCAGAGAGTGACAGAGAAAGACAGAGAGAGAGAAAGAGACAAAGAGAGAAAGAGAAAGAGACAGAGTGAGAGAGACAGAGAGAGAGACAGAGAGAGAGACAGAGACAGAGTGAGAGAGACTGAGAGAGACAGTGAGAGAGACAGAGAGAGACATACAGAGAGAGACAGAGAGAGACACAGAGAGAGACAGATATAGAGACAGAGAGAGACAGAGAAAGACATAGAGAGAAACACATAGAGACACTGAGAAAGACAGAGAGACAGAGAGAGACAGAGAGAGAGACAGAGAGAGACACAGAGATGACAGAGACATACAGAGAGAGACAAAGAGTGCAGAGAGAGACAGAGAGAGACAGAGAGGGACAAAGAAAGACACAGAGAGAGACAGAGAGATATATAGAGAGAGACAGAGAGAGACAGAAACAGACAGAGAGACAGAGAGAGAAGAGAGAGAAAGAGAGAGAGAGACAGAGAGAGACACAGAGAAACACAGAGAGAGACAGAGAGAGACACAGAGAGAGACATGGAGAGACACAGAGAGACACAGAGAGAGACAGAGACTGACATAGAGAGACAGTGAGAGACAGAGAGAGACACAGAGAGAGACAGAGAGAGACACAGAGAGAGACAGAGAGAGAGACAGACAGAGACAGACAGAGACAGAGAGAGACACAGAGAGAGAGACAGAGATAGAGACAGAGAGAGAGACAGAGAGACAGAGATAGACAGAGAGAGACACATAGAGAGAAAGAGAGCGAGACAGAGAGAGAGACAGAGAGAGACAGAGACAGTGTGAGAGAGACTGACAGAGACAGAGAGAGAGACAGAGAGAGACATACAGAGAGAGACATAGAGAGACAGAGAGAGACACAGAGAGAGACAGAGAGAGAGACAGAGAGAGACAAAGAAAAACAGAGAGAGAGACAGAAAAGAGACAGAGATTGAGACATAGAAGACAGAGTGAGACAGAGAGAGACAGATAGAGAGCCAGAGAGATACAGAGAGAGAGAAAGACAGAGAGAGATGAGAGAGACAGAGAGAGACAGAGAGAGACAGAGAGAGACAGAGAGAGAGACAGAAAAGAGACAGTGATTTAGACAGAGTGAGACAGAGAGAGATAGATAGAGAGACAGAGAGAGACAGAGAGAGAGAGAGTCCAGAGACAGAGAGAGACAGGAGAGACAGAGAGAGACAGAGATAGAGACACAGAGAGACAGAGAGAGACACAGAGAGAGACAGAGAAAGAGTCAGAGAGAGAGACTGAGAGAGACAAAGACAGAGACAGAGAGAGACAGAGAGAGACAGAGAGAGACAGAGAGAGACACAGAAAGAGACAGAGAGAGAGAAAGGGAGGGAGACAGAAAGAGACAGAGCGAGACGAGAGAGACACAGAGAGAGAAAGAGAGAGACAGAGAGAGAAATATAGAGAGACAAGAGAGACATACAGAAAGAGACAGAGAGATACACAGAGAGACACAGAGAGAGAAAGAGAGAGAGAGACAGAGATAGACAGAGAGAGACAGAGAGATACAGAAAAGAGACAAAGAGATAGAGACAGAAAGAGACAGAGAAAGACAGAAAGAGACAGAGAGAGAGACATAGAGAGACAGAGAGAGACACAGAGAGAGACAGATATAGAGACAGAGAGAGACAGAGAAAAACACAGAGAGAAACACAGAGAGACAGTGAGAGAGACAGAGAGAGACAGAGAGAGAGACAGAGAGAGATACAGAGATGACAGAGACATACAGAGAGAGACACAGAGAGTAGAGAGAGACAGAGAGAGACAGAGAGAGACAAAGAAATACACAGCGAGAGACAGAGAGATATATAGAGATAGACAGAGAGAGACACAGAGAAACAAAGAGAGAGACAGAGAGAGACACAGAGAGAGACATGGAGAGACACAGAGAGACACAGAGAGAGGCAGAGACAGACAGAGAGAGACAGAGAGAGACACAGAGAGAGACAGAGAGAGACACAGAGAGAGACAGAGAGAGACAGAGTGAGACAGACAGAGACAGAGAGAGACACAGAGAGATAGACAGAGATAGAGACAGAGAGAGACAAAGAGAGAATGAGAGAGACAGGAATAGAGACAGAGAGAGACAGGGAGAGACTCTGGGAGAAACAGAGTGAGACAGAGAGAGAGACAGAGAGAAACAGAAAATAGACTAAGAGAGAGTCAGAGAGTGACAGAGAAAGACAGAGAGAGAGAGAAAGAGACAAAGAGAGAAAGAGAAAGAGACAGAGTGAGAGAGACAGAGAGAGAGACAGAGAGAGAGACAGAGACAGAGTGAGAGAGACTGAGAGAGACAGAGAGAGAGACAGAGAGAGACAGAGAGAGACATACAGAGAGAGACACAGAGAGAGACAGATATAGAGACAGAGAGAGACAGAGAAAGACATAGAGAGAAACATATAGAGACACTGAGAGAGACAGAGAGACAGAGAGAGACAGAGAGAGTCACAGAGAGAGACACAGAGATGACAGAGACATACAGAGAGAGACAAAGAGAGTAGAGAGAGACAGAGAGAGACAAAGAAAGACACAGAGAGAGACAGAGAGATATATAGAGAGAGACAGAGAGAGACAGAAACAGACAGAGAGACAGAGAGAGACAGAGAGAGACAGAGAGAGAGAGACAGAGAGAGACACAGAGAAACACAGAGAGAGACAGAGAGAGACATGGAGAGACACAGAGAGACACAGAGAGAGGCAGAGACAGACAGAGAGAGACAGTGAGAGACAGAGAGAGACACAGAGAGAGACAGAGAGAGACACAGAGAGAGACAGAGAGAGAGACAGAGAGAGACAGACAGAGACAGAGAGAGACACAGAGAGAGAGACAGAGATAGAGACAGAGAGAGACAGAGAGAGACAAAGAGAGAATGAGAGAGACAGGGATAGAGACAGAGAGAGACAGGGAGAGACTCTGGGAGAAACAGAGAGAGACAGAGAGAGAGACAGAGAGAGACAGAAAATAGACTAAGAGAGAGTCAGAGAGTGACAGAGAAAGACAGAGAGAGAGAGAAAGAGACAAAGAGAGAAAGAGAAAGAGACAGAGAGAGAGACAGAGAGAGAGACAGAGAGAGAGACAGAGACAGAGTGAGAGAGACTGAGAGAGACAGAGAGAGAGACAGAGAGAGACAGAGAGAGACATACAGAGAGAGACACAGAGAGACACAGAGAGAGACAGATATAGAGACAGAGAGAGACAGAGAAAGACATAGAGAGAAACACATAGAGACACTGAGAAAGACAGAGAGACAGAGAGAGACAGAGAGAGAGTCAGAGAAGGACACAGAGATGACAGAGACATACAGAGAGAGACAAAGAGAGTAGAGAGAGATAGAGAGAAACAAGAAAGACACAGAGAGAGACAGAGAGATATATAGAGAGAGACAGAGAGAGACAGAAACAGCCAGAGAGACAGAGAGAGTCAGAGAGAGACAGAGAGAGACAGAGAGAGAGAGACAGAGAGAGACACAGAGAAACACAGAGAGAGACAGATAGAGACAGAGAGAGACATGGAGAGACACAGAGAGACACAGAGAGAGACTGAGACTGACAGAGAGAGACAGTGAGAGACAGAGAGAGACACAGAGAGAGACAGAGAGAGACACAGAGAGAGACAGAGAGAGACAGACAGAGACAGACAAGTACAGAGAGAGACACAGAGAGAGAGACAGAGATAGATACAGAGAGAGACAGAGAGAGAGACTGAGAGAGACTGAGAGAGACAGGTATAGAGACATAGAGAGACAGGGAGAGACTCTGGGAGAATCAGAGAGAGACAGAGAGAGAGAGACAGAGAGAGACAAAGAGAGAAACAGAGAGAGAGACAGAGAGAGACAGAGAGAGACAGAGAGAGAGAGACAGAGAGACAGAGATAGACAGAGAGAGACACATAGAGAGAAAGAGAGCGAGACAGAGAGAGACAGAGAGAGACAGAGACTGTGTTAGAGACTGACAGAGACAGAGAGAGACAGAGAGAGACATACAGAGAGAGACATAGAGAGACAGAGAGAGACAAAGAGAGAGACAGAGAGAGAGACAGAGAGAGACAAAGAAAAACAGAGAGAGAGAAAGAAAAGAGACTGAGATTGAGACATAAAGTGACAGAGTGAGACAGAGAGAGACAGATAGAGAGCCAGAGAGATACAGAGTGAGAAAAAGACAGAGAGAGATGAGAGAGACAGAGAGAGACAGAGAGAGTCAGAGAGAGAGACAGAAAAGAGACAGTGATTTAGACAGAGAGAGATAGATAGAGAGACAGAGAGAGACAGAGAGAGAGAGTCCAGAGACAGAGAGAGAAAAGAGACACAGAGAGAGATAGACATAGAGACAGAGAGAGACAGAGAGAGACACAGAGACAGAGAAAGAGTCAGAGAGAGAGACTAAGAGAGACAAAGACAGAGACAGAGAGAGACAGAGAGAGACAGAGAGAGACACAGAAAGAGACAGAGAGAGAGAAAGAGAGGGAGACAGAAAGAGACAGAGCGAGACGAGATAGACACAGAGAGAGAAAGAGAGAGACAGAGAGGGAAAGATAGAGAGACAGAGAGAGACATACAGAAAGAGACAGAGAGAGACACAGAGAGACACAGAGAGAGAAAGAGAGAGAGAGACAGAGAAAGACAGAGAGAGAGACAGAGAGATACAGAAAAGAGACAAAGAGAGAGAGACAGAAAGAGACAGAGAAAGACAGAAAGATACAGAGAGACGGAGAGAGACAGAGAGAGACACAGAGAGAGACAGATATAGAGACAGAGAGAGACAGAGAAAAACACAGAGAGAATCACAGAGAGACAGTGAGAGAGACAGAGAGACAGAGAGAGACAGACAGAGAGACAGAGAGAGACACAGAGATGACAGAGACATACAGAGAGAGACAAAGAGAGTAGAGAGAGACAGAGAGAGACAGAGAGAGACAGAGAGAGACAAAGAAAGACACAGCGAGAGACAGAGAGATATATATAGAGAGACAGAAACAGACAGAGAAACAGAGAGAGACAGAGAGAGAAGAGAGAGAAAGAGAGAGAGAGACAGAAGGAGACACAGAGAAACACAGAGAGAGACAGAGAGAGACACAGAGAGAGACATGGAGAGACACAGAGAGACACAGAGAGAGACAGAGACTGACAGAGAGAGACAGTGAGAGACAGAGAGAGACACAGAGAGAGACACAGAGAGAGACAGAGAGAGAGACAGAGAGAGAGACAGACAGAGACAGAGAGAGACACAGAGAGAGAGACAGAGATAGAGACAGAGAGAGACAGAGAGAGAGACAGAGAGAGACTGAGAGAGACAGGTATAGAGACATAGAGAGACAGGGAGAGACTCTGGCAGAATCAGAGAGAGACAGAGAGAGAGAGACAGAGATAGACAAAGAGAGAAACAGAGAGAGAGACAGAGAGAGAGAGACAGAGAGAGAGACAGAGAGACAGAGATAGACAGAGAGAGACACATATAGAGAAAGAGAGCGAGACAGAGAGAGAGACAGAGAGAGACAGACAGTGTGAGAGAGACTGACAGAGACAGAGAGAGAGACAGACAGAGACATACAGACAGAGACATAGAGAGACAGAGAGAGACAGAGAGAGAGACAGAGAGAGACAAAGAAAAACAGAGAGAGAGAGAGACAGAAAAGAGACAGAGATTGAGACATAGAGAGACAGAGTGAGACAGAGAGAGACAGATAGAGAGCCAGAGAGATACAGAGAGAGAGAAAGACAGAGAGAGATGAGAGAGACAGAGAGAGACAGAGAGAGACAGAGAGAGAGACAGAAAAGAGACAGTGATTTAGACAGAGTGAGACAGAGAGAGATAGATAGAGAGACAGAGAGAGACAGAGAGAGAGAGAGTCCAGAGACAGAGAGAGACGAGAGAGACAGAGAGAGACACAGAGAGAGACAGAGAGAGACACAGAGAGAGACAGAGAGAGAGACAGAGAGAGACAGACAGAGACAGAGAGAGACACAGAGAGAGAGACAGAGATAGAGACAGAGAGAGACAGAGAGAGAGACAGAGAGAGACAGACAGAGACAGAGAGAGACACAGAGAGAGAGACAGATATAGAGACAGAGAGAGACAGAGAAAGACACAGAGGGAAACACAGAGAGACAGTGAGAGAGACAGAGTGACAGAGAGAGACAGTGAGAGAGACAGAGAGAGACACAGAGATGACAGAGACATACAGAAAGAGACAAAGAGAGTAGAGAGAGACAGAGAGAGACAGAGAGAGACACAGAGAAACACAGAGAGAGACAGAGAGAGACACAGAGAGAGACATGGAGAGACACAGAGAGACAGAGAGAGACAGAGACTGACAGAGAGAGACAGTGAGAGACAGAGAGAGAGACACAGAGAGAGACAGAGAGAGACACAGAGAGAGACAGAGAGAGAGACAGAGAGAGAGACAGACAGAGACAGAGAGAGACACAGAGAGAGAGACAGAGATAGAGACAGAGAGAGACAGAGAGAGAGACAGAGAGAGACTGAGAGAGACAGGTATAGAGACATAGAGAGACAGGGAGAGACTCTGGGAGAATCAGAGAGAGACAGAGAGAGAGAGACAGAGAAAGACAAAGAGAGAAACAGAGAGAGAGACAGAGAGAGACAGAGAGACACTGAGAGACAGACAGAGAGACAGAGATAGACAGAGAGAGACACATAGAGAGAAAGAGAGCGAGACAGAGAGAGAGACAGAGAGAGACAGACAGTGTGAGAGAGACTGACAGAGACAGAGAGAGAGACAGACAGAGACATACAGAGAGAGACATAGAGAGACAGAGAGAGACACATTGAGAGACAGAGAGAGAGACAGAGAGAGACAAAGAAAAACAGAGAGAGAGACAGAAAAGAGACAGAGATTGAGACATAGAGAGACAGAGTGAGACAGAGAGAGACAGATAGAGAGCCAGAGAGATACAGAGAGAGAGAAAGACAGAGAGAGATGAGAGAGACAGAGAGAGACAGAGAGAGAGACAGAAAAGAGACAGTGATTTAGACAGAGTGAGACAGAGAGAGATAGATAGAGAGACAGAGAGAGACAGAGAGAGAGAGAGTCCAGAGACAGAGAGAGACGAGAGACACAGAGAGAGACAGAGATAGAGACAGAGAGAGACAGAGAGAGACACAGAGAGAGACAGAGAAAGAGACAGAGAGAGAGACTGAGAGAGACAAAGACAGAGACAGAGAAGACAGAGAGAGACAGAGAGAGACACAGAAAGAGACAGAGAGAGAGAAAGGGAGGGAGACAGAAAGAGACAGAGAGAGACGAGAGAGACACAGAGAGAGAAAGAGAGAGACAGAGAGAGAAAGATAGAGAGACAGAGAGAGACATACAGAAAGAGACAGAGAGAGACACAGAGAGACACAGAGAGAAAGAGAGAGAGAGACAGAGATAGACAGAGAGAGACAGAGAGATACAGAAAAGACACAAAGAGAGAGAGACAGAAAGAGACAGAGAAAGACAGAAAGAGACAGAGAGAGACGTAGAGAGACAGAGAGAGAAACAGAGAGAGACAGATATAGAGACAGAGAGAGACAGAGAAAAACACAGAGAGAAACACAGAGAGACAGTGAGAGAGACAGAGAGACAGAGAGAGACAGAGAGAGAGACAGAGAGAGATACAGAGATGACAGAGACATACAGAGAGAGACAAAGAGAGTAGAGAGAGACAGAGAGAGACAAAGAAAGACACAACGAGAGACAGAGAGATATATAGAGAGAGACAGAGAGAGACAGAAACAGACAGAGAAACAGAGAGAGACAGAGAGAGAGAGACAGAGAGAGACAGAGAGAGAGAGACAGAGAGAGACACAGAGAAACACAGAGAGAGACAGAGAGAGACACAGAGAGAGACATGGAGAGACACAGAGAGACACAGAGAGAGGCAGAGACAGACAGAGAGAGACAGAGAGAGACACAGAGAGAGACAGAGAGAGACACACAGAGAGACAGAGAGAGACAGACAGAGACAGAGAGAGACACAGTGAGAGAGACAGAGATAGAGACAGAGAGAGACAAAGAGAGAATGAGAGAGACAGGGATAGAGACAGAGAGAGACAGGGAGAGAATCTGGGAGAAACAGAGTGAGACAGAGAGAGAGACAGAGAGAAACAGAAAATAGACTAAGAGAGAGTCAGAGAGTTACAGAGAAAGACAGAGTGAGAGAGAAAGAGACAAAGAGAGAAAGAGAAAGAGACAGAGTGAGAGAGACAGAGGGAGAGACAGAGAGAGAGACAGAGACAGAGTGAGAGAGACTGAGAGAGACAGAGAGAGAGAAAGAGAGAGACAGAGAGAGACATACAGAGAGAGACACAGAGAGAGACAGATATAGAGACAGAGAGAGACAGAGAAAGACATAGAGAGAAACACATAGAGACACTGAGAGAGACAGAGAGACAGAGAGAGACAGAGAGAGATACAGAGAGAGACACAGAGATGACAGAGACATACAGAGAGAGACAAAGAGAGTAGAGAGAGACAGAGAGAGACAGAGAGAGACAAAGAAAGACACAGAGAGAGACAGAGAGATATATAGAGAGAGACAGAGAGAGACAGAAACAGACAGAGAGACAGAGAGAGACAGAGAGAGACACAGAGAGAGAGACAGAGAGAGACACAGAGAAACACAGAGAGAATGAGAGAGACAGGGATAGAGACAGAGAGAGACAGGGAGAGACTCTGGGAGAAACAGAGTGAGACAGAGAGAGACAGAGAGAGACAGAAAATAGACTAAGAGAGAGTCAGAGAGTGACAGAGAAAGACAGAGAGAGAGAAAGAGACAAAGAGAGAGAGAGAAAGAGACAGAGTGAGGAGACAGGGAGAGAGAGACAGAGAGAGAGAGACAGAGAAAGAGTGAGAGAGACTGAGAGAGACACAGAGAGAAACACAGAGAGACACTGAGAGAGACAGAGAGACAGAGAGAGACAGAGAGAGAGACAGAGAGAGACTCAGAGATGACAGAGAGAGACACAGAGAGAGACAGATAAAGAGACAGAGAGAGACAGAGAAAGACACAGAGGGAAACACAGAGAGACAGTGAGAGAGACAGAGAGACAGAGAGAGACAGAGAGAGAGACAGAGAGAGACACAGAGATGACAGAGACATACAGAGAGAGACAAAGAGAGTAGAGAGAGACAGAGAGAAAGAGAGAGACAAAGAAAGACACAGAGAGAGACAGAGAGATATATATAGAGAGACAGAGAGAGACAGAAAAAGAGAAACAGAGAGAGATAGAGAGAGACATAGAGAGAGACAGAGAGAGACAGAGAGAGAGACAGAGAGAGACAGAGAGAGAGAGACAGAGAGAGACACATAGAAACACAGAGAGAGACAGAGAGAGACACAGAGAGAGACATGGAGAGACACAGAGAGACACAGAGAGAGGCAGAGACAGACAGAGAGAGACAGTGAGAGACAGAGAGAGACAGAGAGAGACACAGAGAGAGACAGAGAGAGAGACAGAGAGAGACAGACAGAGACAGAAAGATACACAGAGAGAGAGACAGAGATAGAGACAGAGAGAGACAGAGAGAGACAAAGAGAGAATGAGAGAGACAGGGATAGAGACAGAGAGAGACAGGGAGAGACTCTTGGAGAAACAGAGTGAGACAGAGAGAGAGACAGAGAGAGACAGAAAATAGACTAAGAGAGAGTCAGAGAGTGACAGAGAAAGACAGAGAGAGAGAAAGAGACAAAGAGAGAAAGAGAAAGAGACAGAGTGAGAGAGACAGAGAGAGAGACAGAGAGAGAGACAGAGACAGAGTGAGAGAGACTGAGAGAGACAGTGAGAGAGACAGAGAGAGACATACAGAGAGAGACAGAGAGAGACACAGAGAGAGACAGATATAGAGACAGAGAGAGACAGAGAAAGACATAGAGAGAAACACATAGAGACACTGAGAAAGACAGAGAGACAGAGAGAGACAGAGAGAGAGACAGAGAGAGACACAGAGATGACAGAGACATACAGAGAGAGACAAAGAGTGCAGAGAGAGACAGAGAGAGACAGAGAGGGACAAAGAAAGACACAGAGAGAGACAGAGAGATATATAGAGAGAGACAGAGAGAGACAGAAACAGACAGAGAGACAGAGAGAGAAGAGAGAGAAAGAGAGAGAGAGACAGAGAGAGACACAGAGAAACACAGAGAGAGACAGAGAGAGACACAGAGAGAGACATGGAGAGACACAGAGAGACACAGAGAGAGACAGAGACTGACATAGAGAGACAGTGAGAGACAGAGAGAGACACAGAGAGAGACAGAGAGAGACACAGAGAGAGACAGAGAGAGAGACAGACAGAGACAGACAGAGACAGAGAGAGACACAGAGAGAGAGACAGAGATAGAGACAGAGAGAGAGACAGAGAGACAGAGATAGACAGAGAGAGACACATAGAGAGAAAGAGAGCGAGACAGAGAGAGAGACAGAGAGAGACAGAGACAGTGTGAGAGAGACTGACAGAGACAGAGAGAGAGACAGAGAGAGACATACAGAGAGAGACATAGAGAGACAGAGAGAGACACAGAGAGAGACAGAGAGAGAGACAGAGAGAGACAAAGAAAAACAGAGAGAGAGACAGAAAAGAGACAGAGATTGAGACATAGAAGACAGAGTGAGACAGAGAGAGACAGATAGAGAGCCAGAGAGATACAGAGAGAGAGAAAGACAGAGAGAGATGAGAGAGACAGAGAGAGACAGAGAGAGACAGAGAGAGACAGAGAGAGAGACAGAAAAGAGACAGTGATTTAGACAGAGTGAGACAGAGAGAGATAGATAGAGAGACAGAGAGAGACAGAGAGAGAGAGAGTCCAGAGACAGAGAGAGACAGGAGAGACAGAGAGAGACAGAGATAGAGACACAGAGAGACAGAGAGAGACACAGAGAGAGACAGAGAAAGAGTCAGAGAGAGAGACTGAGAGAGACAAAGACAGAGACAGAGAGAGACAGAGAGAGACAGAGAGAGACAGAGAGAGACACAGAAAGAGACAGAGAGAGAGAAAGGGAGGGAGACAGAAAGAGACAGAGCGAGACGAGAGAGACACAGAGAGAGAAAGAGAGAGACAGAGAGAGAAATATAGAGAGACAAGAGAGACATACAGAAAGAGACAGAGAGATACACAGAGAGACACAGAGAGAGAAAGAGAGAGAGAGACAGAGATAGACAGAGAGAGACAGAGAGATACAGAAAAGAGACAAAGAGATAGAGACAGAAAGAGACAGAGAAAGACAGAAAGAGACAGAGAGAGAGACATAGAGAGACAGAGAGAGACACAGAGAGAGACAGATATAGAGACAGAGAGAGACAGAGAAAAACACAGAGAGAAACACAGAGAGACAGTGAGAGAGACAGAGAGAGACAGAGAGAGAGACAGAGAGAGATACAGAGATGACAGAGACATACAGAGAGAGACACAGAGAGTAGAGAGAGACAGAGAGAGACAGAGAGAGACAAAGAAATACACAGCGAGAGACAGAGAGATATATAGAGATAGACAGAGAGAGACACAGAGAAACAAAGAGAGAGACAGAGAGAGACACAGAGAGAGACATGGAGAGACACAGAGAGACACAGAGAGAGGCAGAGACAGACAGAGAGAGACAGAGAGAGACACAGAGAGAGACAGAGAGAGACACAGAGAGAGACAGAGAGAGACAGAGTGAGACAGACAGAGACAGAGAGAGACACAGAGAGATAGACAGAGATAGAGACAGAGAGAGACAAAGAGAGAATGAGAGAGACAGGAATAGAGACAGAGAGAGACAGGGAGAGACTCTGGGAGAAACAGAGTGAGACAGAGAGAGAGACAGAGAGAAACAGAAAATAGACTAAGAGAGAGTCAGAGAGTGACAGAGAAAGACAGAGAGAGAGAGAAAGAGACAAAGAGAGAAAGAGAAAGAGACAGAGTGAGAGAGACAGAGAGAGAGACAGAGAGAGAGACAGAGACAGAGTGAGAGAGACTGAGAGAGACAGAGAGAGAGACAGAGAGAGACAGAGAGAGACATACAGAGAGAGACACAGAGAGAGACAGATATAGAGACAGAGAGAGACAGAGAAAGACATAGAGAGAAACATATAGAGACACTGAGAGAGACAGAGAGACAGAGAGAGACAGAGAGAGTCACAGAGAGAGACACAGAGATGACAGAGACATACAGAGAGAGACAAAGAGAGTAGAGAGAGACAGAGAGAGACAAAGAAAGACACAGAGAGAGACAGAGAGATATATAGAGAGAGACAGAGAGAGACAGAAACAGACAGAGAGACAGAGAGAGACAGAGAGAGACAGAGAGAGAGAGACAGAGAGAGACACAGAGAAACACAGAGAGAGACAGAGAGAGACATGGAGAGACACAGAGAGACACAGAGAGAGGCAGAGACAGACAGAGAGAGACAGTGAGAGACAGAGAGAGACACAGAGAGAGACAGAGAGAGACACAGAGAGAGACAGAGAGAGAGACAGAGAGAGACAGACAGAGACAGAGAGAGACACAGAGAGAGAGACAGAGATAGAGACAGAGAGAGACAGAGAGAGACAAAGAGAGAATGAGAGAGACAGGGATAGAGACAGAGAGAGACAGGGAGAGACTCTGGGAGAAACAGAGAGAGACAGAGAGAGAGACAGAGAGAGACAGAAAATAGACTAAGAGAGAGTCAGAGAGTGACAGAGAAAGACAGAGAGAGAGAGAAAGAGACAAAGAGAGAAAGAGAAAGAGACAGAGAGAGAGACAGAGAGAGAGACAGAGAGAGAGACAGAGACAGAGTGAGAGAGACTGAGAGAGACAGAGAGAGAGACAGAGAGAGACAGAGAGAGACATACAGAGAGAGACACAGAGAGACACAGAGAGAGACAGATATAGAGACAGAGAGAGACAGAGAAAGACATAGAGAGAAACACATAGAGACACTGAGAAAGACAGAGAGACAGAGAGAGACAGAGAGAGAGTCAGAGAAGGACACAGAGATGACAGAGACATACAGAGAGAGACAAAGAGAGTAGAGAGAGATAGAGAGAAACAAGAAAGACACAGAGAGAGACAGAGAGATATATAGAGAGAGACAGAGAGAGACAGAAACAGCCAGAGAGACAGAGAGAGTCAGAGAGAGACAGAGAGAGACAGAGAGAGAGAGACAGAGAGAGACACAGAGAAACACAGAGAGAGACAGATAGAGACAGAGAGAGACATGGAGAGACACAGAGAGACACAGAGAGAGACTGAGACTGACAGAGAGAGACAGTGAGAGACAGAGAGAGACACAGAGAGAGACAGAGAGAGACACAGAGAGAGACAGAGAGAGACAGACAGAGACAGACAAGTACAGAGAGAGACACAGAGAGAGAGACAGAGATAGATACAGAGAGAGACAGAGAGAGAGACTGAGAGAGACTGAGAGAGACAGGTATAGAGACATAGAGAGACAGGGAGAGACTCTGGGAGAATCAGAGAGAGACAGAGAGAGAGAGACAGAGAGAGACAAAGAGAGAAACAGAGAGAGAGACAGAGAGAGACAGAGAGAGACAGAGAGAGAGAGACAGAGAGACAGAGATAGACAGAGAGAGACACATAGAGAGAAAGAGAGCGAGACAGAGAGAGACAGAGAGAGACAGAGACTGTGTTAGAGACTGACAGAGACAGAGAGAGACAGAGAGAGACATACAGAGAGAGACATAGAGAGACAGAGAGAGACAAAGAGAGAGACAGAGAGAGAGACAGAGAGAGACAAAGAAAAACAGAGAGAGAGAAAGAAAAGAGACTGAGATTGAGACATAAAGTGACAGAGTGAGACAGAGAGAGACAGATAGAGAGCCAGAGAGATACAGAGTGAGAAAAAGACAGAGAGAGATGAGAGAGACAGAGAGAGACAGAGAGAGTCAGAGAGAGAGACAGAAAAGAGACAGTGATTTAGACAGAGAGAGATAGATAGAGAGACAGAGAGAGACAGAGAGAGAGAGTCCAGAGACAGAGAGAGAAAAGAGACACAGAGAGAGATAGACATAGAGACAGAGAGAGACAGAGAGAGACACAGAGACAGAGAAAGAGTCAGAGAGAGAGACTAAGAGAGACAAAGACAGAGACAGAGAGAGACAGAGAGAGACAGAGAGAGACACAGAAAGAGACAGAGAGAGAGAAAGAGAGGGAGACAGAAAGAGACAGAGCGAGACGAGATAGACACAGAGAGAGAAAGAGAGAGACAGAGAGGGAAAGATAGAGAGACAGAGAGAGACATACAGAAAGAGACAGAGAGAGACACAGAGAGACACAGAGAGAGAAAGAGAGAGAGAGACAGAGAAAGACAGAGAGAGAGACAGAGAGATACAGAAAAGAGACAAAGAGAGAGAGACAGAAAGAGACAGAGAAAGACAGAAAGATACAGAGAGACGGAGAGAGACAGAGAGAGACACAGAGAGAGACAGATATAGAGACAGAGAGAGACAGAGAAAAACACAGAGAGAATCACAGAGAGACAGTGAGAGAGACAGAGAGACAGAGAGAGACAGACAGAGAGACAGAGAGAGACACAGAGATGACAGAGACATACAGAGAGAGACAAAGAGAGTAGAGAGAGACAGAGAGAGACAGAGAGAGACAGAGAGAGACAAAGAAAGACACAGCGAGAGACAGAGAGATATATATAGAGAGACAGAAACAGACAGAGAAACAGAGAGAGACAGAGAGAGAAGAGAGAGAAAGAGAGAGAGAGACAGAAGGAGACACAGAGAAACACAGAGAGAGACAGAGAGAGACACAGAGAGAGACATGGAGAGACACAGAGAGACACAGAGAGAGACAGAGACTGACAGAGAGAGACAGTGAGAGACAGAGAGAGACACAGAGAGAGACACAGAGAGAGACAGAGAGAGAGACAGAGAGAGAGACAGACAGAGACAGAGAGAGACACAGAGAGAGAGACAGAGATAGAGACAGAGAGAGACAGAGAGAGAGACAGAGAGAGACTGAGAGAGACAGGTATAGAGACATAGAGAGACAGGGAGAGACTCTGGCAGAATCAGAGAGAGACAGAGAGAGAGAGACAGAGATAGACAAAGAGAGAAACAGAGAGAGAGACAGAGAGAGAGAGACAGAGAGAGAGACAGAGAGACAGAGATAGACAGAGAGAGACACATATAGAGAAAGAGAGCGAGACAGAGAGAGAGACAGAGAGAGACAGACAGTGTGAGAGAGACTGACAGAGACAGAGAGAGAGACAGACAGAGACATACAGACAGAGACATAGAGAGACAGAGAGAGACAGAGAGAGAGACAGAGAGAGACAAAGAAAAACAGAGAGAGAGAGAGACAGAAAAGAGACAGAGATTGAGACATAGAGAGACAGAGTGAGACAGAGAGAGACAGATAGAGAGCCAGAGAGATACAGAGAGAGAGAAAGACAGAGAGAGATGAGAGAGACAGAGAGAGACAGAGAGAGACAGAGAGAGAGACAGAAAAGAGACAGTGATTTAGACAGAGTGAGACAGAGAGAGATAGATAGAGAGACAGAGAGAGACAGAGAGAGAGAGAGTCCAGAGACAGAGAGAGACGAGAGAGACAGAGAGAGACACAGAGAGAGACAGAGAGAGACACAGAGAGAGACAGAGAGAGAGACAGAGAGAGACAGACAGAGACAGAGAGAGACACAGAGAGAGAGACAGAGATAGAGACAGAGAGAGACAGAGAGAGAGACAGAGAGAGACTGAGAGAGACAGGTATAGAGACATAGAGAGACAGGGAGAGACTCTGGGAGAATCAGAGAGAGACAGAGAGAGAGAGACAGAGAGAGACAAAGAGAGAAACAGAGAGAGAGACAGAGAGAGACAGAGAGAGAGACAGAGAGACAGAGATAGACAGAAAGAGACACATAGAGAGAAAGAGATCGAGACAGAGAGAGAGACAGAGAGAGACAGAGACAGTGTGAGAGAGACAGAGAGAGACAGAGAGAGACAGAGAGAGACAGAGAGAGACATACAGAGAGAGACATAGAGAGACAGAGAGTGACACAGACAGAGACAGAGAGAGAGACAGAGAGAGACAGAGAGAGAGACAGAGAGACAGAGATAGACAGAAAGAGACACATAGAGAGAAAGAGATCGAGACAGAGAGAGAGACAGAGAGAGACAGAGACACTGTGAGAGAGACAGAGAGAGACAGAGAGAGACAGAGAGAGACAGAGAGAGACAGAGAGAGACATACAGAGAGAGACATAGAGAGACAGAGAGAGACACAGACAGAGACAGAAAGAGAGACAGATGGAGACAGAGAGAGAGACAGAGAGACAGAGATAGACAGAAAGAGACACATAGAGAGAAAGAGATCGAGACAGAGAGAGAGACAGAGAGAGACAGAGACAGTGTGAGAGAGACAGAGAGAGACAGAGAGAGACAGAGAGAGACAGAGACAGACATACAGAGAGAGACATAGAGAGACAGAGAGAGACACAAACAGAGACAGAGAGAGAGACAGAGAGAGACAAAGAAAAACAGAGAGAGAGACAGAAAAGAGACAGAGATTGAGACATAGAGAGACAGAGTGAGACAGAGAGAGACAGATAGAGAGCCAGAGAGATACAGAGAGAGATAAAGACGGAGAGAGATGAGAGAGACAGAGAGAGACAGAGAGAGAGACAGAAAAGAGACAGTGATTTAGACAGAGTGAGACAGAGAGAGATAGATAGAGAGACAGAGAGATACAGAGAGAGAGAGAGAGTCCAGAGACAGAGAGAGACGAGAGACAGAGAGAGATAGAGATAGAGACAGAGAGAGACAGAGAGAGACACAGAGAGAGACAGAGAAAGAGTCAGAGAGAGAGACTGAGAGAGACAAAGACAGAGACAGAGAGAGACAGAGAGAGACAGAGAGAGACACAGAAAGAGACAGAGAGAGAGAAAGAGAGGGAGACAGAAAGAGACAGAGCGAGACGAGAGAGACACAGAGAGAGAAAGAGAGAGACAGAGAGAGAAAGATAGAGAGACAGAGAGAGACATACAGAAAGAGACAGAGAGAGACACAGAGAGACACAGATAGAGAAAGAGAGAGAGACAGAGATAGACAGAGAGAGAGACATGGAGAGACACAGAGAGACACAGAGAGAGGCAGAGACCGACAGAGAGAGACAGTGAGAGACAGAGAGAGACACAGAGAAACACAGAGAGAATGAGAGAGACAGAGATAGAGACAGAGAGAGACAGGGAGAGACTCTGGGAGAAACAGAGTGAGACAGAGAGAGAGACAGAGAGAGACAGAAAATAGACTAAGAGAGAATCAGAGAGTGACAGAGAAAGACAAAGAGAGAGAGAAAGAGACAAAGAGAGTGAGAGAAAGAGACAGAGTGAGGAGACAGAGAGAGAGAGACAGAGAGAGAGACAGAGAAAGAGTGAGAGAGACTGAGAGAGACACAGAGAGAAACACAGAGAGACACTGAGAGAGACAGAGAGAGACAGAGAGAGAGAGACAGAGAGAGACACAGAGATGACAGAGAGAGACACAGAGAGAGACAGATATAGAGACAGAGAGAGACAGAGAAAGACACAGAGGGAAACACAGAGAGACAGTGAGAGAGACAGAGTGACAGAGAGAGACAGAGAGAGAGACAGAGAGAGACACAGAGATGACAGAGACATACAGAGAGAGACAAAGAGAGTAGAGAGAGACAGAGAGAGACAGAGAGAGACAAAGAAAGACACAGAGAGAGACAGAGAGATATATAGAAAGAGACAGAGAGAGACAGAAACAGACAGAGAGACAGAGAGAGAAGAGAGAGAAAGAGAGAGAGAGACAGAGAGAGACACAGAGAAACACAGAGAGAGACAGAGAGAGACACAGAGAGAGACATGGAGAGACACAGAGAGACAGAGAGAGACAGAGACTGACAGAGAGAGACAGTGAGAGACAGAGAGAGACACAGAGAGAGACAGAGAGAGACACAGAGAGAGACACAGAGAGAGACAGAGAGAGACATGGAGAGACATAGAGAGACAGAGAGAGACAGAGACTGACAGAGAGAGACAGGTATAGACACATAGAGAGACAGGGAGAGACTCTGGGAGAATCAGAGAGAGACAGAGAGAGAGAGACAGAGAGAGACAAAGAGAGAAACAGAGAGAGAGACAGAGAGAGACAGAGAGACACAGAGAGAGAGACAGAGAGACAGAGATAGACAGAGAGAGACACATAGAGAGAAAGAGAGCGAGACAGAGAGAGAGACAGAGAGAGACAGACAGTGTGAGAGAGACTGACAGAGACAGAGAGAGAGACAGACAGAGACATACAGAGAGAGACATAGAGAGACAGAGAGAGACACAGAGAGAGACAGAGAGAGAGACAGAGACAGACAAAGAAAAACAGAGAGAGAGACAGAAAAGAGACAGAGATTGAGACATAGAGAGACAGAGTGAGACAGAGAGAGACAGATAGAGAGCCAGAGAGATACAGAGAGAGAGAAAGACAGAGAGAGATGAGAGAGACAGAGAGAGACAGAGAGAGAGACAGAAAAGAGACAGTGATTTAGACAGAGTGAGACAGAGAGAGATAGATAGAGAGACAGAGAGAGACAGAGAGAGAGAGAGAGTCCAGAGACAGAGAGAGACGAGAGAGACAGAGAGAGACAGAGATAGAGACAGAGAGAGACAGAGAGAGACACAGAGAGAGACAGAGAAAGAGTCAGAGAGAGAGACTGAGAGAGACAAAGACAGAGACAGAGAAGACAGAGAGAGACAGAGAGAGACACAGAAAGAGACAGAGAGAGAGAAAGGGAGGGAGACAGAAAGAGACAGAGAGAGACGAGAGAGACACAGAGAGAGAAAGAGAGAGACAGAGAGAGAAAGATAGAGAGACAGAGAGAGACATACAGAAAGAGACAGAGAGAGACACAGAGAGACACAGAGAGAAAGAGAGAGAGAGACAGAGATAGACAGAGAAAGACAGAGAGATACAGAAAAGACACAAAGAGAGAGAGACAGAAAGAGACAGAGAAAGACAGAAAGAGACAGAGAGACGTAGAGAGACAGAGAGAGACACAGAGAGAGACAGATATAGAGACAGAGAGAGACAGAGAAAAACACAGAGAGAAACACAGAGAGACAGTGAGAGAGACAGAGAGACAGAGAGAGACAGAGAGAGAGACAGAGAGAGATACAGAGATGACAGAGACATACAGAGAGAGACAAAGAGAGTAGAGAGAGACAGAGAGAGACAAAGAAAGACACAACGAGAGACAGAGAGATATAGAGAGAGAGACAGAGAGAGACAGAAACAGACAGAGAAACAGAGAGAGACAGAGAGAGAGAGACAGAGAGAGACAGAGAGAGAGAGACAGAGAGAGACACAGAGAAACACAGAGAGAGACAGAGAGAGACACAGAGAGAGACATGGAGAGACACAGAGAGACACAGAGAGAGGCAGAGACAGACAGAGAGAGATAAAGAGAGACACAGAGAGAGACAGAGAGAGACACACAGAGAGACAGAGAGAGACAGACAGAGACAGAGAGAGACACAGTGAGAGAGACAGAGATAGAGACAGAGAGAGACAAAGAGAGAATGAGAGAGACAGGGATAGAGACAGAGAGAGACAGGGAGAGAATCTGGGAGAAACAGAGTGAGACAGAGAGAGAGACAGAGAGAAACAGAAAATAGACTAAGAGAGAGTCAGAGAGTGACAGAGAAAGACAGAGAGAGAGAGAAAGAGACAAAGAGAGAAAGAGAAAGAGACAGAGTGAGAGAGACAGAGGGAGAGACAGAGAGAGAGACAGAGACAGAGTGAGAGAGACTGAGAGAGACAGAGAGAGAGAAAGAGAGAGACAGAGAGAGACATACAGAGAGAGACAGATATAGAGACAGAGAGAGACAGAGAAAGACATAGAGAGAAACACATAGAGACACTGAGAGAGACAGAGAGACAGAGAGAGACAGAGAGAGATACAGAGAGAGACACAGAGATGACAGAGACATACAGAGAGAGACAAAGAGAGTAGAGAGAGACAGAGAGAGACAGAGAGAGACAAAGAAAGACACAGAGAGAGACAGAGAGATATATAGAGAGAGACAGAGAGAGACAGAAACAGACAGAGAGACAGAGAGAGACAGAGAGAGACAGAGAGAGAGAGACAGAGAGAGACACAGAGAAACACAGAGAGAATGAGAGAGACAGGGATAGAGACAGAGAGAGACAGGGAGAGACTCTGGGAGAAACAGAGTGAGACAGAGAGAGACAGAGAGAGACAGAAAATAGACTAAGAGAGAGTCAGAGAGTGACAGAGAAAGACAGAGAGAGAGAAAGAGACAAAGAGAGAGAGAGAAAGAGACAGAGTGAGGACACAGGGAGAGAGAGACAGAGAGAGAGACAGAGAAAGAGTGAGAGAGACTGAGAGAGACACAGAGAGAAACACAGAGAGACACTGAGAGAGACAGAGAGACAGAGAGAGACAGAGAGAGAGACAGAGAGAGACTCAGAGATGACAGAGAGAGACACAGAGAGAGACAGATAAAGAGACAGAGAGAGACAGAGAAAGACACAGAGGGAAACACAGAGAGACAGTGAGAGAGACAGAGAGACAGAGAGAGACAGAGAGAGAGACAGAGAGAGACACAGAGATGACAGAGACATACAGAGAGAGACAAAGAGAGTAGAGAGAGACAGAGAGAAAGAGAGAGACAAAGAAAGACACAGAGAGAGACAGAGAGATATATATAGAGAGACAGAGAGAGACAGAAAAAGAGAAACAGAGAGAGATAGAGAGAGACATAGAGAGAGACAGAGAGACAGAGAGAGAGACAGAGAGAGACAGAGAGAGAGAGACAGAGAGAGACACATAGAAACACAGAGAGAGACAGAGAGAGACACAGAGAGAGACATGGAGAGACACAGAGAGACACAGAGAGAGGCAGAGACAGACAGAGAGAGACAGTGAGAGACAGAGAGAGACACAGAGAGAGACAGAGAGAGACACAGAGAGAGACAGAGAGAGAGACAGAGAGAGACAGACAGAGACAGAAAGAGACACAGAGAGAGAGACAGAGATAGAGACAGAGAGAGACAGAGAGAGACAAAGAGAGAATGAGAGAGACAGGGATAGAGACAGAGAGAGACAGGGAGAGACTCTTGGAGAAACAGAGTGAGACAGAGAGAAAGACAGAGAGAGACAGAAAATAGACTAAGAGAGAGTCAGAGAGTGACAGAGAAAGACAGAGAGAGAGAAAGAGACAAAGAGAGAAAGAGAAAGAGACAGAGTGAGAGAGACAGAGAGAGAGACAGAGAGAGACAGAGACAGAGTGAGAGAGACTGAGAGAGACAGTGAGAGAGACAGAGAGAGACATACAGAGAGAGACAGAGAGAGACACAGAGAGAGACAGATATAGAGACAGAGAGAGACAGAGAAAGACATAGAGAGAAACACATAGAGACACTGAGAAAGACAGAGAGACAGAGAGAGACAGAGAGAGAGACAGAGAGAGACACAGAGATGACAGAGACATACAGAGAGAGACAAAGAGAGCAGAGAGAGACAGAGAGGGACAAAGAAAGACACAGAGAGAGACAGAGAGATATATAGAGAGAGACAGAGAGAGACAGAAACAGACAGAGAGACAGAGAGAGAAGAGAGAGAAAGAGAGAGAGAGACAGAGAGAGACACAGAGAAACACAGAGAGAGACAGAGAGAGACACAGAGAGAGACATGGAGAGACACAGAGAGACACAGAGAGAGACAGAGACTGACATAGAGAGACAGTGAGAGACAGAGAGAGACACAGAGAGAGACAGAGAGAGACACAGAGAGAGACAGAGAGAGACACAGAGAGAGAAACAGAGATAGAGACAGAGAGAGACAGAGAGAGAGACAGAGAGAGACTGAGAGAGACAGGTATAGAGACATAGAGAGACAGGGAGAGGCTCTGGGAGAATCAGAGAGAGACAGAGAGAGAGAGACAGAGAGAGACAAAGAGAGAAACAGAGAGAGAGACAGAGAGAGACAGAGAGAGAGACAGAGAGACAGAGATAGACAGAGAGAGACACATAGAGAGAAAGAGAGCGAGACAGAGAGAGAGACAGAGAGAGACAGAGACAGTGTGAGAGAGACTGACAGAGACAGAGAGAGAGACAGAGAGAGACATACAGAGAGAGACATAGAGAGACAGAGAGAGACACAGAGAGAGACAGAGAGAGAGACAGAGAGAGACAAAGAAAAACAGAGAGAGAGACAGAAAAGAGACAGAGATTGAGACATAGAGAGACAGAGTGAGACAGAGAGAGACAGATAGAGAGCCAGAGAGATACAGAGAGAGAGAAAGACAGAGAGAGATGAGAGAGACAGAGAGAGACAGAGAGAGACAGAGAGAGACAGAAAAGAGACAGTGATTTAGACAGAGTGAGACAGAGAGCGATAGATAGAGAGACAGAGAGAGACAGAGAGAGAGAGAGAGTCCAGAGACAGAGAGAGACAGGAGAGACAGAGAGAGACAGAGATAGAGACACAGAGAGACAGAGAGAGACACAGAGAGAGACAGAGAAAGAGTCAGAGAGAGAGACTGAGAGAGACAAAGACAGAGACAGAGAGAGACAGAGAGAGACAGAGAGAGACAGAGAGAGACACAGAAAGAGACAGAGAGAGAGAAAGGGAGGGAGACAGAAAGAGAAAGAGCGAGACGAGAGAGACACAGAGAGAGAAAGAGAGAGTCAGAGAGAGAAAGATAGAGAGACAGAGAGAGACATACAGAAAGAGACAGAGAGATACACAGAGAGAGAAAGAGAGAGAGAGACAGAGATAGACAGAGAGAGACAGAGAGATACAGAAAAGAGACAAAGAGAGAGAGACAGAAAGAGACAGAGAAAGACAGAAAGAGACAGAGAGAGAGACATAGAGAGACAGAGAGAGACACAGAGAGACACAGATATAGAGACAGAGAGAGACAGAGAAAAACACAGAGAGAAACACAGAGAGACAGTGAGAGAGACAGAGAGACAGAGAGAGACAGAGAGAGAGACAGAGAGAGATACAGAGATGACAGAGACATACAGAGAGAGACAGAGAGAGTAGAGAGAGACAGAGAGAGACAGAGAGAGACAAAGAAATACACAGCGAGAGACAGAGAGATATATAGAGATAGACAGAGAGAGACACAGAAAAACACAGAGAGAGACAGAGAGAGACACAGAGAGAGACATGGAGAGACACAGAGAGACACAGAGAGAGGCAGAGACAGACAGAGAGAGACAGAGAGAGACACAGAGAGAGACAGAGAGAGACACAGAGAGAGACAGAGAGAGACAGAGTGAGACAGACAGAGACAGAGAGAGACACAGAGAGATAGACAGAGATAGAGACAGAGAGAGACAAAGAGAGAATGAGAGAGACAGGGATAGAGACAGAGAGAGACAGGGAGAGAATCTGGGAGAAACAGAGTGAGACAGAGAGAGAGACAGAGAGAAACAGAAAATAGACTAAGAGAGAGTCAGAGAGTGACAGAGAAAGACAGAGAGAGAGAGAAAGAGACAAAGAGAGAAAGAGAAAGAGACAGAGTGAGAGAGACAGAGGGAGAGACAGAGAGAGAGACAGAGACAGAGTGAGAGAGACTGAGAGAGACAGAGAGAGAGAAAGAGAGAGACAGAGAGAGACATACAGAGAGAGACACAGAGAGAGACAGATATAGAGACAGAGAGAGACAGAGAAAGACATAGAGAGAAACACATAGAGACACTGAGAGAGACAGAGAGACAGAGAGAGACAGAGAGAGATACAGAGAGAGACACAGAGATGACAGAGACATACAGAGAGAGACAAAGAGAGTAGAGAGAGACAGAGAGAGACAGAGAGAGACAAAGAAAGACACAGAGAGAGACAGAGAGATATATAGAGAGAGACAGAGAGAGACAGAAACAGACAGAGAGACAGAGAGAGACAGAGAAAGACACAGAGAGAGAGACAGAGAGAGACACAGAGAAACACAGAGAGAATGAGAGAGACAGGGATAGAGACAGACAGGGAGAGACTCTGGGAGAAACAGAGTGAGACAGAGAGAGACAGAGAGAGACAGAAAATAGACTAAGAGAGAGTCAGAGAGTGACAGAGAAAGACAGAGAGAGAGAAAGAGACAAAGAGAGAGAGAGAAAGAGACAGAGTGAGGAGACAGGGAGAGAGAGACAGAGAGAGAGACAGAGAAAGAGTGAGAGAGACTGAGAGAGACACAGAGAGAAACACAGAGAGACACTGAGAGAGACAGAGAGACAGAGAGAGACAGAGAGAGAGACAGAGAGAGACTCAGAGATGACAGAGAGAGACACAGAGAGAGACAGATAAAGAGACAGAGAGAGACAGAGAAAGACACAGAGGGAAACACAGAGAGACAGTGAGAGAGACAGAGAGACAGAGAGAGACAGAGAGAGAGACAGAGAGAGACACAGAGATGACAGAGACATACAGAGAGAGACAAAGGGAGTAGAGAGAGACAGAGAGAAAGAGAGAGACAAAGAAAGACACAGAGAGAGACAGAGAGATATATATAGAGAGACAGAGAGAGACAGAAAAAGAGAAACAGAGAGAGATAGAGAGAGACATAGAGAGAGACAGAGAGAGACAGAGAGAGACAGAGAGAGACAGAGAGAGAGAGACAGAGAGAGACACATAGAAACACAGAGAGAGACAGAGAGAGACACAGAGAGAGACATGGAGAGACACAGAGAGACACAGAGAGAGGCAGAGACAGACAGAGAGAGACAGTGAGAGACAGAGAGAGACACAGAGAGAGACAGAGAGAGACACAGAGAGAGACAGAGAGAGAGACAGAGAGAGACAGACAGAGACAGAAAGAGACACAGAGAGAGAGACAGAGATAGAGACAGAGAGAGACAGAGAGAGACAAAGAGAGAATGAGAGAGACAGGGATAGAGACAGAGAGAGACAGGGAGAGACTCTTGGAGAAACAGAGTGAGACAGAGAGAGAGACAGAGAGAGACAGAAAATAGACTAAGAGAGAGTCAGAGAGTGACAGAGAAAGACAGAGAGAGAGAAAGAGACAAAGAGAGAAAGAGAAAGAGACAGAGTGAGAGAGACAGAGAGAGAGACAGAGAGAGACAGAGACAGAGTGAGAGAGACTGAGAGAGACAGTGAGAGAGACAGAGAGAGACATACAGAGAGAGACAGAGAGAGACACAGAGAGAGACAGATATAGAGACAGAGAGAGACAGAGAAAGACATAGAGAGAAACACATAGAGACACTGAGAAAGACAGAGAGACAGAGAGAGACAGAGAGAGAGACAGAGAGAGACACAGAGATGACAGAGACATACAGAGAGAGACAAAGAGAGCAGAGAGAGACAGAGAGAGACAGAGAGGGACAAAGAAAGACACAGAGAGAGACAGAGAGATATATAGAGAGAGACAGAGAGAGACAGAAACAGACAGAGAGACAGAGAGAGAAGAGAGAGAAAGAGAGAGAGAGACAGAGAGAGACACAGAGAAACACAGAGAGAGACAGAGAGAGACACAGAGAGAGACATGGAGAGACACAGAGAGACACAGAGAGAGACAGAGACTGACATAGAGAGACAGTGAGAGACAGAGAGAGACACAGAGAGAGACAGAGAGAGACACAGAGAGAGACAGAGAGAGAGACAGAGAGAGACAGACAGAGACAGAGAGAGACACAGAGAGAGAAACAGAGATAGAGACAGAGAGAGACAGAGAGAGAGACAGAGAGAGACTGAGAGAGACAGGTATAGAGACATAGAGAGACAGGGAGAGGCTCTGGGAGAATCAGAGAGAGACAGAGAGAGAGAGACAGAGAGAGACAAAGAGAGAAACAGAGAGAGAGACAGAGAGAGACAGAGAGAGACAGAGAGAGAGACAGAGAGACAGAGATAGACAGAGAGAGACACATAGAGAGAAAGAGAGCGAGACAGAGAGAGAGACAGAGAGAGACAGAGACAGTGTGAGAGAGACTGACAGAGACAGAGAGAGAGACAGAGAGAGACATACAGAGAGAGACATAGAGAGACAGAGAGAGACACAGAGAGAGACAGAGAGAGAGAGACAGAGAGAGACAAAGAAAAACAGAGAGAGAGACAGAAAAGAGACAGAGATTGAGACATAGAGAGACAGAGTGAGACAGAGAGAGACAGATAGAGAGCCAGAGAGATACAGAGAGAGAGAAAGACAGAGAGAGATGAGAGAGACAGAGAGAGACAGAGAGAGACAGAGAGAGACAGAGAGAGAGACAGAAAAGAGACAGTGATTTAGACAGAGTGAGACAGAGAGAGATAGATAGAGAGACAGAGAGAGACAGAGAGAGAGAGAGTCCAGAGACAGAGAGAGACAGGAGAGACAGAGAGAGACAGAGATAGAGACACAGAGAGACAGAGAGAGACACAGAGAGAGACAGAGAAAGAGTCAGAGAGAGAGACTGAGAGAGACAAAGACAGAGACAGAGAGAGACAGAGAGAGACAGAGAGAGACAGAGAGAGACACAGAAAGAGACAGAGAGAGAAAGGGAGGGAGACAGAAAGAGACAGAGCGAGACAAGAGAGACACAGAGAGAGAAAGAGAGAGACAGAGAGAGAAAGATAGAGAGACAGAGAGAGACATACAGAAAGAGACAGAGAGATACACAGAGAGACACAGAGAGAGAAAGAGAGAGAGACAGAGATAGACAGAGAGAGACAGAGAGATACAGAAAAGAGACAAAGAGAGAGAGAGACAGAAAGAGACAGAGAAAGACAGAAAGAGACAGAGAGAGAGACATAGAGAGACAGAGAGAGACACAGAGAGAGACAGATATAGAGACAGAGAGAGACAGAGAAAAACACAGAGAGAAACACAGAGAGACAGTGAGAGAGACAGAGAGACAGAGAGAGACAGAGAGAGAGAGACAGAGAGAGATACAGAGATGACAGAGACATACAGAGAGAGACAGAGAGAGTAGAGAGAGACAGAGAGAGACAGAGAGAGACAAAGAAATACACAGCGAGAGACAGAGAGATATATAGAGATAGACAGAGAGAGACACAGAGAAACACAGAGAGAGACAGAGAGAGACACAGAGAGAGACATGGAGAGACACAGAGAGACACAGAGAGAGGCAGAGACAGACAGAGAGAGACAGAGAGAGACACAGAGAGAGACATGGAGAGACACAGAGAGAGACAGAGAGAGACAGAGTGAGACAGACAGAGACAGAGAGAGACACAGAGAGATAGACAGAGATAGAGACAGAGAGAGACAAAGAGAGAATGAGAGAGACAGGAATAGAGACAGAGAGAGACAGGGAGAGACTCTGGGAGAAACAGAGTGAGACAGAGAGAGAGACAGAGAGAAACAGAAAATAGACTAAGAGAGAGTCAGAGAGTGACAGAGAAAGACAGAGAGAGAGAGAAAGAGACAAAGAGAGAAAGAGAAAGAGGCAGAGTGAGAGAGACAGAGAGAGAGACAGAGAGAGAGACAGAGACAGAGTGAGAGAGACTGAGAGAGACAGAGAGAGACAGAGAGAGACATACAGAGAGAGACATAGAGAGACAGAGAGAGACACAGAGAGAGACAGAGAGAGAGACAGAGAGAGACAGACAGAGACAGAGAGAGACACAGAGAGAGAAACAGAGATAGAGACAGAGAGAGACAGAGAGAGAGACAGAGAGAGACTGAGAGAGACAGGTATAGAGACATAGAGAGACAGGGAGAGGCTCTGGGAGAATCAGAGAGAGACAGAGAGAGAGAGACAGAGAGAGACAAAGAGAGAAACAGAGAGAGAGACAGAGAGAGACAGAGAGAGACAGAGAGAGAGACAGAGAGACAGAGATAGACAGAGAGAGACACATAGAGAGAAAGAGAGCGAGACAGAGAGAGAGACAGAGAGAGACAGAGACAGTGTGAGAGAGACTGACAGAGACAGAGAGAGAGACAGAGAGAGACATACAGAGAGAGACATAGAGAGACAGAGAGAGACACAGAGAGAGACAGAGAGAGAGACAGAGAGAGACAAAGAAAAACAGAGAGAGAGACAGAAAAGAGACAGAGATTGAGACATAGAGAGACAGAGTGAGACAGAGAGAGACAGATAGAGAGCCAGAGAGATACAGAGAGAGAGAAAGACAGAGAGAGATGAGAGAGACAGAGAGAGACAGAGAGAGACAGAGAGAGAGACAGAAAAGAGACAGTGATTTAGACAGAGTGAGACAGAGAGAGATAGATAGAGAGACAGAGAGAGACAGAGAGAGAGAGAGTCCAGAGACAGAGAGAGACAGGAGAGACAGAGAGAGACAGAGATAGAGACACAGAGAGACAGAGAGAGACACAGAGAGAGACAGAGAAAGAGTCAGAGAGAGAGACTGAGAGAGACAAAGACAGAGACAGAGAGAGACAGAGAGAGACAGAGAGAGACAGAGAGAGACACAGAAAGAGACAGAGAGAGAAAGGGAGGGAGACAGAAAGAGACAGAGCGAGACAAGAGAGACACAGAGAGAGAAAGAGAGAGACAGAGAGAGAAAGATAGAGAGACAGAGAGAGACATACAGAAAGAGACAGAGAGATACACAGAGAGACACAGAGAGAGAAAGAGAGAGAGAGACAGAGATAGACAGAGAGAGACAGAGAGATACAGAAAAGAGACAAAGAGAGAGAGAGACAGAAAGAGACAGAGAAAGACAGAAAGAGACAGAGAGAGAGACATAGAGAGACAGAGAGAGACACAGAGAGAGACAGATATAGAGACAGAGAGAGACAGAGAAAAACACAGAGAGAAACACAGAGAGACAGTGAGAGAGACAGAGAGACAGAGAGAGACAGAGAGAGAGAGACAGAGAGAGATACAGAGATGACAGAGACATACAGAGAGAGACAGAGAGAGTAGAGAGAGACAGAGAGAGACAAAGAAATACACAGCGAGAGACAGAGAGATATATAGAGATAGACAGAGAGAGACACAGAGAAACACAGAGAGAGACAGAGAGAGACACAGAGAGAGACATGGAGAGACACAGAGAGACACAGAGAGAGGCAGAGACAGACAGAGAGAGACAGAGAGAGACACAGAGAGAGACATGGAGAGACACAGAGAGAGACAGAGAGAGACAGAGTGAGACAGACAGAGACAGAGAGAGACACAGAGAGATAGACAGAGATAGAGACAGAGAGAGACAAAGAGAGAATGAGAGAGACAGGAATAGAGACAGAGAGAGACAGGGAGAGACTCTGGGAGAAACAGAGTGAGACAGAGAGAGAGACAGAGAGAAACAGAAAATAGACTAAGAGAGAGTCAGAGAGTGACAGAGAAAGACAGAGAGAGAGAGAAAGAGACAAAGAGAGAAAGAGAAAGAGGCAGAGTGAGAGAGACAGAGAGAGACAGAGAGAGAGACAGAGACAGAGTGAGAGAGACTGAGAGAGACAGAGAGAGAGACAGAGAGAGACATACAGAGAGAGACACAGAGAGAGACAGATATAGAGACAGAGAGAGACAGAGAAAGACATAGAGAGAAACACATAGAGACACTGAGAGAGACAGAGAGACAGAGAGAGACAGAGAGAGACACAGAGAGAGACACGGAGATGACAGAGACATACAGAGAGAGACAAAGAGAGTAGAGAGAGACAGAGAGAGACAAAGAAAGACACAGAGAGAGACAGAGAGATATATATAGAGAGACAAAGAGAGACAGAAACAGACAGAGAGACAGAGAGAGACAGAGAGAGACAGAGAGAGAGAGACAGAGAGAGACACAGAGAAACACAGAGAGAGACAGAGAGAGACATGGAGAGACACAGAGAGACACAGAGAGAGGCAGAAACAGACAGAGAGAGACAGTGAGAGACAGAGAGAGACACAGAGAGAGACAGAGAGAGACAGACAGAGACAGAGAGAGACACAGAGAGAGAGACAGAGATAGAGACAGAGAGAGACAGAGAGAGACAAAGAGAGAATGAGAGAGACAGGGATAGAGACAGAGAGAGACAGGGAGAGACTCTGGGAGAAACAGAGTGAGACAGAGAGAGAGACAGAGAGAGACAGAAAATAGACTAAGAGAGAGTCAGAGAGTGACAGAGAAAGACAGAGAGAGAGAGAGAAAGAGACAAAGAGAGAAAGAGAAAGAGACAGAGAGAGAGACAGAGAGAGAGACAGAGAGAGAGACAGAGACAGAGTGAGAGAGACTGAGAGAGACAGAGAGAGGGACAGAGAGAGACAGAGAGAGACATACAGAGAGAGACACAGAGAGACACAGAGAGAGACAGATATAGAGACAGAGAGAGACAGAGAGAGAGACAGAGAGAGACACAGAGATGACAGAGACATACAGAGAGAGACAAAGAGAGTAGAGAGAGATAGAGAGAGACAAGAAAGACACAGAGAGAGACAGAGAGATATGTAGAGAGAGACAGAGAGAGACAGAAACAGCCAGAGAGACAGAGAGAGTCAGAGAGAGACAGAGAGAGACAGAGAGAGAGAGACAGAGAGAGACACAGAGAAACACAGAGAGAGACAGAGAGAGACAGAGAGAGACATGGAGAGACACAGAGAGACACAGAGAGAGACTGAGACTGACAGAGAGAGACAGTGAGAGACAGAGAGAGACACAGAGAGAGACAGAGAGAGACACAGAGAGAGACAGAGAGAGACAGACAGAGACAGACAGAGACAGAGAGAGACACAGAGAGAGAGACAGAGATAGAGACAGAGAGAGACAGAGAGAGAGAGACTGAGAGAGACTGAGAGAGACAGGTATAGAGACATAGAGAGACAGGGAGAGACTCTGGGAGAATCAGAGAGAGACAGAGAGAGAGAGACAGAGAGAGACAAAGAGAGAAACAGAGAGAGAGACAGAGAGAGACAGAGAGAGACAGAGAGAGAGAGACAGAGAGACAGAGATAGACAGAGAGAGACACATAGAGAGAAAGAGAGCGAGACAGAGAGAGACAGAGAGAGACAGAGACTGTGTTAGAGACTGACAGAGACAGAGAGAGACAGAGAGAGACATACAGAGAGAGACATAGAGAGACAGAGAGAGACAAAGAGAGAGACAGAGAGAGAGACAGAGAGAGACAAAGAAAAACAGAGAGAGAGAAAGAAAAGAGACTGAGATTGAGACATAAAGTGACAGAGTGAGACAGAGAGAGACAGATAGAGAGCCAGAGAGATACAGAGTGAGAAAAAGACAGAGAGAGATGAGAGAGACAGAGAGAGACAGAGAGAGTCAGAGAGAGAGACAGAAAAGAGACAGTGATTTAGACAGAGAGAGATAGATAGAGAGACAGAGAGAGACAGAGAGAGAGAGAGTCCAGAGACAGAGAGAGACGAGAGACACAGAGAGAGATAGACATAGAGACAGAGAGAGACAGAGAGAGACACAGAGACAGAGAAAGAGTCAGAGAGAGAGACTGAGAGAGACAAAGACAGAGACAGAGAGAGACAGAGAGAGACAGAGAGAGACACAGAAAGAGACAGAGAGAGAGAAAGAGAGGGAGACAGAAAGAGAGAGAGCGAGACGAGATAGACACAGAGAGAGAAAGAGAGAGACAGAGAGGGAAAGATAGAGAGACAGAGAGAGACATACAGAAAGAGACAGAGAGAGACACAGAGAGACACAGAGAGAGAAAGAGAGAGAGAGACAGAGAAAGACAGAGAGAGAGACAGAGAGATACAGAAAAGAGACAAAGAGAGAGAGACAGAAAGAGACAGAGAAAGACAGAAAGATACAGAGAGACGGAGAGAGACAGAGAGAGACACAGAGAGAGACAGATATAGAGACAGAGAGAGACAGAGAAAAACACAGAGAGAATCACAGAGAGACAGTGAGAGAGACAGAGAGACAGAGAGAGACAGACAGAGAGACAGAGAGAGACACAGAGATGACAGAGACATACAGAGAGAGACAAAGAGAGTAGAGAGAGACAGAGAGAGACAGAGAGAGACAAAGAAAGACACAGCGAGAGACAGAGAGATATATATAGAGAGACAGAAACAGACAGAGAAACAGAGAGAGACAGAGAGAGAAGAGAGAGAAAGAGAGAGAGAGACAGAAGGAGACACAGAGAAACACAGAGAGAGACAGAGAGAGACACAGAGAGAGACATGGAGAGACACAGAGAGACACAGAGAGAGACAGAGACTGACAGAGGGAGACAGTGAGAGACAGAGAGAGACACAGAGAGAGACACAGAGAGAGACAGAGAGAGAGACAGAGAGAGAGACAGACAGAGACAGAGAGAGACACAGAGAGAGAGACAGAGATAGAGACAGAGAGAGACAGAGAGAGAGACAGAGAGAGACTGAGAGAGACAGGTATAGAGACATAGAGAGACAGGGAGAGACTCTGGCAGAATCAGAGAGAGACAGAGAGAGAGAGACAGAGAGAGAAAAAGAGAGAAACAGAGAGAGAGACAGAGAGAGAGAGACAGAGAGAGAGACAGAGAGACAGAGATAGACAGAGAGAGACACATATAGAGAAAGAGAGCGAGACAGAGAAAGAGACAGAGAGAGACAGACAGTGTGAGAGAGACTGACAGAGACAGAGAGAGAGACAGAGACATACAGACAGAGACATAGAGAGACAGAGAGAGACACAGAGAGAGACAGAGAGAGAGACAGAGAGAGACAAAGAAAAACAGAGAGAGAGAGAGACAGAAAAGAGACAGAGATTGAGACATAGAGAGACAGAGTGAGACAGAGAGAGACAGATAGAGAGCCAGAGAGATACAGAGAGAGAGAAAGACAGAGAGAGATGAGAGAGACAGAGAGAGACAGAGAGAGACAGAGAGAGAGACAGAAAAGAGACAGTGATTTAGACAGAGTGAGACAGAGAGAGATAGATAGAGAGACAGAGAGAGACAGAGAGAGAGAGAGTCCAGAGACAGAGAGAGACGAGAGAGACAGAGAGAGACACAGAGAGAGACAGAGAGAGACACAGAGAGAGACAGAGAGAGAGACAGAGAGAGACAGACAGAGACAGAGAGAGACACAGAGAGAGAGACAGAGATAGAGACAGAGAGAGACAGAGAGAGAGACAGAGAGAGACTGAGAGAGACAGGTATAGAGACATAGAGAGACAGGGAGAGACTCTGGGAGAATCAGAGAGAGACAGAGAGAGAGACAGAGAGAGACAAAGAGAGAAACAGAGAGAGAGACAGAGAGAGACAGAGAGAGAGACAGAGAGACAGAGATAGACAGAAAGAGACACATAGAGAGAAAGAGATCGAGACAGAGAGAGAGACAGAGAGAGACAGAGACAGTGTGAGAGAGACAGAGAGAGACAGAGAGAGACAGAGAGAGACAGAGAGAGACATACAGAGAGAGACATAGAGAGACAGAGAGAGACACAGACAGAGACAGAGAGAGAGACAGAGAGAGACAAAGAAAAACAGAGAGAGAGACAGAAAAGAGACAGAGATTGAGACATAGAGAGACAGAGTGAGACAGAGAGAGACAGATAGAGAGCCAGAGAGATACAGAGAGAGATAAAGACGGAGAGAGATGAGAGAGACAGAGAGAGACAGAGAGAGAGACAGAAAAGAGACAGTGATTTAGACAGAGTGAGACAGAGAGAGATAGATAGAGAGACAAAGAGATACAGAGAGAGAGAGAGAGTCCAGAGACAGAGAGAGACGAGAGACAGAGAGAGATAGAGATAGAGACAGAGAGAGACAGAGAGAGACACAGAGAGAGACAGAGAAAGAGTCAGAGAGAGAGACTGAGAGAGACAAAGACAGAGACAGAGAGAGACAGAGAGAGACAGAGAGAGACACAGAAAGAGACAGAGAGAGAGAAAGAGAGGGAGACAGAAAGAGACAGAGCGATACGAGAGAGACACAGAGAGAGAAAGAGAGAGACAGAGAGAGAAAGATAGAGAGACAGAGAGAGACATACAGAAAGAGACAGAGAGAGACACAGAGAGACACAGATAGAGAAAGAGAGAGAGACAGAGATAGACAGAGAGAGAGACATGGAGAGACACAGAGAGACACAGAGAGAGGCAGAGACCGACAGAGAGAGACAGTGAGAGACAGAGAGAGACACAGAGAGAGACAGAGAGAGACACAGAGAGAGACAGAGAGAGAGACAGAGAGAGACAGACAGAGACAGAAAGAGACACAGAGAGAGAGACAGAGATAGAGACAGAGAGAGACAGAGAGAGACAAAGAGAGAATGAGAGAGACAGGGATAGAGACAGAGAGAGACAGGGAGAGACTCTGGGAGAAACAGAGTGAGACAGAGAGAGAGACAGAGAGAGACAGAAAATAGACTAAGAGAGAGTCAGAGAGTGACAGAGAAAGACAGAGAGAGAGAAAGAGACAAAGAGAGAGAGAGAAAAAGAGACAGAGTGAGATAGACAGAGAGAGAGACAGAGAGAGAGACAGAGACAGAGTGAGAGAGACTGAGAGAGACACAGAGAGAAACACAGAGAGACACTGAGAGAGACAGAGAGACAGAGAGAGACAGAGAGAGAGACAGAGAGAGACACAGAGATGACAGAGAGAGACACAGAGAGAGACAGATATAGAGACAGAGAGAGACAGAGAAAGACACAGAGAGAAACACAGAGAGACAGTGAGAGAGACAGAGAGACAGAGAGAGACAGAGAGAGAGACAGAGAGAGACACAGAGATGAAAGAGACATACAGAGAGAGACAAAGAGAGTAGAGAGAGACAGAGAGAAAGAGAGAGACAAAGAAAGACACACAGAGAGACAGAGAGATATATAGAGACAGAGAGAGACAGAAACAGACAGAGAAACAGAGAGAGACAGAGAGAGACAGAGAGAGAGACAGAGAGAGACAGAGAGAGAGAGACAGAGAGAGACACAGAGAAACACAGAGAGAGACAGAGTGAGACACAGAGAGAGACATGGAGAGACACAGAGAGACACAGAGAGAGGCAGAGACAGACAGAGAGAGACAGTGAGAGACAGAGAGAGACACAGAGAGAGACAGAGAGAGACAGACAGAGACAGAAAGAGACACAGAGAGAGAGACAGAGATAGAGACAGAGAGAGACAGAGAGAGACAAAGAGAGAATGAGAGAGACAGGGATAGAGACAGAGATAGACAGGGAGAGACTCTGGGAGAAACAGAGTGAGACAGAGAGAGAGACAGAGAGAGACAGAAAATAGACTAAGAGAGAGTCAGAGAGTGACAGAAAAAGACAGAGAGAGAGAGAAAGAGACAAAGAGAGAAAGAGAAAGAGACAGAGTGAGAGAGACAGAGAGAGAGACAGAGACAGAGTGAGAGAGACTGAGAGAGACAGAGAGAGAGACAGAGAGAGACATACAGAGAGAGACAGAGAGAGACACAGAGAGAGACAGATATAGAGACAGAGAGAGACAGAGAAAGACATAGAGAGAAACACATAGAGACACTGAGAAAGACAGAGAGACAGAGAGAGACAGAGAGAGAGACAGAGAGAGACACAGAGATGACAGAGACATACAGAGAGAGACAAAGAGAGTAGAGAGAGACAGAGAGAGACAGAGAGAGACAAAGAAAGACACAGAGAGAGACAGAGAGATATATAGAAAGAGACAGAGAGAGACAGAAACAGACAGAGAGACAGAGAGAGAAGAGAGAGAAAGAGAGAGAGAGACAGAAGGAGACACAGAGAAACACAGAGAGAGACAGAGAGAGACACAGAGAGAGACATGGAGAGACACAGAGAGACACAGAGAGAGACAGAGACTGACAGAGAGAGACAGTGAGAGACAGAGAGAGACACAGAGAGAGACACAGAGAGAGACACAGAGAGAGACAGAGAGAGAAACAGACAGAGACAGAGAGAGACACAGAGAGAGAGACAGAGATAGAGACAGAGAGAGAGAGAGAGATACAGAGAGAGACTGAGAGAGACAGGTATAGAGACATAGAGAGACAGGGAGAGACTCTGGCAGAATCAGAGAGAGACAGAGAGAGAGAGACAGAGAGAGACAAAGAGAGAAACAGAGAGAGAGACAGAGAGAGAGAGAGAGAGACAGAGAGAGAGACAGAGAGACAGAGATAGACAGAGAGAGACACATATAGAGAAAGAGAGCGAGACAGAGAGAGAGACAGAGAGAGACAGACAGTGTGAGAGAGACTGACAGAGACAGAGAGAGAGACAGACAGAGACATACAGACAGAGACATAGAGAGACAGAGAGAGACACAGAGAGAGAGACAGAGAGAGACAGAGAGAGACAAAGAAAAACAGAGAGAGAGACAGAAAAGAGACAGAGATTGAGACATAGAGAGACAGAGTGAGACAGAGAGAGACAGATAGAGAGCCAGAGAGATACAGAGAGAGAGAAAGACAGAGAGAGATGAGAGAGACAGAGAGAGACAGAGAGAGAGACAGAAAAGAGACAGTGATTTAGACAGAGTGAGACAGAGAGAGATAGATAGAGAGACAGAGAGAGACAGAGAGAGAGAGAGTCCAGAGACAGAGAGAGACGAGAGAGACAGAGAGAGACAGACAGAGACAGAGAGAGACAGAGAGAGACACAGAGAGAGACAGAGAAAGAGTCAGAGAGAGAGACTGAGAGAGACAAAGACAGAGACAGAGAAGACAGAGAGAGACAGAGAGAGACACAGAAAGAGACAGAGAGAGAGAAAGGGAGGGAGACAGAAAGAGACAGAGAGAGACGAGAGAGACACACAGAGAGAAAGAGAGAGACAGAGAGAGAAAGATAGAGAGACAGAGAGAGACATACAGAAAGAGACAGAGAGAGACACAGAGAGACACAGAGAGAAAGAGAGAGAGAGACAGAGATAGACAGAGAGAGACAGAGAGATACAGAAAAGACACAAAGAGAGAGAGAGACAGAAAGAGACAGAGAAAGACAGAAAGAGACAGAGAGAGAGACGTAGAGAGACAGAGAGAGACACAGAGAGAGACAGATATAGAGACAGAGAGAGACAGAGAAAAACACAGAGAGAAACACAGAGAGACAGTGAGAGAGACAGAGAGACAGAGAGAGACAGAGAGAGAGACAGAGAGAGATACAGAGATGACAGAGACATACAGAGAGAGACAAAGAGAGTAGAGAGAGACAGAGAGAGACAAAGAAAGACACAACGAGAGACAGAGAGATATATAGAGAGAGACAGAGAGAGACAGAAACAGACAGAGAAACAGAGAGAGACAGAGAGAGACAGATAGAGACAGAGAGAGAGACAGAGAGAGATACAGAGAAACACAGAGAGAGACAGAGAGAGACACAGAGAGAGACATGGAGAGACACAGAGAGACACAGAGAGAGGCAGAGACAGACAGATAGAGACAGAGAGAGACACAGAGAGAGACAGAGAGAGACACACAGAGAGACAGAGAGAGACAGACAGAGACAGAGAGAGACACAGAGAGAGAGACAGAGATAGAGACAGAGAGAGACAAAGAGAGAATGAGAGAACAGGGATAGAGACAGAGAGAGACAGGGAGAGAATCTGGGAGAAACAGAGTGAGACAGAGAGAGAGACAGACAGAAACAGAAAATAGACTAAGAGAGAGTCAGAGAGTGACAGAGAAAGACAGAGAGAGAGAAAGAGACAAAGAGAGAAAGAGAAAGAGACAGAGTGAGAGAGACAGAGAGAGAGACAGAGAGAGAGACAGAGACAGAGTGAGAGAAACTGAGAGAGACAGAGAGACAGAGAGAGACAGAGAGAGACATACAGAGAGAGACACAGAGAGAGACAGATATAGAGACAGAGAGAGACAGAGAAAGACATAGAGAGAAACACATAGAGACACTGAGAGAGACAGAGAGACAGAAAGAGACAGAGAGAGAGAGACAGAGAGAGACACAGAGATGACAGAGACATACAGAGAGAGACAAAGAGAGTAGAGAAAGACAGAGAGAGACAGAGAGAGACAAAGAAAGACACAGAGAGAGACAGAGAGATATATAGAGAGAGACACAGAGAGACAGAAACTGACAGAGAGACAGAGAGAGACAGAGAGAGACAGAGAGAGAGACAGAGAGAGACACAGAGAAACACAGAGAGAATGAGAGAGACAGAGATAGAGACAGAGAGAGACAGGGAGAGACTCTGGGAGAAACAGAGTGAGACAGAGAGAGAGACAGAGAGAGACAGAAAATAGACTAAGAGAGAATCAGAGAGTGACAGAGAAAGACAGAGAGAGAGAGAAAGAGACAAAGAGAGTGAGAGAAAGAGACAGAGTGAGGAGACAGAGAGAGAGAGACAGAGAGAGAGACAGAGAAAGAGTGAGAGAGACTGAGAGAGACACAGAGAGAAACACAGAGAGACACTGAGAGAGACAGAGAGAGAGAGACAGAGAGAGACACAGAGATGACAGAGAGAGACACATAGAGAGACAGATATAGAGACAGAGAGAGACAGAGAAAGACACAGAGGGAAACACAGAGAGACAGTGAGAGAGACAGAGTGACAGAGAGAGACAGAGAGAGAGACAGAGAGAGACACAGAGATGACAGAGACATACAGAGAGAGACAAAGAGAGTAGAGAGAGACAGAGAGAGACAGAGAGAGACAAAGAAAGACACAGAGAGAGACAGAGAGATATATAGAAAGAGACAGAGAGAGACAGAAACAGACAGAGAGACAGAGAGAGAAGAGAGAGAAAGAGAGAGAGAGACAGAGAGAGACACAGAGAAACACAGAGAGAGACAGAGAGAGACACAGAGAGAGACATGGAGAGACACAGAGAGACAGAGAGAGACAGAGACTGACAGAGAGAGACAGTGAGAGACAGAGAGAGACACAGAGAGAGACAGAGAGAGACACAGAGAGAGACAGAGAGAGAGACAGAGAGAGAGACAGACAGAGACAGAGAGAGACACAGAGAGAGAGACAGAGATAGAGACAGAGAGAGACAGAGAGAGAGACAGAGAGAGACTGAGAGAGACAGGTATAGAGACATAGAGAGACAGGGAGAGACTCTGGGAGAATCAGAGAGAGACAGAGAGAGAGAGACAGAGAGAGACAAAGAGAGAAACAGAGAGAGAGACAGAGAGAGACAGAGAGAGACAGAGAGAGAGACAGAGAGACAGAGATAGACAGAGCGAGACACATAGAGAGAAAGAGAGCGAGACAGAGAGAGAGACAGAGAGAGACAGACAGTGTGAGAGAGACTGACAGAGACAGAGAGAGAGACAGACAGATACATACAGAGAGAGACATAGAGAGACAGAGAGAGACACAGAGAGAGACAGAGAGAGAGACAGAGAGAGACAAAGAAAAACAGAGAGAGAGACAGAAAAGAGACAGAGATTGAGACATAGAGAGACAGAGTGAGACAGAGAGAGACAGATAGAGAGCCAGAGAGATACAGAGAGAGAGAAAGACAGAGAGAGATGAGAGAGACAGAGAGAGACAGAGAGAGAGACAGAAAAGAGACAGTGATTTAGACAGAGTGAGACAGAGAGAGATAGATAGAGAGACAGAGAGAGACAGAGAGAGAGAGAGTCCAGAGACAGAGAGAGACGAGAGAGACAGAGAGAGACAGAGATAGAGACAGAGAGAGACAGAGAGAGACACAGAGAGAGACAGAGAAAGAGTCAGAGAGAGAGACTGAGAGAGACAAAGACAGAGACAGAGAAGACAGAGAGAGACAGAGAGAGACACAGAAAGAGACAGAGAGAGAGAAAGGGAGGGAGACAGAAAGAGACAGAGAGAGACGAGAGAGACACAGAGAGAGAAAGAGAGAGACAGAGAGAGAAAGATAGAGAGACAGAGAGAGACATACAGAAAGAGACAGAGAGAGACACAGAGAGACACAGAGAGAAAGAGAGAGAGAGACAGAGATAGACAGAGAGAGACAGAGAGATACAGAAAAGAGACAAAGAGAGAGAGACAGAAAGAGACAGAGAAAGACAGAAAGAGACAGAGAGAGAGACGTAGAGAGACAGAGAGAGACACAGAGAGAGACAGATATAGAGACAGAGAGAGACAGAGAAAAACACAGAGAGAAACACAGAGAGACAGTGAGAGAGACAGAGAGACAGAGAGAGACAGAGAGAGAGACAGAGAGAGATACAGAGAAGACAGAGACATACAGAGAGAGACAAAGAGAGTAGAGAGAGACAGAGAGAGACAAAGACACAACGAGAGACAGAGAGATATATATAGAGAGACAGAGAGAGACAGAAACAGACAGAGAAACAGAGAGAGACAGAGAGAGACAGAGAGAGAGAGACAGAGAGAGACACAGAGAAACACAGAGAGAGACAGAGAGAGACACAGAGAGAGACATGGAGAGACACAGAGAGACACAGAGAGAGGCAGAGACAGACAGAGAGAGACAGAGAGAGACACAGAGAGAGACAGAGAGAGACACACAGAGAGACAGAGAGAGACAGACAGAGACAGAGAGAGACACAGTGAGAGAGACAGAGATAGAGACAGAGAGAGACAAAGAGAGAATGAGAGAGACAGGGATAGAGACAGAGAGAGACAGGGAGAGAATCTGGGAGAAACAGAGTGAGACAGAGAGAGAGACAGAGAGAAACAGAAAATAGACTAAGAGAGAGTCAGAGAGTGACAGAGAAAGACAGAGAGAGAGAGAAAGAGACAAAGAGAGAAAGAGAAAGAGACAGAGTGAGAGAGACAGAGGGAGAGACAGAGAGAGAGACAGAGACAGAGTGAGAGAGACTGAGAGAGACAGAGAGAGAGAAAGAGAGAGACAGAGAGAGACATACAGAGAGAGACACAGAGAGAGACAGATATAGAGACAGAGAGAGACAGAGAAAGACATAGAGAGAAACACATAGAGACACTGAGAGAGACAGAGAGACAGAGAGAGACAGAGAGAGATACAGAGAGAGACACAGAGATGACAGAGACATACAGAGAGAGACAAAGAGAGTAGAGAGAGACAGAGAGAGACAGAGAGAGACAAAGAAAGACACAGAGAGAGACAGAGAGATATATAGAGAGAGACAGAGAGAGACAGAAACAGACAGAGAGACAGAGAGAGACAGAGAGAGACAGAGAGAGAGAGACAGAGAGAGACACAGAGTAACACAGAGAGAATGAGAGAGACAGGGATAGAGACAGAGAGAGACAGGGAGAGACTCTGGGAGAAACAGAGTGAGACAGAGAGAGACAGAAAGAGACAGAAAATAGACTAAGAGAGAGTCAGAGAGTGACAGAGAAAGACAGAGAGAGAGAAAGAGACAAAGAGAGAGAGAGAAAGAGACAGAGTGAGGAGACAGGGAGAGAGAGACAGAGAGAGAGACAGAGAAAGAGTGAGAGAGACTGAGAGAGACACAGAGAGAAACACAGAGAGACACTGAGAGAGACAGAGAGACAGAGAGAGACAGAGAGAGAGACAGAGAGAGACTCAGAGATGACAGAGAGAGACACAGAGAGAGACAGATAAAGAGACAGAGAGAGACAGAGAAAGACACAGAGGGAAACACAGAGAGACAGTGAGAGAGACAGAGAGACAGAGAGAGACAGAGAGAGAGACAGAGAGAGACACAGAGATGACAGAGACATACAGAGAGAGACAAAGAGAGTAGAGAGAGACAGAGAGAAAGAGAGAGACAAAGAAAGACACAGAGAGAGACAGAGAGATATATATAGAGAGACAGAGAGAGACAGAAAAAGAGAAACAGAGAGAGATAGAGAGAGACATAGAGAGAGACAGAGAGAGACAGAGAGAGAGACAGAGAGAGACAGAGAGAGAGAGAGACAGAGAGAGACACATAGAAACACAGAGAGAGTCAGAGAGAGACACAGAGAGAGACATGGAGAGACACAGAGAGACACAGAGAGAGGCAGAGACAGACAGAGAGAGACAGTGAGAGACAGAGAGAGACACAGAGAGAGACAGAGAGAGACACAGAGAGAGACAGAGAGAGAGACAGAGAGAGACAGACAGAGACAGAAAGAGACACAGAGAGAGAGACAGAGATAGAGACAGAGAGAGACAGAGAGAGACAAAGAGAGAATGAGAGAGACAGGGATAGAGACAGAGAGAGACAGGGAGAGACTCTTGGAGAAACAGAGTGAGACAGAGAGAGAGACAGAGAGAGACAGAAAATAGACTAAGAGAGAGTCAGAGAGTGACAGAGAAAGACAGAGAGAGAGAAAGAGACAAAGAGAGAAAGAGAAAGAGACAGAGTGAGAGAGACAGAGAGAGAGACAGAGAGAGAGACAGAGACAGAGTGAGAGAGACTGAGAGAGACAGTGAGAGAGACAGAGAGAGACATACAGAGAGAGACAGAGAGAGACACAGAGAGAGACAGATATAGAGACAGAGAGAGACAGAGAAAGACATAGAGAGAAACACATAGAGACACTGAGAAAGACAGAGAGACAGAGAGAGACAGAGAGAGAGACAGAGAGAGACACAGAGATGACAGAGACATACAGAGAGAGACAAAGAGAGCAGAGAGAGACAGAGAGAGACAGAGAGGGACAAAGAAAGACACAGAGAGAGACAGAGAGATATATAGAGAGAGACAGAGAGAGACAGAAACAGACAGAGAGACAGAGAGAGAAGAGAGAGAAAGAGAGAGAGAGACAGAGAGAGACACAGAGAAACACAGAGAGAGACAGAGAGAGACACAGAGAGAGACATGGAGAGACACAGAGAGACACAGAGAGAGACAGAAACTGACATAGAGAGACAGTGAGAGACAGAGAGAGACACAGAGAGAGACAGAGAGAGACACAGAGAGAGACAGAGAGAGAGACAGAGAGAGACAGACAGAGACAGAGAGAGACACAGAGAGAGAGACAGAGATAGAGACAGAGAGAGACAGAGAGAGACAGAGAGAGACTGAGAGAGACAGGTATAGAGACATAGAGAGACAGGGAGAGGCTCTGGGAGAATCAGAGAGAGACAGAGAGAGAGAGACAGAGAGAGACAAAGAGAGAAACAGAGAGAGAGACAGAGAGAGACAGAGAGAGAAAGAGAGAGAGACAGAGAGACAGAGATAGACAGAGAGAGACACATAGAGAGAAAGAGAGCGAGACAGAGAGACAGAGAGAGACAGAGACAGTGTGAGAGAGACTGACAGAGACAGAGAGAGAGACAGAGAGAGACATACAGAGAGAGACATAGAGAGACAGAGAGAGACACAGAGAGAGACAGAGAGAGAGACAGAGAGAGACAAAGAAAAACAGAGAGAGAGACAGAAAAGAGACAGAGATTGAGACATAGAGAGACAGAGTGAGACAGAGAGAGACAGATAGAGAGCCAGAGAGATACAGAGAGAGAGAAAGACAGAGAGAGATGAGAGAGACAGAGAGAGACAGAGAGAGACAGAGAGAGACAGAGAGAGAGACAGAAAAGAGACAGTGATTTAGACAGAGTGAGACAGAGAGAGATAGATAGAGAGACAGAGAGAGACAGAGAGAGAGAGAGAGTCCAGAGACAGAGAGAGACAGGAGAGACAGAGAGAGACAGAGATAGAGATGAGAGAGACAGAGAGAGACAGAGAGAGACAGAGAGAGACAGAGAGAGAGACAGAAAAGAGACAGTGATTTAGACAGAGTGAGACAGAGAGAGATAGATAGAGAGACAGAGAGAGACACAGAGAGAGACAGAGAAAGAGTCAGAGAGAGAGACTGAGAGAGACAAAGACAGAGACAGAGAGAGACAGAGAGAGACAGAGAGAGACAGAGAGAGACACAGAAAGAGACAGAGAGAGAGAAAGGGAGGGAGACAGAAAGAGACAGAGCGAGACGAGAGAGACACAGAGAGAGAAAGAGAGAGACAGAGAGAGAAAGATAGAGAGACAGAGAGAGACATACAGAAAGAGACAGAGAGATACACAGAGAGACACAGAGAGAGAAAGAGAGAGAGAGAGACAGAGATAGACAGAGAGAGACAGAGAGATACAGAAAAGAGACAAAGAGAGAGAGACAGAAAGAGACAGAGAAAGACAGAAAGAGACAGAGAGAGAGACATAGAGAGACAGAGAGAGACACAGAGAGAGACAGATATAGAGACAGAGAGAGACAGAGAAAAACACAGAGAGAAACACAGAGAGACAGTGAGAGAGACAGAGAGACAGAGAGAGACAGAGAGAAAGACAGAGAGAGATACAGAGATGACAGAGACATACAGAAAGAGACAGAGAGAGTAGAGAGAGACAGAGAGAGACAGAGAGAGACAAAGAAATACACAGCGAGAGACAGAGAGATATATAGAGATAGACAGAGAGAGACACAGAGAAACACAGAGAGAGACAGAGAGAGACACAGAGAGAGACATGGAGAGACACAGAGAGACACAGAGAGAGGCAGAGACAGACAGAGAGAGACAGAGAGAGACACAGAGAGAGACAGAGAGAGACACAGAGAGAGACAGAGAGAGACAGAGTGAGACAGACAGAGACAGAGAGAGACACAGAGAGATAGACAGAGATAGAGACAGAGAGAGACAAAGAGAGAATGAGAGAGACAGGGATAGAGACAGAGAGAGACAGGGAGAGACTCTTGGAGAAACAGAGTGAGACAGAGAGAGAGACAGAGAGAGACAGAAAATAGACTAAGAGAGAGTCAGAGAGTGACAGAGAAAGACAGAGAGAGAGAAAGAGACAAAGAGAGAAAGAGAAAGAGACAGAGTGAGAGAGACAGAGAGAGAGACAGAGAGAGAGACAGAGACAGAGTGAGAGAGACTGAGAGAGACAGTGAGAGAGACAGAGAGAGACATACAGAGAGAGACAGAGAGAGACACAGAGAGAGACAGATATAGAGACAGAGAGAGACAGAGAAAGACATAGAGAGAAACACATAGAGACACTGAGAAAGACAGAGAGACAGAGAGAGACAGAGAGAGAGACAGAGAGAGACACAGAGATGACAGAGACATACAGAGAGAGACAAAGAGAGCAGAGAGAGACAGAGAGAGACAGAGAGGGACAAAGAAAGACACAGAGAGAGACAGAGAGATATATAGAGAGAGACAGAGAGAGACAGAAACAGACAGAGAGACAGAGAGAGAAGAGAGAGAAAGAGAGAGAGAGACAGAGAGAGACACAGAGAAACATAGAGAGAGACAGAGAGAGACACAGAGAGAGACATGGAGAGACACAGAGAGACACAGAGAGAGACAGAGACTGACATAGAGAGACAGTGAGAGACAGAGAGAGACACAGAGAGAGACAGAGAGAGACACAGAGAGAGACAGAGAGAGAGACAGAGAGAGACAGACAGAGACAGAGAGAGACACAGAGAGAGAGACAGAGATAGAGACAGAGAGAGACAGAGAGAGAGACAGAGAGAGACTGAGAGAGACAGGTATAGAGACATAGAGAGACAGGGAGAGGCTCTGGGAGAATCAGAGAGAGACAGAGAGAGAGAGACAGAGAGAGACAAAGAGAGAAACAGAGAGAGAGACAGAGAGAGACAGAGAGAGACAGAGAGAGAGACAGAGAGACAGAGATAGACAGAGAGAGACACATAGAGAGAAAGAGAGCGAGACAGAGAGAGAGACAGAGAGAGACAGAGACAGTGTGAGAGAGACTGACAGAGACAGAGAGAGAGACAGAGAGAGACATACAGAGAGAGACATAGAGAGACAGAGAGAGACACAGAGAGAGACAGAGAGAGAGACAGAGAGAGACAAAGAAAAACAGAGAGAGAGACAGAAAAGAGACAGAGATTGAGACATAGAGAGACAGAGTGAGACAGAGAGAGACAGATAGAGAGCCAGAGAGATACAGAGAGAGAGAAAGACAGAGAGAGATGAGAGAGACAGAGAGAGACAGAGAGAGACAGAGAGAGACAGAGAGAGAGACAGAAAAGAGACAGTGATTTAGACAGAGTGAGACAGAGAGAGATAGATAGAGAGACAGAGAGAGACAGAGAGAGAGAGAGTCCAGAGACAGAGAGAGACAGGAGAGACAGAGAGAGACAGAGATAGAGACACAGAGAGACAGAGAGAGACACAGAGAGAGACAGAGAAAGAGTCAGAGAGAGAGACTGAGAGAGACAAAGACAGAGACAGAGAGAGACAGAGAGAGACAGAGAGAGACAGAGAGAGACACAGAAAGAGACAGAGAGAGAGAAAGGGAGGGAGACAGAAAGAGACAGAGCGAGACGAGAGAGACACAGAGAGAGAAAGAGAGAGAAAGAGAGAGAAAGATAGAGAGACAGAGAGAGACATACAGAAAGAGACAGAGAGATACACAGAGAGACACAGAGAGAGAAAGAGAGAGAGAGACAGAGATAGACAGAGAGAGACAGAGAGATACAGAAAAGAGACAAAGAGAGAGAGACAGAAAGAGACAGAGAAAGACAGAAAGAGACAGAGAGAGAGACATAGAGAGACAGAGAGAGACACAGAGAGAGACAGATATAGAGACAGAGAGAGACAGAGAAAAACACAGAGAGAAACACAGAGAGACAGTGAGAGAGACAGAGAGACAGAGAGAGACAGAGAGAGAGACAGAGAGAGATACAGAGATGACAGAGACATACAGAGAGAGACAGAGAGAGTAGAGAGAGACAGAGAGAGACAGAGAGAGACAAAGAAATACACAGCGAGAGACAGAGAGATATATAGAGATAGACAGAGAGAGACACAGAGAAACACAGAGAGAGACAGAGAGAGACACAGAGAGAGACATGGAGAGACACAGAGAGACACAGAGAGAGGCAGAGACAGACAGAGAGAGACAGAGAGAGACACAGAGAGAGACACAGAGAGAGACAGAGAGAGACAGAGTGAGACAGACAGAGACAGAGAGAGACACAGAGAGATAGACAGAGATAGAGACAGAGAGAGACAAAGAGAGAATGAGAGAGACAGGAATAGAGACAGAGAGAGACAGGGAGAGACTCTGGGAGAAACAGAGTGAGACAGAGAGAGAGACAGAGAGAAACAGAAAAAAGACTAAGAGAGAGTCAGAGAGTGACAGAGAAAGACAGAGAGAGAGAGAAAGAGACAAAGAGAGAAAGAGAAAGAGACAGAGTGAGAGAGACAGAGATAGAGACAGAGAGAGAGACAGAGACAGAGTGAGAGAGACTGAGAGAGACAGAGAGAGAGACAGAGAGAGACAGAGAGAGACATACAGAGAGAGACACAGAGAGAGACAGATATAGAGACAGAGAAAGACAGAGAAAGACATAGAGAGAAACACATAGAGACACTGAGAGAGACAGAGAGACAGAGAGAGACACAGAGAGAGACACAGAGATGACAGAGACATACAGAGAGAGACAAAGAGAGTAGAGAGAGACAGAGAGAGACAAAGAAAGACACAGAGAGAGACAGAGAGATATATAGAGAGAGACAGAGAGAGACAGAAACAGATAGAGAGACAGAGAGAGACAGAGAGAGACAGAGAGAGAGAGACAGAGAGAGACACAGAGAAACACAGAGAGAGACAGAGAGAGACATGGAGAGACACAGAGAGACACAGAGAGAGGCAGAGACAGACAGAGAGAGAAAGTGAGAGACAGAGAGAGACACAGAGAGAGACAGAGAGAGACACAGAGAGAGACAGAGAGAGACAGAGAGAGACAGACAGAGACAGAGAGAGACACAGAGAGAGAGACAGAGATAGAGACAGAGAGAGACAGAGAGAGACAAAGAGAGAATGAGAGCGACAGGGATAGAGACAGAGAGAGACAGGGAGAGACTCTGGGAGAAACAGAGTGAGACAGAGAGAGAGACAGAGAGAGACAGAAAATAGACTAAGAGAGAGTCAGAGAGTGACAGAGAAAGACAGAGAGAGAGAGAAAGAGACAAAGAGAGAAAGAGAAAGAGACAGAGAGAGAGACAGAGAGAGAGACAGAGAGAGAGACAGAGACAGAGTGAGAGAGACTGAGAGAGACAGAGAGAGGGACAGAGAGAGACAGAGAGAGATATACAGAGAGAGACACAGAGAGACACAGAGAGAGACAGATATAGAGACAGAGAGAGACAGAGAAAGACATAGAGAGAAACACATAGAGACACTGAGAAAGACAGAGAGACAGAGAGAGACAGAGAGAGAGACAGAGAGAGACACAGAGATGACAGAGACATACAGAGAGAGACAAAGAGAGTAGAGAGAGATAGAGAGAGACAAGAAAGACACAGAGAGAGACAGAGAGATATGTAGAGAGAGACAGAGAGAGACAGAAACAGCCAGAGAGACAGAGAGAGTCAGAGAGAGACAGAGAGAGACAGAGAGAGAGAGACAGAGAGAGACACAGAGAAACACAGAGAGAGACAGAGAGAGACAGAGAGAGACATGGAGAGACACAGAGAGACACAGAGAGAGACTGAGACTGACAGAGAGAGACAGTGAGAGACAGAGAGAGACACAGAGAGAGACAGAGAGAGACACAGAGAGAGACAGAGAGAGACAGACAGAGACAGACAGAGACAGAGAGAGACACAGAGAGAGAGACAGAGATAGAGACAGAGAGAGACAGAGAGAGAGAGACTGAGAGAGACTGAGAGAGACAGGTATAGAGACATAGAGAGACAGGGAGAGACTCTGGGAGAATCAGAGAGAGACAGAGAGAGAGAGACAGAGAGAGACAAAGAGAGTAACAGAGAGAGAGACAGAGAGAGACAGAGAGAGACAGAGTGAGACAGACAGAGACAGAGAGAGACACAGAGAGATAGACAGAGATAGAGACAGAGAGAGACAAAGAGAGAATGAGAGAGACAGGAATAGAGACAGAGAGAGACAGGGAGAGACTCTGGGAGAAACAGAGTGAGACAGAGAGAGAGACAGAGAGAAACAGAAAAAAGACTAAGAGAGAGTCAGAGAGTGACAGAGAAAGACAGAGAGAGAGAGAAAGAGACAAAGAGAGAAAGAGAAAGAGACAGAGTGAGAGAGACAGAGATAGAGACAGAGAGAGAGACAGAGACAGAGTGAGAGAGACTGAGAGAGACAGAGAGAGAGACAGAGAGAGACAGAGAGAGACATACAGAGAGAGACACAGAGAGAGACAGATATAGAGACAGAGAAAGACAGAGAAAGACATAGAGAGAAACACATAGAGACACTGAGAGAGACAGAGAGACAGAGAGAGACACAGAGAGAGACACAGAGATGACAGAGACATACAGAGAGAGACAAAGAGAGTAGAGAGAGACAGAGAGAGACAAAGAAAGACACAGAGAGAGACAGAGAGATATATAGAGAGAGACAGAGAGAGACAGAAACAGATAGAGAGACAGAGAGAGACAGAGAGAGACAGAGAGAGAGAGACAGAGAGAGACACAGAGAAACACAGAGAGAGACAGAGAGAGACATGGAGAGACACAGAGAGACACAGAGAGAGGCAGAGACAGACAGAGAGAGAAAGTGAGAGACAGAGAGAGACACAGAGAGAGACAGAGAGAGACACAGAGAGAGACAGAGAGAGACAGAGAGAGACAGACAGAGACAGAGAGAGACACAGAGAGAGAGACAGAGATAGAGACAGAGAGAGACAGAGAGAGACAAAGAGAGAATGAGAGCGACAGGGATAGAGACAGAGAGAGACAGGGAGAGACTCTGGGAGAAACAGAGTGAGACAGAGAGAGAGACAGAGAGAGACAGAAAATAGACTAAGAGAGAGTCAGAGAGTGACAGAGAAAGACAGAGAGAGAGAGAAAGAGACAAAGAGAGAAAGAGAAAGAGACAGAGAGAGAGACAGAGAGAGAGACAGAGAGAGAGACAGAGACAGAGTGAGAGAGACTGAGAGAGACAGAGAGAGGGACAGAGAGAGACAGAGAGAGATATACAGAGAGAGACACAGAGAGACACAGAGAGAGACAGATATAGAGACAGAGAGAGACAGAGAAAGACATAGAGAGAAACACATAGAGACACTGAGAAAGACAGAGAGACAGAGAGAGACAGAGAGAGAGACAGAGAGAGACACAGAGATGACAGAGACATACAGAGAGAGACAAAGAGAGTAGAGAGAGATAGAGAGAGACAAGAAAGACACAGAGAGAGACAGAGAGATATGTAGAGAGAGACAGAGAGAGACAGAAACAGCCAGAGAGACAGAGAGAGTCAGAGAGAGACAGAGAGAGACAGAGAGAGAGAGACAGAGAGAGACACAGAGAAACACAGAGAGAGACAGAGAGAGACAGAGAGAGACATGGAGAGACACAGAGAGACACAGAGAGAGACTGAGACTGACAGAGAGAGACAGTGAGAGACAGAGAGAGACACAGAGAGAGACAGAGAGAGACACAGAGAGAGACAGAGAGAGACAGACAGAGACAGACAGAGACAGAGAGAGACACAGAGAGAGAGACAGAGATAGAGACAGAGAGAGACAGAGAGAGAGAGACTGAGAGAGACTGAGAGAGACAGGTATAGAGACATAGAGAGACAGGGAGAGACTCTGGGAGAATCAGAGAGAGACAGAGAGAGAGAGACAGAGAGAGACAAAGAGAGTAACAGAGAGAGAGACAGAGAGAGACAGAGAGAGACAGAGAGAGAGAGAGAGAGAGACAGAGATAGACAGAGAGAGACACATAGAGAGAAAGAGAGCGAGACAGAGAGAGACAGAGAGAGACAGAGACTGTGTTAGAGACTGACAGAGACAGAGAGAGACAGAGAGAGACATACAGAGAGAGACATAGAGAGACAGAGAGAGACAAAGAGAGACACAGAGAGAGAGACAGAGAGAGACAAAGAAAAACAGAGAGAGAGAAAGAAAAGAGACTGAGATTGAGACATAAAGTGACAGAGTGAGACAGAGAGAGACAGATAGAGAGCCAGAGAGATACAGAGTGAGAAAAAGACAGAGAGAGATGAGAGAGACAGAGAGAGACAGAGAGAGTCAGAGAGAGAGACAGAAAAGAGACAGTGATTTAGACAGAGAGAGATAGATAGAGAGACAGAGAGAGACAGAGAGAGAGAGAGTCCAGAGACAGAGAGAGATGAGAGACACAGAGAGAGATAGACATAGAGACAGAGAGAGACAGAGAGAGACACAGAGACAGAGAAAGAGTCAGAGAGAGAGACTGAGAGAGACAAAGACAGAGACAGAGAGAGACAGAGAGAGACAGAGAGAGACACAGAAAGAGACAGAGAGAGAGAAAGAGAGGGAGACAGAAAGAGACAGAGCGAGAGGAGATAGACACAGAGAGAGAAAGAGAGAGACAGAGAGGGAAAGATAGAGAGACAGAGAGAGACATACAGAAAGAGACAGAGAGAGACACAGAGAGACACAGAGAGAGAAAGAGAGAGAGAGACAGAGAAAGACAGAGAGAGAGACAGAGAGATACAGAAAAGAGACAAAGAGAGAGAGACAGAAAGAGACAGAGAAAGACAGAAAGATACAGAGAGACGGAGAGAGACAGAGAGAGACACAGAGAGAGACAGATATAGAGACAGAGAGAGACAGAGAAAAACACAGAGAGAATCACAGAGAGACAGTGAGAGAGACAGAGAGACAGAGAGAGACAGACAGAGAGACAGAGAGAGACACAGAGATGACAGAGACATACAGAGAGAGACAAAGAGAGTAGAGAGAGATAGAGAGAGACAGAGAGAGACAGAGAGAGACAAAGAAAGACACAGCGAGAGACAGAGAGATATATATAGAGAGACAGAAACAGACAGAGAAACAGAGAGAGACAGAGAGAGACAGAGAGAGAGACAGAGAGAGACAGAGAGAGACACAGAGAGAGACACAGAGAAACACAGAGAGAGACAGAGAGAGACACAGAGAGAGACATGGAGAGACACAGAGAGAGGCAGAGACAAACAGAGAGAGACAGTGAGAGACAGAGAGAGACACAGAGAGAGACAGAGAGAGACACAGAGAGAGACAGAGAGAGAGACAGAGAGAGACAGACAGAGACAGAGAGAGACACAGAGAGAGAGACAGAGATAGAGACAGAGAGAGACAGAGAGAGACAAAGAGAGAATGAGAGAGACAGGGATAGAGACAGAGAGAGACAGGGAGAGACTCTGGGAGAAAGAGAGTGAGACAGAGAGAGAGACAGAGAGAGACAGAAAATAGACTAAGAGAGAGTCAGAGAGTGACAGAGAAAGACAGAGAGAGAGAGAAAGAGACAAAGAGAGAGAGAGAAAGAGACAGAGTGAGAGAGACAGAGAGAGAGACAGAGACAGAGTGAGAGAGACTGAGAGAGACACAGAGAGAAACACAGAGAGACACTGAGAGAGACACAGAGACAGAGAGAGACAGAGAGAGAGACAGAGAGAGACACAGAGATGACAGAGAGAGACACAGAGAGAGACAGATATAGAGACAGAGAGAGACAGAGAAAGACAGAGAGAGAAACACAGAGAGACACTGAGAGAGACAGAGAGACAGAGAGAGACAGAGAGAGACACAGAGATGACAGAGACATACAGAGAGAGACAAAGAGAGTAGAGAGAGACAGAGAGAGACAGAGAGAGACAAAGAAAGACACAGAGAGAGACAGAGAGATATATATAGAGAGACAGAGAGAGACAGAAACAGACAGAGAGACAGAGAGAGACAGAGAGAGACAGAGAGAGAGAGACAGAGAGAGACACAGAGAAACACAGAGAGAGACAGAGAGAGACATGGAGAGACACAGAGAGACACAGAGAGAGACAGAGACAGACAGAGAGAGACAGTGAGAGACAGAGAGAGACACAGAGAGAGACAGAGAGAGACACAGAGAAAGACAGAGAGAGAGACAGAGAGAGACAGACAGAGACAGAGAGAGACACAGAGAGAGAGACAGAGATAGAGACAGAGAGAGACAGAGAGAGAGACAGAGAGAGACTGAGAGAGATAGGGATAGAGACAGAGAGAGACAGGGAGAGACTCTGGGAGAATCAGAAGACAGAGAGAGAGATAGAAAGAGACAGAGAAAGACAGAAAGAGACAGAGAGAGAGACAGAGAGAGACAGAGAGAGACACAGAGGGAGACAGATATAGAGACAGAGAGAGACAGAGAAAAACACAGAGAGAAACACAGAGAGACAGTGAGAGAGACAGAGAGACAGAGAGAGACAGAGAGAGAGACACAGAGAGACACAGAGATGACAGAGACGTACAGAGAGAGACAAAGAGAGTAGAGAGAGACAGAGAGAAACAGAGAGAGACAAAGAAATACACAGCGAGAGACAGAGATATATATATAGAGAGAGACAGAGAGAGACAGAAACAGACAGAGAAACAGAGAGAGACAGAGAGAGACAGAGAGAGAGACAGAGAGAGACAGAGAGAGAGACAGAGAGAGACACAGAGAAACACAGAGAGAGACAGAGAGAGACACAGAGAGAGACATGGAGAGACACAGAGAGACACAGAGAGAGGCAGAGATAGACAGAGAGAGACAGTGAGAGACAGAGAGAGACACAGAGAGAGACAGAGAGAGACACAGAGAGAGACAGAGAGAGACAGAGAGAGACAGAAAGAGACAGAGAGAGACACAGAGAGAGACAGAGATAGAGACAGAGAGAGACAGAGAGAGACAAAGAGAGAATGAGAGAGACAGGGATAGAGACAGAGAGAGACAGGGAGAGACTCTGGGAGAAACAGAGTGAGACAGAGAAAGAGACAGAGAGAGACAGAAAATAGACTAAGAGAGAGTCAGAGAGTGACAGAGAAAGACAGAGAGAGACACAGAGAGAGACATGGAGAGACACAGAGAGACACAGAGAGAGATAGAGACAGACAGAGAGAGACAGTGAGAGACAGAGAGAGACACAGAGAGAGACAGAGAGAGACACAGAGAGAGACAGAGACAGAGAGAGACAGACAGAGACAGAGAGAGACAGAGAGAGAGAGACAGAGATAGAGACAGAGAGAGACAGAGAGAGAGACAGAGAGAGACTGAGAGAGACAGGGATAGAGACAGAGAGAGACAGGGAGAGACTCTGGGAGTTTCAGAGAGAGACAGAGAGAGACAGAAAGAGACAGAGAAAGACAGAAAGAGACATAGAGAGTGACAGAGAGAGACACAGAGAGAGACAGATATAGAGACAGAGAGAGACAAAGAAAAACACAGAGAGAAACACAGAGAGACAGTGAGAGAGACAGAGAGACAGAGAGAGACACAGAGATGACAGAGACATACAGAGAGACACAAAGAGAGTAGAGAGAGACAGAGAGAGACAAAGAAAGACACAGCGAGAGACAGAGAGATATATAGAGAGAGACAGAGAGAGACAGAAACAGACAGAGAAACAGAGAGAGACATCGAGAGACAGAGAGAGAGAGACAGAGAGAGACAGAGAGAGAGACAGAGAGAGACACAGAAAAAAACAGAGAGAGACAGAGAGAGACACAGAGAGAGACATGGAGAGACACAGAGAGACACAGAGAGAGGCAGAGACAGACAGAGAGAGACAGTGAGAGACAGAGAGAGACACAGAGACAGACAGAGAGAGACACAGGTAGAGACAGAGAGAGAGACAGAGAGAGACAGAAAGAGACAGAGAGAGACACAGAGAGAGAGACAGAGATAGAGACAGAGAGAGACAGAGAGAGACAAAGAGAGAATGAGAGAGACAGGGATAGAGACAGAGAGAGACAGGGAGAGACTCTGGGAGAAACAGAGTGAGACAGAGAGAGAGACAGAGAGAGACAGAAAATAGACTAAGAGAGAGTCAGAGAGTTACAGAGAAAGACAGAGAGAGAGAGAAAGAGACAAAGAGAGAGAGAGAAAGAGACAGAGTGAGAGAGACAGAGAGAGAGACAGAGACAGAGTGAGAGAGACTGAGAGAGACACAGAGAGAAACACAGAGAGACACTGAGAGAGACAGAGAGACAGAGAGAGACAGAGAGAAAGACAGAGAGAGACAAAGAGAGAAACAGAGAGACAGAGATAGACAGAAAGAGACAGAGAGATAGACAGAGAAAGAGACAGAGAGATACAGAGAGAGACAGAGAGAGACACAGAGATGACAGAGAGAGACACAGAGAGAGACAGATATAGAGACAGAGAGAGACAGAGAAAGACACAGAGAGAAACACAGAGACATTGAGAGAGACAGAGAGACAGAGAGAGAGAGACAGAGAGAGACACAAAGATGACAGAGACATACAGAGAGAGACAAAGAGAGTAGAGAGAGACAGAGAGAGACAGAGAGAGACAAAGAAAGACACAGAGAGAGACAGAGATATATATATAGAGAGACAGAGAGAGACAGAAACAGACAGAGAGACAGAGAGAGACAGAGAGAGACAGAGAGAGAGACAGAGAGCGACACAGAGAAACACAGAGAGAGACAGAGAGAGACACAGAGAGAGACATGGGGAGACACAGAGAGACACAGAGAGAGACAGAGACAGACAGAGAGAGACAGTGAGAGACAGAGAGAGAAACAGAGAGAGACAGAGAGAGACACAGAGAGAGACAGAGAGAGAGACAGAGAGAGACAGACAGAGACAGAGAGAGACACAGAGAGAGAGACAGAGATAGAGACAGAGAGAGACAGAGAGAGAGACAGAGAGAGACTGAGAGAGACACGGATAGAGACAGAGAGAGACACAGGGAGAGACTCTGGGAGAATCAGAGAGAGACAGAGAGAGAGACAGAGAGAGACAGAAAATAGACTAAGAGAGAGTCAGAGAGTGACAAAGACAGAGAGAGAGAGAAAGAGACAAAGAGAGAGAATGAGACAGAGACAGAGTGAGAGAGACAGAGACAGAGTGAGAGAGACTGAGAGAGACAGAGAGAGAGACAGAGAGAGACATACAGAGAGAGACATAGAGAGACAGAGAGAAACACAGAGAGAGACAGAGAGAAAGACAGAGAGAGACAAAGAGAGAAACAGAGAGACAGAGATAGACAGAAAGAGACAGAGAGATAGACAGAGAAAGAGACAGAGAGATACAGAGAGAGACAGAGAGAGACACAGAGAGCAAAAGAGAGAGACAGAGAGTTACACAAAGAGAGCATAGAAATACAGAGAGACAAAGAGAGAAGAGAGACAGAGAGAGACAGAGATATAGAAAGAGAGATACAGAGAGAGACACAAGAGAAACAGAGAGAGTGAGACAGAGAGAGACACAGAGAGAGACAGAGCGAGACAGAGAGAGAGACAGAGAGAGGCAGAGAGAGACAGAGAGAGACACAGAGAGAGACAGACAGAGAAAAGAGACAAAGAGAGAGAGATAGAGAGAGACAGAGAAAGACAGAAAAGGACAGATAGAGAGAAAGAAAAAGAGACAGAGACAAAGAGAGAGAGAGTCAGAGACAGAGTGAGAGAGACTTAGAGAGACAGAGAGATACTGAGAGAGACAGAGAGAGACAGAAGAGAGACAAAGGGAGAGAGACAGAGAGAGACAGAGAAAGACATTGCTAGACAGAGAAACACAGAGAGAGACAGAGAGAGAGAGAGAGACAGAGTCAGAGATAGAGACAGAGAGAGAAAGAGAGAGAAACAGAGAGAGACAGAGAGAAACACAGAGAGAGACAGAGATAGAGAGAGACACAGGGAGACACAGAGAGAAACAGAGAGGGAGAGAGAGAGAGAAAGGGAGAGAAAGAGAGAGAGACAGAGAGAGACAGAGACAGAGGGAGAGAGACAGAGAGAGAGACATACAGAGACATACAGAGAGAGACATAGAGAGACAGAGAGAGACATAGAGAGAGACAGAGATAGACAGAGAGAGACAGAGAGGGACAGAGAGAGAGACAGAGACAAAGAGAGTGACTGAGAAAGTCAGAGAGAGACAGAGAGAGAGACAGAGAGAGAAAGAGAACGAGACAGAGAGAGAGACAGAGAGAGAGAGACACAAAGAGACACAGAGAGAGACAGAGAGAAACAGAGCGAGACAAAGAGAGACAAAGAGAGACAGAGAGAGAGACAGAGAAAGACAGAGAGAGACAAAGAAAGACAGAGAGAGAGATAGAGAGAGACAGAGAGAGACAAACAGAGAAAGAGTGAGACAGAGAGAGATACAGAGAGAGACACAGAGAGAGACAGAGGGAGAGACAGAGAAAGAGAAAGAGAGAGACAAAAAGAGAGATAGAGAAAGTGACAGAGAGAGACAGAAAATAGACAGAGAGAGAGACAGAGACAGACAGAGAGAGACAGAGACAGACAGATAGAGAGACAGAGAGAGACACAGAGAGAGACAGAGAGAGAGACAGAGAGAGATGAGAGAGACAGAGAGAGACAGAGAGAGACAGAGAGAGAGACAGAGAGAGACAAAGAAAGAAACAGAGATAGATGGAGAGAGACAGAGAGAGAGACACAGAGAGACACAGAGAGACACAGAGAGAGACAGATTGAGACACAGAGAGAGACAGAGAGAGAGATAGAGAGAGACAGAGAGAGACAGAGAGAGACAGAGAGAGACAGAGATAGACAGTGATAGAGAGAGAGACACAGAGAGAGACAGAGAGAGACTGAGAGAGAAAGAGATAGAGACAGAGAGAGAGACAGAGAGACAGAGAGAGAAACAGAGAGAGACAGAGAGAGACAGAGAGAGAGACAGAGAGAGACAGAGACAAAGAGAGTGACTGAGAAAGACAGAGAGAGACAGAGAGAGAGACAGAGAGAGACACAGAGATACAGAGAGATACAGAGAGAGAGACAAAGAGAGAAGAGAGAGAGAGACTGAGAGAGACAGAGAGAGACACAGAGAGAGACAGAGATACAGACAGAGAGAGACAAGGAGAGACACAGAGAGAGACAGAGAAAGAGACAGAGAGAGAGAGACTGAGAGAGACAGAGACAGAGAGAGACAGAGAGAGACAGAGAGAGACACAGAAAGAGACAGAAAGAGACGTACAGAGAGAGACATAGAGAGACATAGAGAGACACAGAGAGAGACAGAGAGAAAGACAAAGAGAGACAAAGAGAGAGACACAGAGAGAGACAGAGATAGAGACAGAGACAAAGAGAGTGAATAAGAGAGACAGAGAAAGACAGAGAGAGAGAGACAGAAAGAGACACACAGAGAGACAGAGTGATACAGAGAAAGAGACAAAGAGAGAAGAGAGACAGAGAGAAACAGAGAGAGACATATAGAGAGACAGAGAGAGACAGAGATAGAGACAGAGAGAGACACAGAGAGAGACAGAGAGAGAAAGATAGAGAGACAGAGAGAGACATACAGAAAGAGACAGAGAGAGACACAGAGAGAGAAAGAGAGAGAGAGAGACAGAGATAGACAGAGAGAGAGACAGAGAGATACAGAAAAGAGACAAAGAGAGAGAGACAGAAAGAGACAGAGAGACGGAGAGAGACAGAGAGAGAGACACAGAGAGAGACAGATATAGAGACAGAGAGAGACAGAGAAAGACACAGAGAGAAACACAGAGAGACACTGAGAAAGACAGAGAGACAGAGAGAGACAGAGAGAGAGAGACACAGAGAGACACAGAGATGACTGAGACATACAGAGAGAGACAAAGAGAGTAGAGAGAGACATAGAGAGACAGAGAGAGACAAAGAAAGACACAGAGAGAGAGACAGAGAGATATATTGAGAGAGACAGAGAGAGACAGAAACAGACAGAGAGACAGAGAGAGACAGAGTAAGACAGAGAGAGAGAGAGAGAGAGAGAGACACAGAGAAACACAGAGAGAGACAGAGAGAGACACAGAGAGAGACATGGAGAGAAACAGAGAGACACAGAGAGAGACAGAGACTGACAGAGAGAGACAGTGAGAGACAGAGAGAGACACAGAGAGAGACAGAGAGAGACACAGAGAGAGACAGAGAGAGAGACAGAGAGAGACAGACAGAGACAGAGAGAGAAACAGAGAGAGACAGAGATAGAGACAGAGAGAGACAGAGAGAGAGACAGAGAGAGAGACAGAGACAGAGTGAGAGAGACTGAGAGAGACACAGAGAGAAACACAGAGAGACACTGAGAGAGACAGAGAGACAGAGAGAGACAGAGAGAGAGACAGAGAGAGACACAGAGATGACAGAGAGAGACACAGAGAGAGACAGATATAGAGACAGAGAGAGACAGAGAAAGACACAGAGAGAAACACAGAGAGACATTGGGAGAGACAGAGAGACAGAGAGAGACAGAGAGAGACACAGAGAGAGACACAGTGATGACAGAGACATACAGAGAGAGACAAAGAGAGTAGAGAGAGACAGAGAGAGACAGAGAGAGAAAAAGAAGGACACAGAGAGAGACAGAGAGATATATATAGAGAGACAGAGAGAGACAGAAACAGACAGAGAGACAGAGAGAGACAGAGAGAGACAGAGAGAGAGACAGAGAGAGACACAGAGAAACACAGAGAGAGACAGAGAGAGACACAGAGAGAGACATGGAGAGACACAGAGAGACACAGAGAGAGACAGAGACAGACAGAGAGAGACAGTGAGAGACAGAGAGAGACACAGAGAGAGACAGAGAGAGACACAGAGAGAGACAGAGAGAGACACAGAGAGAGACAGAGAGAGAGACAGAGAGAGACAGACAGAGACAGAGAGACACAGAGAGAGAGACAGAGATAGAGACAGAGAGAGACAGAGAGAGACAGAGAGAGACTGAGAGAGACAGGGATCGAGACAGAGAGAGACAGGGAGAGACTCTGGGAGAATCAGAGAGAGACAGAGAGAGAGACAGAGAGAGACAGAAAATAGACTAAGAGAGAGTCAGAGGGTGACAGAGAAAGACAGAGAGAGAGAGAGAGACAAAGAGAGAGAGAGACAGAGACAGAGTGAGAGAGACAGAGACAGAGTGAGAGAGACAGAGACAGATTGAGAGAGACTGAGAGAGACAGAGAGAGAGACAGAGAGAGACAAAGAGAGACATACAGAGAGAGACATAGAGAGACAGAGAGAAACACAGAGAGAGACAGAGAGAAAGTCAGAGAGAGACAAAGAGAGAAACAGAGAGACAGAGATAGACAGAAAGAGACAGAGAGATAGACAGAGAAAGAGACAGAGAGATACAGAGAGAGACACAGAGAGCAAAAGAGAGAGACAGAGAGTTACACAAAGAGAGCATAGAGATACAGAGAGATAAAGAGAGAAGAGAGACAGAGAGAGACAGAGATATAGAAAGAGAGATACAGAGAGAGACACAGAGAGAGCCAGAGACAAAGAGAGTGACTGAGAAAGTCAGAGAGAGACAGAGAGAGACAGAGAGAGAAAGAGAGCGAGACAGAGAGAGACAGAGAGAGAGAGACACAAAGAACACAGAGAGACAGAGAGAAACAGAGCGAGACAAAGAGAGACACAGAGAGAGACAGAGAGAGACACAGAGAGAGACAGAGAGAGAAACAGAGAGAGTGAGACAGAGAGAGACACAGAGAGAGACAGAGCGAGACAGAGAGTTAGACAGAGAGAGGCAGAGAGAGACAGAGAGAGACACAGAGAGAGACAGAGAGAGAAACAGAGAGAGTGAGACAGAGAGAGACACAGAGAGAGACAGAGCGAGACAGAGAGTTAGACAGAGAGAGGCAGAGAGAGACAGAGAGAGACACAGAGAGAGACAGACAGAGAAAAGAGACAAAGAGAGAGATAGAGAGAGACAGAGAAAGACAGAGAAGGACAGATAGAGAGAAAGAAAAAGAGACAGAGACAAAGAGAGAGAGAGTCAGAGACAGAGTGAGAGAGACTTAGAGAGACAGAGAGATACTGAGAGAGACAGAGAGAGACAGAAGAGAGACAAAGGGAGAGAGACAGAGAAAGACAGAGCTAGACAGAGAGACACAGAGAGAGACAGAGAGAGAGAGAGACAGAGTCAGAGATAGAGACAGAGAGAGAAATAGAGAGAAACAGAGAGAGACAGAGAGAGACACAGAGAGAGACAGAGATAGAGAGAGACACAGGGAGACACAGAGAGAAACAGAGAGGGAGAGAGAGAGAGAAAGGGAGAGAAAGAGAGAGAGACAGAGAGAGACAGAGACAGAGCTAGAGAGACAGAGAGAGAGAGACATACAGAGACATACAGAGAGAGACATAGAGAGACAGAGAGAGACACAGAGAGAGACAGAGATAGACAGAGAGAGACAGAGAGGGACAGAGAGAGAGACAGAGACAAAGAGAGTGACTGAGAAAGTCAGAGAGAGACAGAGAGAGAGACAGAGAGAGAAGAGAGCGAGACAGAGAGAGACAGAGAGAGAGAGACACAAAGAACACAGAGAGACAGAGAGAAACAGAGCGAGACAAAGAGAGACAGAGCGAGACAGAGAGAGAGACAGAGAAAGACAGGGAGAGACAGAGAGAGACAAAGAAAGACAGAGAGAGAGATCGAGAGAGACAGACAGAGAAAGAGAGAGACAAAGAGAGAGACAGAGAAAGTGACAGAGAGAGACAGAAAATAGACAGAGAGAGAGACAGAGACAGACAGAGAGAGACAGAGACAGACAGATAGAGAGACAGAGAGAGACACAGAGAGAGACAGAGAGAGAGACAGAGAGATGAGAGAGACAGAGAGAGACAGAGAGAGACAGAGAGAGACAGAGAGAGAGACAGAGAGAGACAAAGAAAGAAACAGAGATAGACAGAGAGAGACAGAGAGAGACACAGAGAAAGACAGAGAAAGAGACAGAGAGAGAGAGACTGAGAGAGACAGAGACAGAGAGAGACAGAGAGAGACACAGAAAGAGACAGAGAGAGACACAGAGAGAGACAGAGAGAAAGACAGAGAGAGACAAAGAGAGAGACACAGAGAGAGACAGAGATAGAGACAGAGACAAAGAGAGTGAATGAGAGAGACAGAGAGAGACACAGAGAGAGAGACAGAGAGAGACACAGAGAGAGACAGAGATACAGAGTCAAAGAGAGTGAATAAGAGAGACAGAGAGAGACAGAGAGAGAGAGACAGAAAGAGACACACAGAGAGACAGAGTGATACAGAGAAAGAGACAAAGAGAGAAGAGAGAGACAGAGAGAGACAGAGAGAGACATATAGAGAGACAGAGAGAGACAGAGATAGAGACAGAGAGAGACACAGAGAGAGACAGAGAGAGAAAGATAGAGAGACAGAGAGAGACATACAGAAAGAGACAGAGAGAGACAGAGAGAGACACAGAGAGAGAAAGAGAGAGAGAGACAGAGATAGACAGAGAGAGAGACAGAGAGATACAGAAAAGAGACAAAGAGAGAGAGACAGAAAGAGACAGAGAGACGGAGAGAGACAGAGAGAGAGACACAGAGAGAGACAGATATAGAGACAGAGAGAGACAGAGAAAGACACAGAGAGAAACACAGAGAGACACTGAGAGAGACAGAGAGACAGAGAGAGACAGAGAGAGAGACACAGAGAGACACAGAGATGACTGAGACATACAGAGAGAGACAAAGAGAGTAGAGAGAGACATAGAGAGACAGAGAGAGACAAAGAAAGACACAGAGAGAGAGACAGAGAGATATATTGAGAGAGACAGAGAGAGACAGAAACAGACAGAGAGACAGAGAGAGACAGAGAGAGACAGAGAGAGAGAGACAGAGAGAGACACAGAGAAACACAGAGAGAGACAGAGAGAGACACAGAGAGAGACATGGAGAGACACAGAGAGACACAGAGAGAGACAGAGACAGACAGAGAGAGACAGTGAGAGACAGAGGGAGACACAGAGAGAGACAGAGAGAGACACAGAGAGAGACAGAGAGAGACACAGAGAGAGACAGAGAGAGAGACAGAGAGAGACAGACAGAGACAGAGAGACACAGAGAGAGAGACAGAGATAGAGACAGAGAGAGACAGAGAGAGACAGAGAGAGACTGAGAGAGACAGGGATCGAGACAGAGAGAGACAGGGAGAGACTCTGGGAGAATCAGAGAGAGACAGAGAGAGAGACAGAGAGAGACAGAAAATAGACTAAGAGAGAGTCAGAGGGTGACAGAGAAAGACAGAGAGAGAGAGAGAGACAAAGAGAGAGAGAGACAGAGACAGAGTGAGAGAGACAGAGACAGAGTGAGAGAGACAGAGACAGATTGAGAGAGACTGAGAGAGACAGAGAGAGAGACAGAGAGAGACAAAGAGAGACATACAGAGAGAGACATAGAGAGACAGAGAGAAACACAGAGAGAGACAGAGAGAAAGTCAGAGAGAGACAAAGAGAGAAACAGAGAGACAGAGATAGACAGAAAGAGACAGAGAGATAGACAGAGAAAGAGACAGAGAGATACAGAGAGAGACACAGAGAGCAAAAGAGAGAGACAGAGAGTTACACAAAGAGAGCATAGAGATACAGAGAGACAAAGAGAGAAGAGAGACAGAGAGAGACAGAGATATAGAAAGAGAGATACAGAGAGAGACACAGAGAGAGCCAGAGACAAAGAGAGTGACTGAGAAAGTCAGAGAGAGACAGAGAGAGACAGAGAGAGAAAGAGAGCGAGACAGAGAGAGACAGAGAGAGAGAGACACAAAGAACACAGAGAGACAGAGAGAAACAGAGCGAGACAAAGAGAGACACAGAGAGAGACAGAGAGAGACACAGAGAGAGACAGAGAGAGAAACAGAGAGAGTGAGACAGAGAGAGACACAGAGAGAGACAGAGCGAGACAGAGAGTTAGACAGAGAGAGGCAGAGAGAGACAGAGAGAGACACAGAGAGAGACAGAGAGAGAAACAGAGAGAGTGAGACAGAGAGAGACACAGAGAGAGACAGAGCGAGACAGAGAGTTAGACAGAGAGAGGCAGAGAGAGACAGAGAGAGACACAGAGAGAGACAGACAGAGAAAAGAGACAAAGAGAGAGATAGAGAGAGACAGAGAAAGACAGAGAAGGACAGATAGAGAGAAAGAAAAAGAGACAGAGACAAAGAGAGAGAGAGTCAGAGACAGAGTGAGAGAGACTTAGAGAGACAGAGAGATACTGAGAGAGACAGAGAGAGACAGAAGAGAGACAAAGGGAGAGAGACAGAGAAAGACAGAGCTAGACAGAGAGACACAGAGAGAGACAGAGAGAGACACAGAGAGACAGAGAGAGAGTCAGAGAGAGACAGACAGAGACAGAGAGAGACACACAGAGAGAGACAGAGATAGAGACAGAGAGAGACAGAGAGAGAGACAGAGAGAGACTGAGAGAGACAGGGATAGAGACAGAGAGAGACAGGGAGAGACTCTGGGAGAATCAGAGAGAGACAGAGAGAGAGACAGAGAGAGACAGAAAATAGACTAAGAGAGTCAGAGAGTGACAGGAAAGACAGAGAGAGAGAGAGAAAGAGACAAAGAGAGAGAGAGACAGAGACAGAGTGAGAGAGACAGAGAGAGACAGAGAGAGACATACAGAGAGAGACATAGAGAGACAGAGAGAGACACAGAGAGAGACAGAGAGAAAGACAGAGAGAGACAAAGAGAGAAACAGAGAGACAGAGATAGACAGAAAGAGACAGAGAGATAGACAGAGAAAGAGACAGAGAGAGACAGAGAGAGACAGAGAGAGACACAGAGAGCAAAAGAGAGAGACAGAGAGTTACACAAAGAGAGCATAGAGATACAGAGAGACAAAGAGAGAAGAGAGACAGAGAGAGACAGAGATATAGAAAGAAAGATACAGAGAGAGACACAGAGAGAAACAGAAAGAAACAGAGAGAGTGAGACAGAGAGAGACACAGAGAGAGACAGAGCGAGACAGAGAGAGAGACAGAGAGAGAGGCAGAGAGAGACACAGAGAGAGACACAGAGAGAGACAGACAGAGAAAAGAGACAAAGAGAGAGAGATAGAGAGAGACAGAGAAAGACAGAGAAGGACAGATAGAGAGAAAGAAAAAGAGACAGAGACAAAGAGAGAGAGAGTCAGAGACAGAGTGAGAGAGACTTAGAGAGACAGAGAGATACTGAGAGAGACAGAGAGAGACAGAAGAGAGACAAAGGGAGAGAGACAGAGAAAGACAGAGCTAGACAGAGAGACACAGAGAGAGACAGAGAGAGAGAGAGACAGAGTCAGAGATAGAGACAGAGAAAGAAAGAGAGAGAAACAGAGAGAGACAGAGAGAGACACAGAGAGAGACAGAGATAGAGAGAGACACAGGGAGACACAGAGAGAAACAGAGAGGGAGAGAGAGAGAGAAAGGGAGAGAAAGAGAGAGAGACAGAGAGAGACAGAGACAGAGGGAGAGAGACAGAGAGAGAGACATACAGAGACATACAGAGAGAGACATAGAGAGACAGAGAGAGACACAGAGAGAGACAGAGATAGACAGAGAGAGACAGAGAGGGACAGAGAGAGAGACAGAGACAAAGAGAGTGACTGAGAAAGTCAGAGAGAGACAGAGAGAGAGACAGAGAGAGAAGAGAGCGAGACAGAGAGAGACAGAGAGAGAGACACACAAAGAACACAGAGAGACAGAGAGAAACAGAGCGAGACAAAGAGAGACAGAGAGAGACAGAGAGAGACAAAGAAAGACAGGGAGAGACAGAGAGAGACAAAGAAAGACAGAGAGATCGAGAGAGACAGACAGAGAAAGAGAGAGACAAAGAGAGAGACAGAGAAAGTGACAGAGAGAGACAGAAAATAGACAGAGAGAGAGACAGAGACAGACAGAGAGAGACAGAGACAGACAGATAGAGAGACAGAGAGAGACACAGAGAGAGACAGAGAGATGAGAGAGACAGAGTGAGACAGAGAGAGACAGAGAGAGACAGAGAGAGAGACAGAGAGAGACAAAGAAAGAAACAGAGATAGACAGAGAGAGACAGAGAGAGACACAGAGAGAGACAGAGAAAGAGACAGAGAGAGAGAGACTGAGAGAGACAGAGACAGAGAGAGACAGAGAGAGACACAGAAAGAGACAGAGAGTGACATACAGAGAGAGACATAGAGAGACAGAGAGAGACACAGAGAGAGACAGAGAGAAAGACAGAGAGAGACAAAGAGAGAGACACAGAGAGAGACAGAGATAGAGACAGAGACAAAGAGAGTGAATGAGAGAGACAGAGAGAGACACAGAGAGAGAGACAGAGAGAGACACAGAGAGAGACAGAGATAGAGACAGAGTCAAAGAGAGTGAGTAAGAGAGACAGAGAGAGACAGAGAGAGAGAGACAGAAAGAGACACACAGAGAGACAGAGTGATACAGAGAAAGAGACAAAGAGAGAAGAGAGAGACAGAGAGAGACAGAGAGAGACATATAGAGAGACAGAGAGAATCAGAGATAGAGACAGAGAGAGACACAGAGAGAGACACAGAGAGAAAGATAGAGAGACAGAGAGAGACATACAGAAAGAGACAGAGAGAGACAGAGAGAGACACAGAGAGAGAAAGAGAGAGAGAGAGACAGAGATAGACAGAGAGAGAGACAGAGAGATACAGAAAAGTGACAAAGAGAGAGAGACAGAAAGAGACAGAGAGACGGAGAGAGACAGAGAGAGAGACACAGAGAGAGACAGATATAGAGACAGAGAGAGACAGAGAAAGACACAGAGAGAAACACAGAGAGACACTGAGAGAGACAGAGAGACAGAGAGAGACAGAGAGAGAGACACAGAGAGACACAGAGATGACTGAGACATACAGAGAGAGACAAAGAGAGTAGAGAGAGACATAGAGAGACAGAGAGAGACAAAGAAAGACACAGAGAGAGAGACAGAGAGATATTTTGAGAGAGACAGAGAGAGACAGAAACAGACAGAGAGACAGAGAGAGACAGAGAGAGACAGAGAGAGAGAGACAGAGAGAGACACAGAGAAACACAGAGAGAGACAGAGAGAGACACAGAGAGAGACATGGAGAGACACAGTGAGAAACAGAGAGAGACAGAGACTGAAAGAGAGAGACAGTGAGAGACAGAGAGAGACACAGAGAGAGACAGAGAGAGACACAGAGAGACAGAGAGAGAGTCAGAGAGAGACAGACAGAGACAGAGAGAGACACACAGAGAGAGACAGAGATAGAGACAGAGAGAGACAGAGAGAGAGACAGAGAGAGACTGAGAAGGACAGGGATAGAGACAGAGAGAGACAGGGAGAGACTCTGGGAGAATCAGAGAGAGACAGAGAGAGAGACAGAGAGAGACAGAAAATAGACTAAGAGAGAGTCAGAGAGTGACAGGAAAGACAGAGAGAGAGAGAGAAAGAGACAAAGAGAGAGAGAGAGACAGAGACAGAGTGAGAGAGACAGAGAGAGACAGAGAGAGAGACAGAGAGAGACAGAGAGAGACATACAGAGAGAGACATAGAGAGACAGAGAGAGACACAGAGAGAGACAGAGAGAAAGACAGAGAGAGACAAAGAGAGAAACAGAGAGACAGAGAATGACAGAAAGAGACAGAGAGATAGACAGAGAAAGAGACAGAGAGAGACAGAGAGAGACAGAGAGAGACACAGAGAGCAAAAGAGAGAGACAGAGAGTTACACAAAGAGAGCATAGAGATACAGAGAGACAAAGAGAGAAGAGAGACAGAGAGAGACAGAGATATAGAAAGAGAGATACAGAGAGAGACACAGAGAGAAACAGAAAGAAACAGAGAGAGTGAGACAGAGAGAGACACAGAGAGAGACAGAGCGAGACAGAGAGAGAGACAGAGAGAGAGGCAGAGAGAGACACAGCGAGAGACAGACAGAGAAAAGAGACAAAGAGAGAGAGATAGAGAGAGACAGAGAAAGACAGAGAAGGACAGATAGAGAGAAAGAAAACGAGACAGAGACAAAGAGAGAGAGAGTCAGAGACAGAGTGAGAGAGACTTAGAGAGACAGAGAGATACTGAGAGAGACAGAGAGAGACAGAGAGAGACAGAAAAGAGACAAAGGGAGAGAGACAGAGAAAGACAGAGAAAGACAGAGCTAGACAGATAGACACAGAGAGAGACAGGAGAGAGAGAGAGACAGAGTCAGAGATAGAGACAGAGAGAGAAAGAGAGAGAAACAGAGAGAGATAGAGAGAGACACAGAGAGAGACAGAGATAGAGAGAGACACAGGGAGACACACTGAGAGACAGAGAGGGACAGAGAGAGAGAAAGGGAGAGACAGAGAGAGAGACAGAGAGAGACAGAGACAGAGGGAGAGAGACAGAGAGAGAGACATACAGAGACATACAGAGAGAGACATAGAGAGACAGAGAGAGACACAGAGAGAGACAAAGATAGACAGAGAGAGACAGAGAGAGACAGAGAGAGAGAGACAGAGAGAGACAAAGAAAAACAGAGAGAGAGACATAAAAGAGACAGAGATTGAGACATAGAGAGACAGAGTGAGACAGAGAGAGACAGATAGAGAGCCAGAGAGATACAGAGAGAGAGAAAGACAGAGAGAGATGAGAGAGACAGAGAGAGACAGAGAGAGACAGAGAGAGAGACAGAAAAGAGACAGTGATTTAGACAGAGTGAGACAGAGAGAGATAGATAGAGAGACAGAGAGAGACAGAAAGAGAGAGTCCAGAGACAGAGAGAGACGAGAGAGACAAAGAGAGACAGAGATAGAGACAGAGAGAGACATAGAGAGACACAGAGAGAGACAGAGAAAGAGTCAGAAAGAGAGACTGAGTGAGACAAAGACAGAGACAGAGAGAGACAGAGAGAGACAGAGAGAGAGACAGAAAGAGACAGAGAGAGAGAAAGAGAGGGAGACAGAAAGAGACAGAGTGAGACTAGAGAGACACAGAGAGAGAAAGAGAGAGACAGAGAGAGAAAGATAGAGAGACAGTGAGAGACATACAGAAAGAGACAGAGAGAGACAGAGGGAGACACATTTAGAGAAAGAGAGAGAGAGAGACAGAGATAGACAGAGAGAGAGACAGAGAGATACAGAAAAGAGACAAAGAGAGAGAGTCAGAAAGAGACAGAGAAAGACAGAAAGAGACAGAGAGAGAGAGACAAAGAGAGACAGAGAGAGACACAGAGAGTGACAGATATAGAGACAGAGAGAGACAGAGAAAGACTCAGAGAGAAACACAGAGAGACAGTGAGAGAGACAGAGAGACAGAGAAACACAGAGAGATAGACAGAGAGAGACACAGAGATGACAGAGACATACAGAGAGAGACAAAGAGAGTAGAGAGAGACAGAGAGAGACAGAGAGAGACAAAGAAAGACACAGTGAGAGACAGAGAGATATATAGAGAGAGACAGAGAGAGACAGAAACAGACAGAGAAACAGAGAGAGACAGAGAGAGACAGAGAGAGAGACAAAGAGAGACAGAGAGAGACACAGAGAGAGACAGAGAGAAAGACAGAGAGAAGACAAAGAGAGAAACAGAGATACAGAGATAGACAGAAAGAGACAGAGAGATAGACAGAGAAAGAGACAGAGAGAAACAGAGAGAGACAGAGAGAGACACAGAGAGCAAAAGAGATAGACAGAGAGTTACACAAAGAGAGCATAGAGATACAGAGAGAGAAAGAGAGAAGAGAGACAGAGAGAGACAGAGATATAGAAAGAGAGATACAGAGAGAGTCACAGAGAGAAACAGAGAGATTGAGAGAGAGAGAGACACAGAGAGAGACAGAGCGAGACAGAGAGAGAGACAGAGAGAGGCAGAGAGAGACAGAGAGAGACACAGAGAGAGACAGACAGAGAAAAGAGACAAAGAGAGAGAGATAGAGAGAGACAGAGAAAGACAGAGAAGAACAGATAGAGAGGAAGAAAAAGAGACAGAGACAAAGAGAGAGAGAGTAAGAGACAGAGTGAGAGAGACTTAGAGAGACAGAGAGATACTGAGAGAGACAGAGAGAGACAGAGAGTGACAGAAAAGAGACAAAGAAAGAGAGACAGAGAGAGACAGAGAAAGACAGAGCTAGACAGAGAGACACAGAGAGAGACAGAGAGAGAGAGAAAGACAGAGTCAGAGATAGAGACAGAGAGATAAAGAGAGAGAAACAGAGAGAGACAGAGAGAGACCCAGAGAGAGACATAGAGGGAGAGAGAGAGAGAAAGGGAGAGAAAGAGAGAGAGACAGAGAGAGACAGAGACAGAGGGAGAGAGACAGAGAGAGAGACATACAGAGACATACAGAGAGAGACATAGAGAGACAGAGAGAGACACAGAGAGAGTCAGAGATAAACAGAGAGAGACACAGAGAGAGACAGAGAGAGAGACAGAGAGAGACAGACAGAGCCAGAAAGAGACACAGAGAGAGAGACACAGATAGAGACAAAGAGAGACATAGAGAGACAGAGAGAGAATGAGAGAGACAGGGATAGAGACAGAGAGAGACAGGGAGAGACTCTGGGAGAAACAGAGTGAGACAGAGAGAGAGACAGAGAGAGACAGAAAATAGACTAAGAGAGAGTCAGAGAGTGACAGAGAAAGACAGTGAGAGAGAGAAAGAGACAAAGAGAGAGAGAGAGAAAGAGACAGAGTGAGAGAGACAGAGAGAGAGACAGAGAGAGAGACAGAGACAGAGTGAGAGAGACTGAGAGAGACAGAGAGAGAGACAGAGAGAGACATACAGAGAGAGACAGAGAGAGACACAGAGAGAGACAGATATATAGACAGAGAGAGACAAAGACACAGAGAGAAACACAGAGAGACACTGAGAGAGACAGAGAGACAGAGAGAGACAGAGAGAGAGACAGTGAGAGACACAGAGATGACAGAGACATACAGAGAGTGACAAAGAGAGTAGAGAGAGACAGAGAGAGACAGAGAGAGACACAGAGAGAGACAGAGAGAGAGAGACAGAGAGAGACAAAGAAAAACAGAGAGAGAGACATAAAAGAGACAGAGATTGAGACATAGAGAGACAGAGTGAGACAGAGAGAGACAGATAGAGAGCCAGAGAGATACAGAGACAGAGAAAGACAGAGAGAGATGAGAGAGACAGAGAGAGACAGAGAGAGAGACAGAAATGAGACAGTGATTTAGACAGAGTGAGACAGAGAGAGATAGATAGAAAGACAGAGAGAGACAGTGAGAGAGAGTCCAGAGACAGAGAGAGATGAGAGAGACAAAGAGAGACAGAGATAGAGACAGAGAGAGACAGAGAGAGACACAGAGAGAGACAGAGAAAGAGTCAGAAAGAGACACTGAGTGAGACAAAGACAGAGACAGAGAGAGACAGAGAGAGACAGAGAGAGACACAGAGAGAGACAGAGAGAGAGAAAGAGAGGGAGACAGAAAGAGACAGAGTGAGACTAGAGAGACACAGATAGAGAAAGAGAGAGACAATGAGAGAAAGATAGAGGGACAGTGAGAGACATACAGAAAGAGACAGAGAGAGACAGAGGGAGACACATTTAGAGAAAGAGAGAGAGACAGAGATAGACAGAGAGATACAGAAAAGAGACAAAGAGAGAGAGTCAGAAAGAGACAGAGAAAGACAGAAAGAGACAGAGAGAGAGACAAAGAGAGACAGAGAGAGACACAGAGAGAGACAGATATAGAGACAGAGAGAGACAGAGAAAGACTCAGAGAGAAACACAGAGAGACAGTGAGAGAGACAGAGAGACAGAGAAACACAGAGAGAGAGGCAGAGAGAGACACAGAGATGACAGAGACATACAGAGAGAGACAAAGAGAGTAGAGAGAGACAGAGAGAGACAAAGAAAGACACAGTGAGAGACAGAGAGATATATAGAGAGAGACAGAGAGAGACAGAAACAGACAGAGAAACAGAGAGAGACAGAGAGAGACAGAGAGAGACAAAGAGAGACAGAGAGAGAGAGACAGAGAGAGACACAGAGAAACACAGAGAGACAGAGAGAGACACAGAGAGAGACATGGAGAGACACAGAGAGACACAGAGAGAGGCAGAGACAGAGAGAGAGACAGTGAGAGACAGAGAGAGACACAGAGAGAGACAGAGAGAGACACAGAGAGAGACAGAGAGAGAGACAGAGAGAGACAGACAGAGCCAGAAAGAGACACAGAGAGAGAGACAGAGATAGAGACAGAGAGAGACAGAGAGAGACAGAGAGAGAATGAGAGAGACAGGGATAGAGACAGAGAGAGACAGGGAGAGACTCTGGGAGAAACAGAGTGAGACAGAGAGAGAGACAGAGAGAGACAGAAAATAGACTAAGAGAGAGTCAGAGAGTGACAGAGAAAGAGACAAAGAGAGAGAGAGAAAGAGACAGAGAGAGAGACTGAGACAGAGTGAGAGAGACTTAGAGAGACAGAGAGATACTGAGAGAGACAGAGAGAGACAGAGAGAGACAGAAAAGAGACAAAGGGAGAGAGACAGAGAGAGACAGAGAAAGACAGAGCTAGACAGAGAGACACAGAGAGAGACAGAGAGAGAGAGAGACAGAGAGAGACACAGAGAAACACAGAGAGAGACAGAGAGAGACATGGAGAGACACAGAGAGAGACAGAGACTGACAGAGAAAGACAGAGCTAGACAGATAGACACAGAGAGAGACAGGAGAGAGAGAGAGACAGAGTCAGAGATAGAGACAGAGGGAGAAAGAGAGAGAAACAGAGAGAGACAGAGAGAGACACAGAGAGAGACAGAGATAGAGAGAGACACAGGGAGACACAGAGAGAGACAGAGAGGGAGAGAGAGAGAAAGGGAGAGAAAGAGAGAGACAGAGAGAGACAGAGACAGAGGGAGAGAGACACAGAGAGAGAGACATACAGAGACATACAGAGAGAGACATAGAAAGACAGAGAGAGACACAGAGAGAGACAGAGATAGACAGAGAGAGACAGAGAGAGACAGAGAGAGACAGAGACAAAGAGAGTGACTGAGAAAGTCAGAGAGAGACAGAGAGAGAGAGACAGAGAGAGACAGAGAGAGAGACAGAGAGACAGAGATAGACAGAGAGAGACACATAGAGAGAATGAGAGCGAGACAGAGAGAGAGACTGAGAGAGACAGAGACAGTGTGAGAGAGACTGACAGAGACAGAGAGAGAGACAGAGAGAGACATACAGAGAGAGACATAGAGAGACAGAGAGAGACACAGAGAGAGACAGAGAGAGAGACAGAGAGAGACAAAGAAAAACAGAGAGAGAGACAGAAAAGAACCAGAGATTGAGACATAGAGAGACAGAGTGAGACAGAGAGAGACAGATAGAGAGCCAGAGAGATACAGAGAGAGAGAAAGACAGAGAGAGATGAGAGAGACAGAGAGAGACAGAGAGAGAGACAGAAAAGAGACAGTGATTTAGACAGAGTGAGACAGAGAGAGATAAATAGAGAGACAGAGAGAGACAGAGAGAGAGAGTCCAGAGACAGAGAGAGAGGAGAGAGACAGAGAGAGACAGAGATAGAGACAGAGAGAGACAGAGAGAGACACAGAGAGAGACAGAGAAAGAGTAAGAGAGAGAGACTGAGAGAGACAAAGACAGAGACAGAGAGAGATAGAGAGAGACACAGAAAGAGACAGAGATAGAAAGAGAGGGAGACAGAAAGAGACAGAGCGAGACAAGAGAGACACAGAGAGAGAAAGAGAGAGACAGAGGAAGAAAGATAGAGAGACAGAGAGAGACATACAGAAAGAGACAGAGAGAGACAGATGGAGACACAGAGAGAGAAAGAGAGTGAGAGAGACAGAGATAGACACAGAGAGAGACAGAGAGATACAGAAAAGAGACAAAGAGTGAGAGACAGAAAGAGACAGAGAAAGACAGAAAGAGACAGAGAGAGAGACATGAGAGAGACACAGAGTGAGACAGATATAGAGACAGAGAGAGACAGAGAAAGACACAGTGAGAAACACAGAGAGACAGTGAGAGAGACAGAGAGACAGAGAGAGACAGAGGAGAGACAGAGAGAGACACAGAGATGACAGAGACATACAGAGAGAGACAAAGAGAGTAGAGAGAGACAAAGAGAGACAGAGAGAGACAAAGAAAGACACAGCGAGAGACAGAGAGATATATATAGAGAGACAGAGAGAGACAGAAACAGACAGAGAAACAGAGAGAGACAGAGATAGACAGAGAGAGAGACAGAGAGAGAGACAGAGAGAGACACAGAGAAACACAGAGAGAGACAGAGAGAGACACAGAGAGAGACATGGAGAGACACAGAGAGACACAGAGAGGCAGAGACAGACAATGAGAGACAGTGAGAGACAGAGAGAGACACAGAGAGAGACAGAGAGAGACACAGAGAGAGACAGAGAGAGAGACAGAGAGAGACAGACAGAGACAGAGAGATACACAGAGAGAGAGACAGAGATAGAGACAGAGAGAGACAGAAAATAGACTAAGAGAGAGTCAGAAAGTGACAGAGAAATTCAGAGAGAGAGAGAAAGAGACAAAGAGAGAGAGAGAAAGAGACAGAGTGAGAGAGACAGAGAGAGAGACAGAGACAGAGTGAGAGAGACTGAGAGAGACAGAGAGAGAGACAGAGAGAGACACAGAGATGACAGAGACATACAGAGAGAGACAAAGAGAGTAGAGAGAGACAAAGAGAGACAGAGAGAGACAAAGAAAGACACAGCGAGAGACAGAGAGATATATATAGAGAGACAGAGAGAGACAGAAACAGACAGAGAAACAGAGAGAGACAGAGAGAGAAAGAGAGAGAGACAGAGAGAGACACAGAGAGAGACACAGAGAAACACAGAGATAGACAGAGAGAGACACAGAGAGAGACATGGAGAGACACAGAGAGACACAGAGAGAGGCAGAGACAGACAATGAGAGACAGTGAGAGACAGAGAGAGACACAGAGAGAGACAGAGAGAGACACAGAGAGAGACAGAGAGAGAGACAGAGAGAGACACAGAGAGAGAGACAGAGATAGAGACAGAGAGAGACAGAGAGAGAATGAGAGAGACAGGGATAGAGACAGAGAGAGACAGGGAGTGACTCTGGGAGAAACAGAGTGAGACAGTGAGAGACACAGAGAGAGACAGAAAATAGACTAAGAGAGTGTCAGAAAGTGACAGAGAAATTCAGAGAGAGAGAGAAAGAGACTAAGAGAGAGAGAGAGAGAAAGAGACAGAGTGAGAGAGACAGAGAGAGAGACAGAGAGAGAGACAGAGACAGAGTGAGAGAGACTGAGAGAGACAGAGAGAGAGACAGAGAGAGACAGAGAGAGACATACAGAGAGAGACATAGAGAGACAGAGAGAGACACAGAGAGAGACAGAGAGAAAGAGAGAGAGAGACAAAGAGAGAAACAGAGAGAGACAGAGATAGACAGAAAGAGACAGAGAGATAGACAGAGAAAGAGACAGAGAGAGACAGAGAGAGACAGAGAGAGATACAGAGAGCAAAAGAGAGAGACAGAGAGTTACACAAAGAGAGCATAGAGATACAGAGAGGCAAAGAGAGATGAGAGACAGAGAGAGACAGAGATATAGAAAGAGAGATATGAGAGAGACACAGAGAGAAACAGAGAGAAACTTAGAGAGACACAGAGAGAGACAGAGCGAGACAGAGAGAGAGACAGAGAGAGAGGCAGAGAGAGACAGAGAGAGACACAGAGAGAGATAGAGAGAGAAAAGAGACAAAGAGAGAGAGATAGAGAGAGACAGAAAAGACAGAGAAGGACAGATAGAGAGAAAGAAAAAGAGACAGAGACAAAGAGAGAGAGAATCAGAGACAGAGTGAGAGAGACTTAGAGAGACAGAGAGATACTGAGAGAGACAGAGAGAGACATAGAGAGACAGAAAAGAGACAAAGGGAGAGAGACAGAGAGAGACAGAGAAAGACAGAGCTAGACAGAGAGCTACAGAGAGAGACAGAGAGAGACAGAAAAGAGACAAAGGGAGAGAGACAGAGAGAGACACAGAGAGAGACAGAGATAGAGAGAGACACAGGGAGACACAGAGAGAGACAGAGAGGGACAGAGAGAGAGAGAAAGGGAGAGACAGAGAGAGACAGAGATACAGAGACAGAGGGAGAGAGACAGAGAGAGAGACATACAGAGACATACAGAGAGAGACATAGAGAGACAGAGAGATACACAGGGAGAGACAGAGATAGACAGAGAGAGATAGAGAGAGACAGAGAGAGAGACAGAGACAAAGAGAGTGACTGAGAAAGACAGAGAGAGACAGAGAGAGAGACAGAGAGAGACAAAGAGAGAAACAGAGAGAGAGACAGAGAGAGACAGAGAGAGACATAGAGAGAGACAAAGAGAGACAGAGATAGACAGAGAGAGACACATAGAGAGAAAGAGAGCGAACAGAGAGAGAGACAGAGAGAGACAGAGACAGTGTGAGAGAGACTGACAGAGACAAAGAGAGAGACAGAGAGAGACATAAAGAGAGAGACATAGAGAGACAGAGAGAGACACAGAGAGAGACAGAGAGAGAGACAGAGAGAGACAAAGAAAGACAGAGAGAGAGACAGAAAACAGACAGACATTGAGACAGAGAGAGACAGGGTGAGACAGAGAGAGACAGATAGAGAGAGAGAGAGACAGAGAGAGAGACAGAGAGAGAGACAGAGAGAGACAAAGAGAGAGAGAGATACAGAGAGAGACAGAGAGAGGCAGAGATAGACAGAGAGACAGAGAGAGACAGAGAGACACAGAGAGAGAGAGACAGAGAGAGACTAGAGATACAGAGAGAGACAGAGAGACAGAGAGAGACAGAGATAGACAAAGAGAGACAGAGAGAGACAGAGCACAGAGAGAGAGACAAAGAGAGACAGAGAGAGAGACAGAGAAAGACAGAGAGAGAGAAGGAGAGACAGAGAGAGACAGAGAGAGAGACAGAGAGAGACAAAGAAAGACACAGAGAGTGACAGAGAGAGAGAGAGATACAGAGAGAGAGACAGAGAGAGACAAAGAGAGACAGAGAGACAGAGAGGGACAGAGAGAGACAGAGATAGACAGAGAAAGAGAAAGAGAGAGACAGAGAGACAGAGAGAGAGAGAAACAGAAAAGAGACAAACAGAGAGCGACAGAGAAAGACAGAGAGAGACAGAGAGACACACAGAGAGAGAGAGAGACAGAGACAGAGATAGAGACAGAGAGAAACAGAGAGAGAGACAGAGAGAGACAGAGAGAGACACAGAGAGACACAGAGAGAGACAGAGATAGAGAGAGACACAGGGAGACACAGAGAGAAACAGAGAGGGACAGAGAGAGACAGGTAGAGACAGAGAGAGAGACAGAGAGAGACAGAGACAGAGTGAGAGAGACTGAGTGAGACAGAGAGATAGACAGAGAGAGAGAGACACAAAGAGACACAGAAAGAGATAGAGAGAAACAAAGCAAGACAAAGAGAGACAGAGAGAGACAGAGAGAGAGACAGAAAAAGACAGAGAGAGACAGAGAGAGACAAAGAAAGACAGAGAGAGAGACAGAGACAGTCAGAGAGAGACAGAGACAGACAGATAGAGAGACAGAGAGAGACACAGAGAGAGACAGAGAGAGAGACAGAGAGAGATGAGAGAGACACAGAGAGAGACAGAGAGAAACACAGAGAGAGACAGAGAGAGATACAGAGAGACAGAGTAAGACAGAGAAAGACAGAGAGACAGAGAGAGACAGAGAGAGACAGAGATAGACAGTGATAGAGAGAGAGAGACACAGAGAGAGACAGAGATAGACAGAGAGAGACTGAGAGAGAAAGAGATAGAGACAGAGAGAGACAGAGAAAGAGACAGAGAGAGAAACAGAGAGAGACAGAGAGAGACGGAGAGAGACAGAGACAAAGAGCGTGACTGAGAAAGACAGAGAGAGACTGAGAGAGAGACAGAGAGAGACACAGAGAGACAGAGAGATACAGAGAGAGAGACAAAGAGAGAAGAGAGAGACAGAGAGAGACTGAGAGAGACAGATAGAGAGACAGAGAGAGAGACAGAAATGAGACAGTGATTTAGACAGAGTGAGACAGAGAGAGATAGATAGAAAGACAGAGAGAGACAGTGAGAGAGAGTCCAGAGACAGAGAGAGATGAGAGAGACAAAGAGAGACAGAGATAGAGACAGAGAGAGACAGAGAGAGACACAGAGAGAGACAGAGAAAGAGTCAGAAAGAGAGACTGAGTGAGACAAAGACAGAGACAGAGAGAGACAGAGAGAGACAGAGAGAGACACAGAAAGAGACAGAGAGAGAGAAAGAGAGGGAGACAGAAAGAGACAGAGTGAGACTAGAGAGACACAGATAGAGAAAGAGAGAGACAATGAGAGAAAGATAGAGGGACAGTGAGAGACATACAGAAAGAGACAGAGAGAGACAGAGGGAGACACATTTAGAGAAAGAGAGAGAGACAGAGATAGACAGAGAGATACAGAAAAGAGACAAAGAGAGAGAGTCAGAAAGAGACAGAGAAAGACAGAAAGAGACAGAGAGAGAGACAAAGAGAGACAGAGAGAGACACAGAGAGAGACAGATATAGAGACAGAGAGAGACAGAGAAAGACTCAGAGAGAAACACAGAGAGACAGTGAGAGAGAGAGAGAGAGAGAGAAACACAGAGAGAGAGGCAGAGAGAGACACAGAGATGACAGAGACATACAGAGAGAGACAAAGAGAGTAGAGAGAGACAGAGAGAGACAAAGAAAGACACAGTGAGAGACAGAGAGATATATAGAGAGAGACAGAGAGAGACAGAAACAGACAGAGAAACAGAGAGAGACAGAGAGAGACAGAGAGAGACAAAGAGAGACAGAGAGAGAGAGACAGAGAGAGACACAGAGAAACACAGAGAGAGACAGAGAGAGACACAGAGAGAGACATGGAGAGACACAGAGAGACACAGAGAGAGGCAGAGACAGAGAGAGAGACAGTGAGAGACAGAGAGAGACACAGAGAGAGACAGAGAGAGACACAGAGAGAGACAGAGAGAGAGACAGAGAGAGACAGACAGAGCCAGAAAGAGACACAGAGAGAGAGACAGAGATAGAGACAGAGAGAGACAGAGAGAGACAGAGAGAGAATGAGAGAGACAGGGATAGAGACAGAGAGAGACAGGGAGAGACTCTGGGAGAAACAGAGTGAGACAGAGAGAGAGACAGATTGAGACAGAAAATAGACTAAGAGAGAGTCAGAGAGTGACAGAGAAAGAGACAAAGAGAGAGAGAGAGAAAGAGACAGAGAGAGAGACTGAGACAGAGTGAGAGAGACTTAGAGAGACAGAGAGATACTGAGAGAGACAGAGAGAGACAGAGAGAGACAGAAAAGAGACAAAGGGAGAGAGACAGAGAGAGACAGAGAAAGACAGAGCTAGACAGAGAGACACAGAGAGAGACAGAGAGAGAGAGAGAGACAGAGAGAGACACAGAGAAACACAGAGAGAGACAGAGAGAGACATGGAGAGACACAGAGAGAGACAGAGACTGACAGAGAAAGACAGAGCTAGACAGATAGACACAGAGAGAGACAGGAGAGAGAGAGAGACAGAGTCAGAGATAGAGACAGAGGGAGAAAGAGAGAGAAACAGAGAGAGACAGAGAGAGACACAGAGAGAGACAGAGATAGAGAGAGACACAGGGAGACACAGAGAGAGACAGAGAGGGAGAGAGAGAGAAAGGGAGAGAAAGAGAGAGACAGAGAGAGACAGAGACAGAGGGAGAGAGACACAGAGAGAGAGACATACAGAGACATACAGAGAGAGACATAGAAAGACAGAGAGAGACACAGAGAGAGACAGAGATAGACAGAGAGAGACAGAGAGAGACAGAGAGAGACAGAGACAAAGAGAGTGACTGAGAAAGTCAGAGAGAGACAGAGAGAGAGAGACAGAGAGAGACAGAGAGAGAGACAGAGAGACAGAGATAGACAGAGAGAGACACATAGAGAGAATGAGAGCGAGACAGAGAGAGAGACTGAGAGAGACAGAGACAGTGTGAGAGAGACTGACAGAGACAGAGAGAGAGACAGAGAGAGACATACAGAGAGAGACATAGAGAGACAGAGAGAGACACAGAGAGAGACAGAGAGAGAGACAGAGAGAGACAAAGAAAAACAGAGAGAGAGACAGAAAAGAACCAGAGATTGAGACATAGAGAGACAGAGTGAGACAGAGAGAGACAGATAGAGAGCCAGAGAGATACAGAGAGAGAGAAAGACAGAGAGAGATGAGAGAGACAGAGAGAGACAGAGAGAGACAGAGAGAGAGACAGAAAAGAGACAGTGATTTAGACAGAGTGAGACAGAGAGAGATAAATAGAGAGACAGAGAGAGACAGAGAGAGAGAGTCCAGAGACAGAGAGAGAGGAGAGAGACAGAGAGAGACAGAGATAGAGACAGAGAGAGACAGAGAGAGACACAGAGAGAGACAGAGAAAGAGTAAGAGAGAGAGACTGAGAGAGACAAAGACAGAGACAGAGAGAGATAGAGAGAGACACAGAAAGAGACAGAGATAGAAAGAGAGGGAGACAGAAAGAGACAGAGTGAGACAAGAGAGACACAGAGAGAGAAAGAGAGAGACAGAGGAAGAAAGATAGAGAGACAGAGAGAGACATACAGAAAGAGACAGAGAGAGACAGATGGAGACACAGAGAGAGAAAGAGAGTGAGAGAGACAGAGATAGACACAGAGAGAGACAGAGAGATACAGAAAAGAGACAAAGAGTGAGAGACAGAAAGAGACAGAGAAAGACAGAAAGAGACAGAGAGAGAGACAGAGAGAGACACAGAGTGAGACAGATATAGAGACAGAGAGAGACAGAGAAAGACACAGTGAGAAACACAGAGTGACAGTGAGAGAGACAGAGAGACAGAGAGAGACAGAGGAGAGACAGAGAGAGACACAGAGATGACAGAGACATACAGAGAGAGACAAAGAGAGTAGAGAGAGACAAAGAGAGACAGAGAGAGACAATGAAAGACACAGCGAGAGACAGAGAGATATATATAGAGAGACAGAGAGAGACAGAAACAGACAGAGAAACAGAGAGAGACAGAGATAGACAGAGAGAGAGACAGAGAGAGAGACAGAGAGAGACACAGAGAAACACAGAGAGAGACAGAGAGAGACACAGAGAGAGACATGGAGAGACACAGAGAGACACAGAGAGGCAGAGACAGACAATGAGAGACAGTGAGAGACAGAGAGAGACACAGAGAGAGACAGAGAGAGACACAGAGAGAGACAGAGAGAGAGACAGAGAGAGACAGACAGAGACAGAGAGATACACAGAGAGAGAGACAGAGATAGAGACAGAGAGAGACAGAAAATAGACTAAGAGAGAGTCAGAAAGTGACAGAGAAATTCAGAGAGAGAGAGAAAGAGACAAAGAGAGAGAGAGAAAGAGACAGAGTGAGAGAGACAGAGAGAGAGACAGAGACAGAGTGAGAGAGACTGAGAGAGACAGAGAGAGAGACAGAGAGAGACACAGAGATGACAGAGACATACAGAGAGAGACAAAGAGAGTAGAGAGAGACAAAGAGAGACAGAGAGAGACAAAGAAAGACACAGCGAGAGACAGAGAGATATATATAGAGAGACAGAGAGAGACAGAAACAGACAGAGAAACAGAGAGAGACAGAGAGAGAAAGAGAGAGAGACAGAGAGAGACACAGAGAGAGACACAGAGAAACACAGAGATAGACAGAGAGAGACACAGAGAGAGACATGGAGAGACACAGAGAGACACAGAGAGAGGCAGAGACAGACAATGAGAGACAGTGAGAGACAGAGAGAGACACAGAGAGAGACAGAGAGAGACACAGAGAGAGACAGAGAGAGAGACAGAGAGAGACAGACAGAGACAGAGAGAGACACAGAGAGAGAGACAGAGATAGAGACAGAGAGAGACAGAGAGAGAATGAGAGAGACAGGGATAGAGACAGAGAGAGACAGGGAGTGACTCTGGGAGAAACAGAGTGAGACAGTGAGAGACACAGAGAGAGACAGAAAATAGACTAAGAGAGTGTCAGAAAGTGACAGAGAAATTCAGAGAGAGAGAGAAAGAGACTAAGAGAGAGAGAGAGAGAAAGAGACAGAGTGAGAGAGACAGAGAGAGAGACAGAGAGAGAGACAGAGACAGAGTGAGAGAGACTGAGAGAGACAGAGAGAGAGACAGAGAGAGACAGAGAGAGACATACAGAGAGAGACATAGAGAGACAGAGAGAGACACAGAGAGAGACAGAGAGAAAGAGAGAGAGAGACAAAGAGAGAAACAGAGAGAGACAGAGATAGACAGAAAGAGACAGAGAGATAGACAGAGAAAGAGACAGAGAGAGACAGAGAGAGACAGAGAGAGATACAGAGAGCAAAAGAGAGAGACAGAGAGTTACACAAAGAGAGCATAGAGATACAGAGAGGCAAAGAGAGATGAGAGACAGAGAGAGACAGAGATATAGAAAGAGAGATATGAGAGAGACACAGAGAGAAACAGAGAGAAACTTAGAGAGACAGAGAGAGAGACAGAGCGAGACAGAGAGAGAGACAGAGAGAGAGGCAGAGAGAGACAGAGAGAGACACAGAGAGAGATAGAGAGAGAAAAGAGACAAAGAGAGAGAGATAGAGAGAGACAGAAAAGACAGAGAAGGACAGATAGAGAGAAAGAAAAAGAGACAGAGACAAAGAGAGAGAGAATCAGAGACAGAGTGAGAGAGACTTAGAGAGACAGAGAGATACTGAGAGAGACAGAGAGAGACATAGAGAGACAGAAAAGAGACAAAGGGAGAGAGACAGAGAGAGACAGAGAAAGACAGAGCTAGACAGAGAGCTACAGAGAGAGACAGAGAGAGACAGAAAAGAGACAAAGGGAGAGAGACAGAGAGAGACACAGAGAGAGACAGAGATAGAGAGAGACACAGGGAGACACAGAGAGAGACAGAGAGGGACAGAGAGAGAGAGAAAGGGAGAGACAGAGAGAGACAGAGATACAGAGACAGAGGGAGAGAGACAGAGAGAGAGACATACAGAGACATACAGAGAGAGACATAGAGAGACAGAGAGATACACAGGGAGAGACAGAGATAGACAGAGAGAGATAGAGAGAGACAGAGAGAGAGACAGAGACAAAGAGAGTGACTGAGAAAGACAGAGAGAGACAGAGAGAGAGACAGAGAGAGACAAAGAGAGAAACAGAGAGAGAGACAGAGAGAGACAGAGAGAGACATAGAGAGAGACAAAGAGAGACAGAGATAGACAGAGAGAGACACATAGAGAGAAAGAGAGCGAACAGAGAGAGAGACAGAGAGAGACAGAGACAGTGTGAGAGAGACTGACAGAGACAAAGAGAGAGACAGAGAGAGACATAAAGAGAGAGACATAGAGAGACAGAGAGAGACACAGAGAGAGACAGAGAGAGAGACAGAGAGAGACAAAGAAAGACAGAGAGAGAGACAGAAAACAGACAGACATTGAGACAGAGAGAGACAGGGTGAGACAGAGAGAGATAGATAGAGAGAGAGAGAGAGACAGAGAGAGAGACAGAGAGAGAGACAGAGAGAGACAAAGAGAGAGAGAGATACAGAGAGAGACAGAGAGAGACAGAGAGAGGCAGAGATAGACAGAGAGACAGAGAGAGACAGAGAGACACAGAGAGAGAGAGACAGAGAGAGACTAGAGATACAGAGAGAGACAGAGAGACAGAGAGAGACAGAGATAGACAAAGAGAGACAGAGAGAGACAGAGCACAGAGAGAGAGACAAAGAGAGACAGAGAGAGAGACAGAGAAAGACAGAGAGAGAGAAGGAGAGACAGAGAGAGACAGAGAGAGAGACAGAGAGAGACAAAGAAAGACACAGAGAGTGACAGAGAGAGAGAGAGATACAGAGAGAGAGACAGAGAGAGACAAAGAGAGACAGAGAGACAGAGAGGGACAGAGAGAGACAGAGATAGACAGAGAAAGAGAAAGAGAGAGACAGAGAGACAGAGAGAGAGAGAAACAGAAAAGAGACAAACAGAGAGCGACAGAGAAAGACAGAGAGAGACAGAGAGACACACAGAGAGAGAGAGAGACAGAGACAGAGATAGAGACAGAGAGAAACAGAGAGAGAGACAGAGAGAGACAGAGAGAGACACAGAGAGACACAGAGAGAGACAGAGATAGAGAGAGACACAGGGAGACACAGAGAGAAACAGAGAGGGACAGAGAGAGACAGGTAGAGACAGAGAGAGAGACAGAGAGAGACAGAGACAGAGTGAGAGAGACTGAGTGAGACAGAGAGATAGACAGAGAGAGAGAGACACAAAGAGACACAGAAAGAGATAGAGAGAAACAAAGCAAGACAAAGAGAGACAGAGAGAGACAGAGAGAGAGACAGAAAAAGACAGAGAGAGACAGAGAGAGACAAAGAAAGACAGAGAGAGAGACAGAGACAGTCAGAGAGAGACAGAGACAGACAGATAGAGAGACAGAGAGAGACACAGAGAGAGACAGAGAGAGAGACAGAGAGAGATGAGAGAGACACAGACAGAGACAGAGAGAAACACAGAGAGAGACAGAGAGAGATACAGAGAGACAGAGTAAGACAGAGAAAGACAGAGAGACAGAGAGAGACAGAGAGAGACAGAGATAGACAGTGATAGAGAGAGAGAGACACAGAGAGAGACAGAGATAGACAGAGAGAGACTGAGAGAGAAAGAGATAGAGACAGAGAGAGACAGAGAGAGAGACAGAGAGAGAAACAGAGAGAGACAGAGAGAGACGGAGAGAGACAGAGACAAAGAGCGTGACTGAGAAAGACAGAGAGAGACTGAGAGAGAGACAGAGAGAGACACAGAGAGACAGAGAGATACAGAGAGAGAGACAAAGAGAGAAGAGAGAGACAGAGAGAGACTGAGAGAGACAGATAGAGAGACAGAGAGAGAGACAGAGATAGAGACAGAGAGAGTCACAGAGAGAGACAGAGAGAGAAAGATAGAGAGACAGAGAGATACATACAGAAAGAGACAGAGAGAGAGAGAGACGGATAGAGACACAGAGAGAGACAGAGAGAGACACAGAGAGAGACAGAGAAAGACACAGAGAGAAAAACAGAGAGACAGTGAGAGAGAATGAGAGACAGCTAGAGAGACACAGAGAGACACAGATATGACAGAGACATACAGAGAGAGACAAAGAGAGTAGAGAGAGACAGAGAGAGACAGAGAGAGATGAAGAAAGACACAGCGAGAGACAGAGAGATATATAGAGAGAGACAGAGAGAGACACAGAGAGAGACATGGAGAGACACAGAGAGACACAGAGAGAGACAGAGACAGACAGAGAGAGACAGAGAGTGAGACAGAGAGAGACAGAGAGAGAGACAGAGAGAGACACAAGGAAACACAAAGAGAGACAGAGAGAGACACAGAGAGAGACATGGAGAGACACAAAGAGACACAGAGAGAGACAGAGACAGACAGAGAGAGACAGTGAGAGACAGAGAGAGACACAGAGAGAGACAGAGAGAGACACAGAGAGAGACAGAGAGAGAAACAGAGAGAGACAGACAGAGACAGAGAGAGACACAGAGAGAGAGACACAGAGATAGAGACAGAGACAGACAGAGAGAGAGACAGAAACAGACAGAGAGAGACTCTGGGAGAAACAGAGTGAGACAGGGAGAGAGACAGAGAGAGACAGAAAATAGACTAAGAGAGAGTCAGAGAGTGACAGAGAAAGACAAACAGAGAGAGAAAGAGACAAAGAGAGAGAGAGAAAGAGATAGAGTGAGAGAGACAGAGAGAGAGACAGAGACAGAGTGAGAGATACTGAGAGAGACAGAGAGAGAGACAGAGAGAGACAGAGAGAGAAATACAGAGAGAGACAGAGAGAGACACAGAGAGAGACAGATATATAGACAGAGAGAGACAGAGAAAGACACAGAGAGAAACACATAGAGACACTGAGAGAGACAGAGAGAAAGAGAGACACAGAGAGAGAGACAGAGAGAGACACAGAGATGACAGAGACATACAGAGAGAGACAAAGAGAGTAGAGAGAGACAAAGAGAGTAGAGAGAGTCAGAGAGAGACAGAGAGAGACAAAGAAAGACACAGAGAGAGACAGAGAGAGACAGAAACATACAGAGAGACAGAGAGAGACAGAGAGAGACAGAGAGAGACAGAGAGAGACACAGAGAAACACAGAGAGAGACAGAGAGAGACACAGAGAGAGACATGGAGAGACACAGAGAGACACAGAGAGAGACAGAGACTGACAGAGAGAGACAGTGAGAGACAGAGAGAGACACAGAGAGAGACAGAGAGAGACACAGAGAGAGACAGAGAGAGAGACAGAGAGAGACAGACAGAGACAGAGAGAGACACAGAGAGAGAGACAGAGAGAGAGACAGAGAGAGACAGAGAGAGAGACAGAGAGAGACTGAGAGGGACAGGGATAGAGACAGAGAGAGACAGGGAGAGACTCTGGGAGAATCAGAGAGAGACAGAGAGAGAAACAGAGAGAGACAGAAAATAGACTAAGAGAGAGTCAGAGAGTGACAGAGAAAGACAGAGAGAGAGAGAAAGAGACAAAGAGAGAGAGAGACAGAGACAGAGTGAGAGAGACAGAGACAAGTGAGAGAGACTGAGAGAGACAGAGAGAGAGACAGAGAGAGACAGATAGAGACATACAGAGAGAGACATAGAGAGACAGAGAGAGACACAGAGAGAGACAGAGAGAAAGACAGAGAGAGACAAAGAGAGAAACAGAGAGACAGAGATAGACAGAAAGAGACAGAGAGATAGACAGAGAAAGAGACAGAGAGAGACAGAGAGAGACACAGAGAGCAAAAGAGAGAGACAGAGAGTTACACAAAGAGAGCACAGAGATACAGAGAGACAAAGAGAGAAGAGAGACAGAGAGAGACAGAGATATAGAAAGAGAGATACAGAGAGATTCACAGAGAGAAACAGAGAGAAACAGAGAGAGTGAGACAGAGAGAGGCACAGAGAGAGACAGAGCGAGACAGAGAGAGAGACAGAGAGTGGCAGAGACAGAGAGAGACACAGAGAGAGACAGAGAGAGAAAAGAGACAAAGAGAGAGAGATAGAGAGAGACAGAGAAAGACAGAGAAGGACAGATAGAGAGAAAGAAAAAGAGACAGAGACAAAGAGAGAGAGAGTCAGAGACTGAGTGAGAGAGACTTAGAGAGACAGAGAGATACTGAGAGAGACAGAGAGAGACAGAGAGAGACAGAAAAGAGACAAAGGGAGAGAGACAGAGAGAGACAGAGAAAGACAGAGCTAGACAGAGAGACACAGAGAGAGACAGAGAGAGAGAGAGAGACAGAGTCAGAGATAGAGACAGAGAGAGAAAGAGAGAGAGACACAGAGAGACACAGAGAGACACAGAGAGGGAGAGAGAGAGAAAGGGAGAGAAAGAGAGAGAGACAGAGAGAGACAGAGACAGAGGGAGAGAGACAGAGAGAGAAACATACAGAGACATACAGACAGAGACATAGAGAGACAGAGAGAGACACAGAGAGAGACAGAGATAGACAGAGAGAGACAGAGAGAGAGATAGAGACAAAGAGAGTGACTGAGAAAGTCAGAGAGAGACAGAGAGAGAGAGACAGAGAGAGACAGAGAGAGACAGAGAGAGAGACAGAGAGACAGAGATAGACAGAGAGAGACACATAGAGAGAAAGAGAGTGAGACAGAGAGAGAGACAGAGAGAGACAGAGACAGTGTGAGAGAGACTGACAGAGACAGAGAGAGACATACAGAGAGAGACATAGGGAGACAGAGAGAGACACAGAGAGAGACAGAGAGAGAGACAGAGAGAGACAAAGAAAAACAGAGAGAGAGACAGAAAAGAGACAGAGATTGAGACATAGAGAGACAGAGTGAGACAGAGAGAGACAGATAGAGAGCCAGAGAGATACAGAGAGAGAGAAAGACAGAGATGAGAGAGACAGAGAGAGACAGAGAGAGAGACAGAAAAGAGACAGTGATTTAGACAGAGTGAGACAGAGAGAAATAGATAGAGAGACAGAGAGACATAGAGAGAGAGAGTCCAGAGACAGAGAGAGACGAGAGAGTCAGAGATAGAGACAGAGAGAGAAAGAGAGAGAGACACAGAGAGACACAGAGAGAGACAGAGAGGGAGAGAGAGAGAAAGGGAGAGAAAGAGAGAGAGACAGAGAGAGACAGAGACAGAGGGAGAGAGACAGAGAGAGAAACATACAGAGACATACAGACAGAGACATAGAGAGACAGAGAGAGACACAGAGAGAGACAGAGATAGACAGAGAGAGACAGAGAGAGAGATAGAGACAAAGAGAGTGACTGAGAAAGTCAGAGAGAGACAGAGAGAGAGAGACAGAGAGAGACAGAGAGAGAGACAGAGAGACAGAGATAGACAGAGAGAGACACATAGAGAGAAAGAGAGTGAGACAGAGAGAGAGACAGAGAGAGACAGAGACAGTGTGAGAGAGACTGACAGAGACAGAGAGAGACATACAGAGAGAGACATAGGGAGACAGAGAGAGACACAGAGAGAGACAGAGAGAGAGACAGAGAGAGACAAAGAAAAACAGAGAGAGAGACAGAAAAGAGACAGAGATTGAGACATAGAGAGACAGAGTGAGACAGAGAGAGACAGATAGAGAGCCAGAGAGATACAGAGAGAGAGAAAGACAGAGAGAGATGAGAGAGACAGAGAGAGACAGAGAGAGAGACAGAAAAGAGACAGTGATTTAGACAGAGTGAGACAGAGAGAAATAGATAGAGAGACAGAGAGACATAGAGAGAGAGAGTCCAGAGACAGAGAGAGATGAGAGAGACAGAGATAGAGACAGAGAGAGACAGAGAGAGACACAGAGAGAGACAGAGAAAGAGTAAGAGAGAGAGACTGAGAGAGACAAAGACAGAGACAGAGAGAGACAGAGAGAGACACAGTAAGAGACAGAGAGAGAGAAAGAGAGGGAGACAGAAAGAGACAGAGCGAGACGAGAGAGACACAGAGAGAGAAAGAGAGAGACAGAGAGAGAAAGATAGAGAGACAGAGAGAGACATACAGAAAGAGACAGAGAAAGACAGAGGGAGACACAGAGAGAGAAAGAGAGAAAGAGAGACAGAGATAGACAGAGAGAGAGACAGAGAGATACAGAAAAGAGACAAAGAGTGAGAGACAGAAAGAGACAGAGAAAGACAGAAAGAGACAGAGAGAGAGACGGAGAGAGACAGAGAGAGACACAGAGAGAGACAGATATAGAGACAGAGAGAGACAGAGAAAGACACAGAGAGAAACAAAGAGAGACAGTGAGAGAGACAGAGAGAAAGAGAGAGAGACAGAGAGAGACACAGAGATGACAGAGACATACAGAGAGAGACAAAGAGAGTAGAGAGAGACAAAGAGAGACAGAGAGAGACAAAGAAATACACAGCGAGAGACAGAGAGATATATATAGAGAGACAGAGAGAGACAGAAACAGACAGAGAAAAAGAGAGAGACAGAGAGAGAGACAGAGAGAGAGAAAGAGAGAGACACAGAGAAACACAGAGAGAGACAGAGAGAGACACAGAGAGAGACATGGAGAGACACAGAGAGACACAGAGAGAGGCAGAGACAGACAATGAGAGACAGTGAGAGACAGAGAGAGACACAGAGACAGAGTGAGAGAGACAGAGAGAGAGACAGAGAGAGAGACAGAGACAGAGTGAGAGAGACTGAGAGAGACAGAGAGAGACAGGGAGAGAAATACAGAGAGAGACATAGAGAGACAGAGAGAGACACAGAGAGAGACAGAGAGAAAGACAGAGAGAGACAAAGAGAGAAACAGAGAGAGACAGAGATAGACAGAAAGAGACAGAGAGATAGACAGAGAAAGAGACAGAGAGAGACAGAGAGAGACAGAGAGAGATACAGAGAGCAAAAGAGAGAGACAGAGAGTTACACAAAGAGAGCATAGAGATACAGAGAGGCAAAGAGAGATGAGAGACAGAGAGAGACAGAGATATAGAAAGAGAGATACAGAGAGAGACACAGAGAGAAACAGAGAGAAACAGAGAGAGTGAGACAGAGAGAGACACAGAGAGAGACAGAGCGAGACAGAGAGAGACAGAGAGAGAGGCAGAGAGAGACAGAGAGAGACACAGAGAGAGATAGAGAGAGAAAAGAGACAAAGAGAGAGAGAGATATAGAGAGACAGAGAAAGACAGAGAAGGACAGATAGAGAGAAAGAAAAAGAGACAGAGACAAATACAGAGAGAGTCAGAGACAGAGTGAGAGAGACTTAGAGAGACAGAGAGATACTGAGAGAGACAGAGAGAGACAGAAAAGAGACAAAGGGAGAGAGACAGAGAGAGACAGAGAAAGACAGAGCTAGACAGAGAGACACAGAGAGAGACAGAGAGAGAGACAGAGTCAGATATAGAGAAAGAGAGAGAACGAGAGAGAAACAGAGAGAGACAGAGAGAGAGACAGAGAGAGACAGAAATAGAGAAAGACACAGGGAGACACAGAGAGAGACAGAGAGGGACAGAGAGAGAGAAAGGGAGAGACAGAGAGAGACAGAGATACAGAGACAGAGGGAGAGAGACAGAGAGAGAGACATACAGAGACATACAGAGAGAGACATAGAGAGACAGAGAGATACACGGGGAGAGACAGAGATAGACAGAGAGAGACAGAGAGAGACAGAGAGAGAGACAGAGACAAAGAGAGTGACTGAGAAAGACAGAGAGAGACAGAGAGAGAGAGAGACAGAGAGAGACAAAGAGAGAGACAGAGAGAGAGACAGAGAGAGACAGAGACAGTGTGAGAGAGACTGACAGAGACAGAGAGAGAGACAGAGAGAGACATACAGAGAGACATAGAGAGACAGAGAGAGACACAGAGAGAGACAGAGAGAGAGACAGAGAGAGACAAAGAAAGACAGAGAGAGAGACATAAAAGAGACAGACATTGAGACAGAGAGAGACAGGGTGAGACAGAGAGAGACAGATAGAGAGAGAGAGAGAAACAGAGAGAGAGAGAGACAGAGAGAGAGAGACAGAGAGAGACAAAGAGAGACAGAGAGAGAGACAGAGAGAGAAGGAGAGACAGAGAGAGACAGAGATAGACAGAGAGAGACAAAGAAAGACACAGAGAGTGACAGAGAGAGAGATACAGAGAGAGAGACAGAGAGAGACAAAGAGAGACAGAGAGACAGAGAGAGACAGAGATAGACAGAGAAAGAGAAAGAGAGAGACAGAGAGAGAGACAGAGAGAAAAGGAAAAGAGACAAACAGAGAGAGACAGAGAAAGACAGAGTGAGACAGAGAGACACACAGAGAGAGAGAGACAAAGACAGAGATAGAGACAGAGAATGAGAGACAGAGAGAGACACAGAGAGAGACAGAGATAGAGAGAGACACAGGGAGACACAGAGAGAGACAGAGAGGGACAGAGAGAGAGACAGGTAGAGACAGAGAGAGAGACAGAGAGAGACAGAGACAGAGTGAGAGAGACTGAGTGAGACAGAGAGAGAGACAGAGAGAGAGAGACACAAAGAGACACAGAGAGACACAGAGAAACAAAGCAAGACAAAGAGAGACAGAGAGAGACAGAGAGAGAGACAGAGAAAGACAGAGAGAGACAGAGAGAGACAGAGAGAGACAAAGAAAGACAGAGAGAGAGACAGAGAGAGACAGAGAGAGAGACAGACAGAGAAAGAGAGAGACAGAGAGAGATACAGAGAGAGACACAGAGAGAGACAGAGGGAGAGACAGAGAAAGAGACAGAGAGAGACAGAAAATAGACAGAGAGAGAGACAGAGACAATCAGAGAGAGATAGAGACAGACAGATAGAGAGACAGAGAGAGACACAGAGAGAGACAGAGAGAGAGACAGAGAGAGATGAGAGAGACAGGAGAGAAAGAGAGAGACAAGGAAAGAAACAGAGATAGACGGAGAGAGACAGAGAGAGAGAGACAGAGAGAGACAGAGAGAGACACAGAGAGAGACAGAGAAAGACACAGAGAGAGACAGAGAGAGATACAGAGAGACAGAGAGAGACAGAGAAAGACAGAGAGACAGAGAGAGACAGAGTGAGACAGAGATAGACAGTGATAGAGAGAGAGACACACAGAGAGAGACAAAGATAGACAGATAGAGACTGAGAGAGAAAGAGATAGAGACAGAGAGAGATAGAGAGAGAGACAGAGAGAGAAACAGAGAGAGACAGAGAGAGACAGAGAGAGAGACAGAGACAAAGAGAGTGACTGAGAAAGACAGAGAGAGACAGAGAGAGAGACAGAGAGAGACACAGAGAGACAGAGAGATACAGAGAGAGAGACAAAGAGAGAAGAGATAGACAGAGAGAGACTGAGAGAGACAGATAGAGAGAGAGACAGAGATAGAGACAGAGAGAGTTACAGAAAGACAGAGAGATACAGAGAGAGAGACAAAGAGAGAAGAGAGAGACAGAGAGAGACTGAGAGAGACAGATAGAGAGACAGAGAGAGAGACAGAAATAGAGACAGAGAGAGACACAGAGAGAGACAGAGAGAGAAAGATAGAGAGACAGAGAGAGACATACAGAAAGAGACAGAGAGAGACAGAGAGAGAGACGGATAGAGACAGAGAGACACAGAGAGAGACAGATATAGAGACAGAGAGAGACAGAGAAAGACACAGAGAGAAAAACAGAGAGACAGTGAGAGAGAAAGATAGACAGAAAGAGAGACACAGAGAGACACAGAGATGACAGAGACATACAGAGAGAGACAAAGAGAGTAGAGAGAGACAGAGAGAGACAGAGAGAGACAAAGAAAGACACAGCGAGAGACAGAGAGATATATAGAGAGAGACAGAGAGAGACACAGAGAGAGACATGGAGAGACATAGAGAGACACAGAGAGAGACAGAGACAGACAGAGAGAGACAGAGAGAGAGACAGAGAGAGACAGAGAGAGACAGAGAGAGACACATAGAAACACAAAGAGAGACAGAGAGAGACACAGAGAGAGACATGGAGAAACACAAAGAGACACAGAGAGAGACAGAGACAGACAGAGAGAGACAGTGAGAGACAGAGAGAGACACAGAGACAGACAGAGAGAGACACAGAGAGAGACAGAGAGAGAAACAGAGAGAGACAGACAGAGACAGAGAGAGACACAGAGAGAGAGAGACAGAGATAGAGACAGAGACAGACAGAGAGAGAGACAGAGAGAGACAGGGAGAGACTCTGGGAGAAACAGAGTGAGACAGGGAGAGAGACAGAGAGAGACAGCAAATAGACTAAGAGAGAGTCAGAGAGTGACAGAGAAAGACAGAGAGAGAGAAAGAGACAAAGAGAGAGACAGACAGAGACAGAGCGTGAGAGACAGAGAGAGAGACAGAGAGAGACAGAGACAGAGTGAGAGAGACTGAGAGAGACAGAGAGAGAGACAGAGAGAGAAAGAGAGAGACATACAGAGAGAGACATAGAGAGACAGAGAGACACTAGAGAGAGACAGAGACAAAGACAGAGAGAGACAAAGAGAGAAACAGAGAGAGACAGAGATAGAGAGAAAGAGACAGAGAGATAGACAGAGAAAGAGACAGAGAGAGACAGAGAGAGACAGAGGGAGACACAGAGAGCAAAAGAGAGAGACAGAGAGTTACACAAAGAGAGCATAGATATACAGAGAGACAAAGAGAGAAGAGAGACAGAGAGAGACAGAGATATAGAAAGAGAGATACAGAGAGAGACACAGAGAGAAACAGAGAGAGTGAGACAGAGAGAGACACAGAGAGAGACAGAGAGAGACAGAGAGAGACAGAGAGAGAGGCAGAGAGAGACAGAGAGAGACACAGAGAGAGACAGACAGAGAAAAGAGACAAAGAGAGAGAGAGAGAGACAGAGAAAGACAGAAAAGGACAGATAGAGAGAAAGAAAAAGAGACAGAGACAAAGAGAGAGTCAGAGACAGAGTGAGAGAGACTTAGAGAGACAGAGAGATACTGAGAGAGACAGAGAGAGACAGAAAAGAGACAAAGGGAGAGAGACAGAGAGAGACAGAGAAAGACAGAGCTAGACAGAGAGACACAGAGAGAGAGAGAGAGAGAGAGAGACAGAGTCAGAGATAGAGACAGAGAGAGAAAGAGAGAGAAACAGAAAGAGACAGAGAGAGACACAGAGAGAGACAGAGATAGAGAGAGACTCAGGGAGACACAGAGAGAGACAGAGAGGGACAGAGAGAGAGAGAAAGGGAGAGACAGAGAGAGAGACAGAGAGAGACAGAGACAGAGGGAGGGAGACACAGAGAGAGAGACATAGAGAGACATACAGAGAGAGACATAGAGAGACAGAGAGAGACACAGAGAGAGACAGAGATAGACAGAGAGAGACAGAGAGAGACAGAGAGAGAGACAGAGACAAAGAGAGTGACTGAGAAAGTCAGAGAGAGACAGAGAGAGAGACAGAGAGATACAAAGAGAGAAACAGAGAGAGAGACAGAGAGAGACTGAGAGAGAGACAAAGAGAGAAGAGAGAGACAGAGAGAGACTGAGAGAGACAGATAGAGAGATAGAGAGAGAGACAGAGATAGAGACAGAGAGAGACACAGAAAGACAGAGAGATACCGAGAGAGAGACAAAGAGAGAAAAGAGAGACGGAGAGAGACTGAGAGAGACAGATAGAGAGACAGAGAGAGACAGAGATAGAGACAGAGAGAGACACAGAGAGAGACAGAGAGAGAAAGATAGAGAGACAGAGAGAGACATACAGAAAGAGACAGAGAGAGACAGAGAGAGAGACGGATAGAGACAGAGAGACACAGAGAGAGACAGATATAGAGACAGAGAGAGACAGAGAAAGACACAGAGAGAAAAACAGAGAGACAATGAGAGAGAAAGATAGACCGAAAGAGAGACACAGAGAGACACAGGGATGACAGAGACATACAGAGAGAGAGACAAAGAGAGTAGAGAGAGACAGAGAGAGAAAAAGAAAGACACAGCGAGAGACAGAGATATATATATATATATAGAGAGAGAGAGAGAGAGACACAGAGAGAGACATGGAGAGACACAGAGAGACACAGAGAGAGACAGAGACAGACAGAGAGAGACAGAGAGAGAGATAGAGAGAGACAGAGAGAGAGACAGAGAGAGACACAGAGAAACACAAAGAGAGACAGAGAGAGACACAGAAACATGGAGAGACACAAAGAGACACAGAGAGAGACAGAGACAGACAGAGAGAGACAGTGAGAGACAGAGAGAGACACAGAGAGAGAGAGAGAGACACAGAGAGAGACAGAGAGAGAAACAGAGAGAGACAGACAGAGACAGAGAGAGACAGAGAGAGACAGAGACAGAGATAGAGACAGAGACAGACAGAGAGAGAGACAGAGAGAGACACAGAGAGAGACATGGAGAGACACAGAGAGACACAGAGAGTGACAGAGAAAGACAGAGAGAGAGAAAGAGACAAAGAGAGAGACAGACAGAGACAGAGCGAGAGAGACAGAGAGAGAGACAGAGAGAGACAGAGACAGAGTGAGAGAGATTGAGAGAGACAGAGAGAGAGACAGAGAGAGAAAGAGAGAGACATACAGAGAGAGACATAGAGAGACAGAGAGACACACAGAGAGAGACAGAGACAAAGACAGAGAGAGACAAAGAGAGAAACAGAGAGAGACAGAGATAGAGAGAAAGAGACAGAGAGATAGAGAAAGAGACAGAGAGAGACAGAGAGAGACAGAGGGAGACACAGAGAGCAAAAGAGAGAGACAGAGAGTTACACAAAGAGAGCATAGATATACAGAGAGGCAAAGAGAGAAGAGAGACAGAGAGAGACAGAGATATAGAAAGAGAGATACAGAGAGAGACACAGAGAGAAACAGAGAGAGTGAGACAGAGAGAGACACAGAGAGAGACAGAGAGAGACAGAGAGAGACAGAGAGAGAGGCAGAGAGAGACAGAGAGAGACACAGAGAGAGACAGACAGAGAAAAGAGACAAAGAGAGAGAGATAGAGAGAGACAGAGAAAGACAGAAAAGGACAGATAGAGAGAAAGAAAAAGAGACAGAGACAAAGAGAGAGTCAGAGACAGAGTGAGAGAGACTTAGAGAGACAGAGAGATACTGAGAGAGACAGAGAGAGACAGAAAAGAGACAAAGGGAGAGAGACAGAGAGAGACAGAGAAAGACAGAGCTAGACAGAGAGACACAGAGAGAGACAGAGAGAGAGAGAGACACAGAGAAACACAGAGAGAGACAGAGAGAGACATGGAGAGACACAGAGAGAGACAGAGACTGACAGAGAGAGACAGTGAGAGACAGAGAGAGACACATAGAGAGACAGAGAGAGACAGAAAATAGACTAAGAGAGAGTCAGAGAGTGACAGAGAAAGACAGAGAGAGAGAGAAAGAGACAAAGAGAGAGAGAGACACCGACAGAGTGAGAGAGACAGAGAGAGAGACAGAGAGAGAGACAGAGACAGAGTGAGAGAGACTGAGAGAGACAGAGAGAGACAGAGAAAGACAGAGAGAGACATACAGAGAGAGACATAGAGAGACAGAGAGAGACACAGAGAGTGACAGAGAGAAAGACAGAGAGAAACAAAGAGAGAAACAGAGAGAGACAGAGATAGACAGAAAGAGACAGAGAGATAGACAGAGAAAGAGACAGAGAGAGATAGAGAGAGACAGAGAGAGACACAGAGAGCAAAAGAGAGAGACAGAGAGTTACACAAAGAGAGGATAGAGATACAGAGAGACAAAGAGAGAAGAGAGACAGAGAGAGACAGAGATATAGAAAGAGAGATACAGAGAGAGACACAGAGAGAAACCGAGAGAAACAGAGAGAGTGAGAAAGAGAGAGACACAGAGAGAGACAGAGCGAGACAGAGAGAGAGACAGACAGAGAAAAGAGACAAAGAGAGAGAGATAGAGAGAGACAGAGAAAGACAGAGAAGGACAGATAGAGAGAAAGAAAAAGAGACAGAGACAAATAGAGAGAGAGTCAGAGACAGTTGAGAGAGACTTAGAGACAGAGAGATACTGAGAGTGACAGAACGAGACAGAGAGAGACAGAAAAAAGAAAAGGGAGAGAGACAGAGAGAGACAGAGAAAGACAGAGCTAGACAGAGAGACACAGAGAGAGACAGAGAGAGAGAGAGAGACACAGAGTCAGAGATAGAGACAGAGAGAGAAAGAGAGAGAAACAGAGAGAGACAGAGAGAGACACAGAGAGAGACAGAGATAGAGAGAGACACAGGGAGACACAGAGAGAGACAGAGAGGGCCAGAGAGAGAGAAAGGGAGAGACAGAGAGAGAGACAGAGAGAGACAGAGACAGAGGGGGAGAGACAGATGGAGAGAGAGACCGAGAGAGACATACAGAGAGAGACATAGAGAGACAGAGACACAGAGAGAGACAGAGATAGACAGAGAGAGACAGAGAGAGACAGAGAGAGAAACAGAGACAAAGAGAATGACTGAGAAAGACAGAGAGAGAGAGAAAGAGAGACAGAGAGAGAGACAGAGAGAGACAGAGATAGACAGAGAGAGACCCATAAAGAGAAAGAGAGCGAGACAAAGAGAGAGACAGAGAGAGTGTGAGAGAGACTGACAGAGACAGAGAAAGAGAAAGAGAGAGACATACAGAGAGAGACATAGAGAGACAGAGAGCGACACAGAGAGAGACACAGAGAGAGACAGAGAGAGACAAAGAAAGACAGAGACAGAGACAGAAAAGAGACAGAGATTGAGACATAGAGAGACAGATAGAGAGCCAGAGAGATACAGAGAGATAGAGAGACAGAGAGAGACGATAGAGACAGAGAGAGAAAGAGAGAGACAGAGAGAGAGACAGAAAAGAGACAGAGAGAGAGACTGAGAGAGACAGAGATAGAGACAGAGAGAGACAGAGAGAGACACAGTAAGAGACAGAGAGAGAGAAAGAGAGGGAGACAGAAAGAGACAGAGAGAGTAGACAGAGAGAGACCTAGAGAGACAGAGAGAGACAGAGATAGAGACAGAGAGAGACAGTGAGAGACACAGAGAGAGACACACAGAGAGACAGAGAGAGACAGAGATAGACTGAGACAGACAGAGATAGAGATTGAGAGAGACAGAGAGATACAGAGAGGGAGGGAGACAGAGAGAGACAAAGAGAGACAGAGAGAGACAGAGAGAGACACACGAAACAGATAGAGACATAGAGAGACACAGAGAGAGACAGAGAGAGACAGGAGATAAACAGGGAGAGATAGAGAGGTAGACAGAGAAAGACAAAGAGAGAGACAGAGAGAGACAAAGAGAGAAGAGAGAGACAGAGATAGAGACAGAGAAAGACAGAGAGAGACATAGAGAGACACACGAAACAGATAGAGACATAGAGAGACACAGAGAGAGACAGAGAGAGACAGAGAGAGACAAAGAGAGAGACAGAGAAGACAGAGAGAGACACAGAGAGACACAGAGAGAGACAAAGAGAGACAGAGAGAGACAGAGATAGAGACAGAGAGAGACAGAGAGAGACATAGAGAGACAGAGAGAGACAGAGATAGAGACAGAGAGACAGAGAGAGATGAGAGAGACACACAGAGAGACAGAGAGAGACAGAGAGAGACTGAGAGAGACAGAGATAGAGACTGAGAGAGACAGAGAGATACAGAGAGGGAGGGAGACAGAGAGAGACAAAGAGAGACAGAGAGAGACAGAGAGAGAGACACACGAAACAGATAGAGACAAAGAGAGACACAGAGAGAGACAGAGAGAGACAGGAGATAAACAGGGAGAGACAGAGTTAGAGACAGAGAGAAACCGAGAGAGACAATGAGAGACAGAGAGAGACAGAGAGAGACAGAGAGAGACAGAGGAAGACACAGAGAGAGACACAGAGAGAGACAGAGACAGAGAGAGACAGAGATAGAGAGACAGAGACACAAAGAGACACATAGAGATACACAGAGAGACACAGAGAGAGACAGAGACAAAGAGAGAGACAGAGACAGAGTGAGAGAGACTGAGAGAGACAGAGAGACAAACAGAGATAGACAGAGACTAAGAGAGATACAGAGAGAAACAGAGATATAAACAGAGAGAGACAGAAAGAGAGAAAGAGAGAGTGATAGGCACAGAGAGAGACACAGAGAGAGATAGAGAGAGAGGTAGACAGAGAGGGACAAAGAGAGAGACAGAGAGAGACAAAGAGAGAGGCAAAGAGAGACAGAGACAAAGAGAGAGACAGAGAGAGACAGAGACAAAGTGAGAGAGACTGAGAGACAGAGAGAGACAGAGAGAGACAGAGAGTGACAATGAGAGACAGAGAGAGACCCAGAGGGAGACAGAGAGAGACAGAGAGAGACAGAGAGAAACAGAGATAGAGAGACAGAGACACAGAGATACACAAGAGAGACACAGAGAGAGACAGAGACAAAGAGAGAGACAGAGACAGAGTGAGAGTGACTGAGAGAGACAGAGAGACCGACAGAGAGAAACAGAGACAAATAGAGAAACAGAGAGAGACAGAGATAGAGACAGAGAGAGACAGAGAGAGACAGAGAGAGTGATAGAGAGACACAGAGAGAGACACAGAGAGAGACAGAGAGAGAGAGACAGAGCGAGACAAAGAGAGACAGAGAGAGTCAGAGAGAGAGACAGAGAGAGACATAGAGAGACACACAGAGAGAACGAGAGAGACAGAGTGAGACCATGAGAGACAGAGAGAGACAGAGAGAGACAGAGAGAGACACAGAGAGACAGAGAGAGACACACAGAGAGAGACAGAGACAGAGAGAGACAGAGATAGAGAGACAGAGACACAAAGAGACACATAGAGATACACAGAGTTACACAGAGAGAGACAGAGACAAGGAGAGAGACAGAGAGAGACAGAGACAAAATGAAAGAGACTGAGACAGACAGAGAGACAGAGAGAGACAGAGACATACAGAGAGAGACATAGAGAGTCAGAGAGAGACACAGAGAGAGACAAACAAAGACAGAGAGAGAGACAGAGAGAGAGACTGAGATATAGAGACAGAGACACAGAGATACACATAGAGAGACACAGAGAGAGACAGAGAAAGAAAGAGAGACAGAGACAGAGTGAGAGAGACTGAGAGAGACAGAGAGACGGACAGAGAGAGACAGAGACTAAGAGAGAGACAGAGAGAGACAGAGATAGAAAAAGAGAGAGACAGAAAGTGAGACAGAGAGAGTGATAGACACAGAGAGAGACACAGAGAGTGATAGAGAGATAGGTAGAAAGAGAGAGACAAAGAGAGAGACAGAGAGAGTAGGAGAGAGACAGAGAGAGAGACAGACAGAGACAGAGAGTGTCAGAGAGAGACAGAGAGAGACAGAGACAAAGATAGAGACAGATAGAGACAGAGACAGAGTGAGAGAGACTGAGAAACAGAGAGAGACACAGAGATAGACAATGAGAGACAGAGAGAGACACAGAGGGAGACAGAGAGAGACAGAGAGAGACAGAGAGAAACAGAGATAGAGAGACAGAGACACAGAGATACACAAGAGAGACACAGAGAGAGACAGAGACAAAGAGAGAGACAGAGACAGAGTAAGAGTGACTGAGAGAGACAGAGAGACGGACAGTTAGAGACAAAGACAAAGAGAGAAGCAAAGAGAAAAAGAGATAGAGACAGAGAGAGACAGACAGAGAGACAGAGAGAGTGATAGAGAGACACAGAGAGAGACACATGGAGAGAGAGAGAGGTAGACAGAGAGAGATAAAGAGAGAGACAGAGAGAGACTGAGAGGGACAGAGATAGAGACTGAGAGAGACAGAGAGAGACACAGAGAGAGACAGAGACAGAGAGACAGAGAAGACAGAGAGAGACACAGAGAGAGACAGAGAGAGACAGAGAGAGACAGAGAGATACAAAGAGAGAGACAGAGAGACTGAGAGAGACAGAGATAGAGACTGAGAGAGACAGAGAGAGACAGAGAGAGACAGAGAGAGACAGAGAGAGACAGAGAGAGAGAGAGACAGAGAGAGACCTAGAGAGACAGAGATAGACAGAGATAGAGACAGAGAGATACAGTGAGAGAGACAGAGAGAGACACACAGAGAGACAGAGAGAGACAGAGATAGAGACAGAGAGAGACAGAGAGATACAGAGAGGGAGGGAGACAGAGAGAGACTGAGAGAGACACAGAGGGAGACAGAGAGAGACAGAGATAGAGACAGAGAGAGACAGAGAGAGAGACAGACATTGACAGAGAGAGAGAGAGACAGAGAGAGACATAGAGAGACAGAGAGAGACAAAGAGAGACAGAGAGAGAAGGAGAGAGAGAGACATAGATAAACAGAGAGAGACAGAGAGAGACCTAGAGGGACAGAGAGAGACATAGAGAGACACAGAGAGAGACAGAGAGACAAAGAGAGACAGAGAGAGACAGAGAGAGACACACGAAACAGATAGAGACATAGAGAGACACAGAGAGAGACAGAAAGAGACAGGAGATAAACAGGGAGAGATAGAGAGGTAGACAGAGAGAGACAAAGAGAGAGACAGAGAGAGACAAAGAGAGAAGAGAGAGACAGAGATAGAGACAGAGAGAGACATAGAGAGACATAGAGAGACACACGAAACAGATAGAGACATAGAGAGACACAGAGAGAGACAGAGAGAGACAGAGAGAGACAAAGAGAGAGACAGAGAAGACAGAGAGAGACACAGAGAGACACAGAGAGAGACAGAGAGAGACAGAGAGAGACTGAGAGAGACAGAGATAGAGACTGAGAGAGACAGAGAGATACAGAGAGGGAGGGAGACAGAGAGAGACAAAGAGAGACAGAGAGAGACAGAGAGAGAGACACACGAAACAGATAGAGACAAAGAGAGACACAGAGAGAGACAGAGAGAGACAGGAGATAAACAGGGAGAGACAGAGTTAGAGACAGAGAGAAACCGAGAGAGACAATGAGAGACAGAGAGAGACAGAGAGAGACAGAGAGAGACAGAGAAAGACACAGAGAGAGACACAGAGAGAGACAGAGACAGAGAGAGACAGAGATAGAGAGACAGAGACACAAAGAGACACATAGAGATACACAGAGAGACACAGAGAGAGACAGAGACAAAGAGAGAGACAGAGACAGAGTGAGAGAGACTGAGAGAGACAGAGAGACAAACAGAGATAGACAGAGACTAAGAGAGATACAGAGAGAAACAGAGATATAAACAGAGAGAGACAGAAAGAGAGAAAGAGAGAGTGATAGGCACAGAGAGAGACACAGAGAGAGATAGAGAGAGAGGTAGACAGAGAGGGACAAAGAGAGAGACAGAGAGAGACAAAGAGAGAGGCAAAGAGAGACAGAGACAAAGAGAGAGACAGAGAGAGACAGAGACAAAGTGAGAGAGACTGAGAGACAGAGAGAGACAGAGAGAGACAGAGAGTGACAATGAGAGACAGAGAGAGACCCAGAGGGAGACAGAGAGAGACAGAGAGAGACAGAGAGAAACAGAGATAGAGAGACAGAGACACAGAGATACACAAGAGAGACACAGAGAGAGACACAGACAAAGAGAGAGACAGAGACAGAGTGAGAGTGACTGAGAGAGACAGAGAGACCGACAGAGAGAAACAGAGACAAATAGAGAAACAGAGAGAGACAGAGATAGAGACAGAGAGAGACAGAGAGAGAGACAGAGAGAGTGATAGAGAGACACAGAGAGAGACACAGAGAGAGACAGAGAGAGAGAGAGACAGAGCGAGACAAAGAGAGACAGAGAGAGTCAGAGAGAGAGACAGAGAGAGACATAGAGAGACACACAGAGAGACCGAGAGAGACAGAGTGAGACCATGAGAGACAGAGAGAGACAGAGAGAGACAGAGAGAGACACAGAGAGACAGAGAGACACACAGAGAGAGACAGAGACAGAGAGAGACAGAGATAGAGAGACAGAGACACAAAGAGACACATAGAGATACACAGAGTTACACAGAGAGAGACAGAGACAAGGAGAGAGACAGAGAGTGACAGAGACAAAGTGAAAGAGACTGAGACAGACAGAGAGAGACAGAGACATACAGAGAGAGACATAGAGAGTCAGAGAGAGACACAGAGAGAGACAAACAAAGACAGAGAGAGAGACAGAGAGAGAGACTGAGATATAGAGACAGAGACACAGAGATACACATAGAGAGACACAGAGAGAGACAGAGAAAGAAAGAGAGACAGAGACAGAGTGAGAGAGACTGAGAGAGACAGAGAGACGGACAGAGATAGACAGAGACTAAGAGAGAGACAGAGAGAGACAGAGATAGAGACAGAGAGAGACAGAAAGTGAGACAGAGAGAGTGATAGACACAGAGAGAGACACAGAGAGTGATAGAGAGATAGGTAGAAAGAGAGAGACAAAGAGAGAGACAGAGAGAGAAGGAGAGAGACAGAGAGAGAGACAGACAGAGACAGAGAGTGTCAGAGAGAGACAGAGAGAGACAGAGACAAAGATAGAGACAGATAGAGACAGAGACAGAGTGAGAGAGACTGAGAAACAGAGAGAGACACAGAGATAGACAATGAGAGACAGAGAGAGACACAGAGGGAGACAGAGAGAGACAGAGAGAGACAGAGAGAAACAGAGATAGAGAGACAGAGACACAGAGATACACAAGAGAGACACAGAGAGAGACAGAGACAAAGAGAGAGACAGAGACAGAGTAAGAGTGACTGAGAGAGACAGAGAGACGGACAGTTAGAGACAAAGACAAAGAGAGAAGCAAAGAGAAAAAGAGATAGAGACAGAGAGAGACAGACAGAGAGACAGAGAGAGTGATAGAGAGACACAGAGAGAGACACATGGAGAGAGAGAGAGGTAGACAGAGAGAGATAAAGAGAGAGACAGAGAGAGACTGAGAGGGACAGAGATAGAGACTGAGAGAGACAGAGAGAGACACAGAGAGAGACAGAGAGAGACAGAGAGACAGAGAAGACAGAGAGAGACACAGAGAGAGACAGAGAGAGACAGAGAGAGACAGAGAGATACAAAGAGAGAGACAGAGAGACTGAGAGAGACAGAGATAGAGACTGAGAGAGACAGAGAGAGACAGAGAGAGACAGAGAGAGACAGAGAGAGACAGAGAGAGACAGAGATAGAGACAGAGAGAGACAGAGAGAGAGACAGAGATAGAGAGAGACAGAGAGAGACCTAGAGAGACAGAGATAGACAGAGATAGAGACAGAGAGATACAGTGAGAGAGACAGAGAGAGACACACAGAGAGACAGAGAGAGACAGAGATAGAGACAGAGAGAGACAGAGAGATACAGAGAGGGAGGGAGACAGAGAGAGACTGAGAGAGACACAGAGGGAGACAGAGAGAGACAGAGATAGAGACAGAGAGAGACAGAGAGAGAGACAGACATAGACAGAGAGAGAGAGAGACAGAGAGAGACATAGAGAGACAGAGAGAGACAAAGAGAGACAGAGAGAGAAGGAGAGAGAGAGACATAGATAAACAGAGAGAGACAGAGAGAGACCTAGAGGGACAGAGAGAGACATAGAGAGACACAGAGAGAGACAGAGAGACAAAGAGAGACAGAGAGAGACATAGAGAGACACACAGAGAGACCGAGAGAGACAGAGTGAGACCATGAGAAACAGAGAGAGACAGAGAGAGACAGAGAGAGACACAGAGAGACAGAGAGACACACAGAGAGAGACAGAGACAGAGAGAGACAGAGATAGAGAGACAGAGACACAAAGAGACACATAGAGATACACAGAGTTACACAGAGAGAGACAGAGACAAGGAGAGAGACAGAGAGTGACAGAGACAAAGTGAAAGAGACTGAGACAGACAGAGAGAGACAGAGACATACAGAGAGAGACATAGAGAGTCAGAGAGAGACACAGAGAGAGACAAACAAAGACAGAGAGAGAGACAGAGAGAGAGACTGAGATATAGAGACAGAGACACAGAGATACACATAGAGAGACACAGAGAGAGACAGAGAAAGAAAGAGAGACAGAGACAGAGTGAGAGAGACTGAGAGAGACAGAGAGACGGACAGAGATAGACAGAGACTAAGAGAGAGACAGAGAGAGACAGAGATAGAGACAGAGAGAGACAGAAAGTGAGACAGAGAGAGTGATAGACACAGAGAGAGACACAGAGATTGATAGAGAGATAGGTAGAAAGAGAGAGACAAAGAGAGAGACAGAGAGAGAAGGAGAGAGACAGAGAGAGAGACAGACAGAGACAGAGAGTGTCAGAGAGAGACAGAGAGAGACAGAGACAAAGATAGAGACAGATAGAGACAGAGACAGAGTGAGAGAGACTGAGAAACAGAGAGAGACACAGAGATAGACAATGAGAGACAGAGAGAGACACAGAGGGAGACAGAGAGAGACAGAGAGAGACAGAGAGAAACAGAGATAGAGAGACAGAGACACAGAGATACACAAGAGAGACACAGAGAGAGACAGAGACAAACAGAGAGACAGAGACAGAGTAAGAGTGACTGAGAGAGACAGAGAGACGGACAGTTAGAGACAAAGACAAATAGAGAAGCAAAGAGAAAAAGAGATAGAGACAGAGAGAGACAGACAGAGAGACAGAGAGAGTGATAGAGAGACACAGAGAGAGACACATGGAGAGATAGAGAGGTAGACAGAGAGAGATAAAGAGAGAGACAGAGAGAGACAGAGAGAGAGACAGAGAAGACAGAGAGAGACACAGAGAGAGACAGAGAGAGACTGAGAGGGACAGAGATAGAGACTGAGAGAGACAGAGAGAGACACAGAGAGAGACAGAGAGAGACAGAGAGACAGAGAAGACAGAGAGAGACACAGAGAGAGACAGAGAGAGACAGAGAGAGACAGAGAGATACAAAGAGAGAGACAGAGAGACTGAGAGAGACAGAGATAGAGACTGAGAGAGACAGAGAGAGACAGAGAGAGACAGAGAGAGACAGAGAGAGACAGAGAGAGACAGAGATAGAGACAGAGAGAGACAGAGAGAGAGACAGAGATAGAGAGAGACAGAGAGAGACCTAGAGAGACAGAGAGAGACAGAGATAGAGACAGAGAGATACAGTGAGAGAGACAGAGAGAGACACACAGAGAGACAGAGAGAAACAGAGATAGAGACAGAGAGAGACAGAGAGATACAGAGAGGGAGGGAGACAGAGAGAGACCGAGAGAGACACAGAGGGAGACAGAGAGAGACAGAGATAGAGACAGAGAGAGACAGAGAGAGAGACAGACATAGACAGAGAGAGAGAGAGAGACAGAGAGAGACATAGAGAGACAGAGAGAGACAAAGAGAGACAGAGAGAGAAGGAGAGAGAGAGACATAGAGAAACAGAGAGACAGAGAGAGACCTAGAGAGACAGAGAGAGACATAGAGAGACACAGAGAGAGACAGAGAGACAAAGAGAGAAAGAGATAGAAACAGAGAGAGACAGAGACAAAGAGAGAGACAGAGAGAGACATAGACAGAGAGAGAGTCTGAGAGAGACCAAGAGAGACACAGAGGGAGACAGAGAGAGACAGAGATAGAGACAGAGATAGAGACAGAGAGAGACACACAGAGAGACAGAGAGAGACTGAGAGAGACTGAGAGAGACAGAGATAGAGACTGAGAGAGACAGAGAGAGACAGAGAGGGAGGGAGACAGAGAGAGACAAAGATAGACAGAGAGAGACAGAGAGAGAGACACAGGAAACAGATAGAGACATAGAGAGACACACAGAGAGACAGAGAGAGATAGAGAGATAAACAGGGAGAGACAGAGATAGAGACAGAGAGAGAACGATAGAGACAGAGAGAGACAGAGAGAGACAGATAGAGACAATGAGAGACAGAGAGAGACACAGAGGGAGACAGAGATAGTCAATGAGAGACAGAGAGAGACACAGAGGGAGATAGAGAGAGACATAAAGAGACAGAGAGAAACAGAGATAGAGAGACGGAGACACAAGAAACACAAGAGAGACACAGAGAGAGACAGAGACAGAGTAAGAGTGTCTGAGAGAGACAGAGAGACGGACAGTTAGAGACAGAGACAAAGAGAGAAACAGAGAGAAAAAGAGATAGAGACAGAGAGAGACAGACAGAGAGACAGAGAGAGTGATAGAGAGATACAGAGAGAGACACATGGAGAGATAGAGAGAGACAGAGAGAGAGACAGAGAAGACAGAGAGAGACACAGAGAGAGACAGAGAGAGACTGAGAGAGACAGAGATAGAGACTGAGAGAGACAGAGAGAGACACAGAGAGAGACAGAGAGAGACAGAGAGACAGAGAAGACAGAGAGAGACACAGAGAGAGACAGAGAGAGACAGAGAGAGACAGAGAGAGACAGAGAGAGACTGAGAGAGACAGAGATAGAGACTGTGAGAGACAGATAGAGACAGAGAGAGACAGAGAGAGACAGAGATAGAGACAGAGAGAGACAGAGATAGATAGAGAGACAGAGAGAGACCTAGAGAGACAGAGAGAGACAGAGATAGAGACAGAGAGATACAGTGAGAGAGACAGAGAGAGACACACAGAGAGACAGAGAGAGACAGAGAGAGACAGAGAGATACAGAGAGGGAGGGAGACAGAGAGAGACAGAGAGAGACCGAGAGAGACACAGAGGGAGACAGAGAGAGACAGAGATAGAGACAGAGAGAGACAGAGAGAGACATAGAGAGACACAGAGAGTGACAGAGAGAGAAAGAGAGACAGAGAGAGATAGAGAAAGAGAGAGACAGAGACAAAGAGAGAGACAGAGAGAGACATAGACAGAGAGAGAGACTGAGAGAGAACGAGAGAGACACAGAGGGAGACAGAGAGTGACAGAGATAGAGACAGAGATAGAGAAAGAGAGAGACACACAGAGAGATAGAGAGAGACAGAGAGAGACTGAGAGAGACAGAGATTGAGACTGAGAGAGACAGAGAGAGACAGAGAGGGAGGGACACAGAGAGAGACAAAGAGAGACCCAGAGAGACAGAGAGAGAGACACAGGAAACAGATAGAGAAATAGAGAGACACACAGAGAGACAGAGAGAGACAGAGAGATTAACAGGGAGAGACAGAGATAGAGACAGAGAGAGACCGATAGAGACAGAGAGAGACAGAGAGAGACAGAGAGAGACAATGAGAGACAGAGAGAGACACAGAGGGAGACAGAGAGACACAATGAGAGACAAAGTGTGACACAGAGGGAGACAGTGAGAGACAGAGAGAGACAGAGAGAAACAGAGATAGAGAGACAGAGACACAGAGATACACAAGAGAGACACAGAGAGAGGCAGAGACAAAGAGAGAGACAGAGACAGAGTGAGAGTGACTGATAGAGACAGAGAGAAAGACAGTTAGAGATAGAGACAAAGAGAGAAACAGAGAGAATCAGAGATAGAGACAGAGAGAAACGGAGAGAGAGACAGAGATAGTGATAGAGAGACACAGAGAGAGACAGAGACACAGAGAGAGACAGAGAGAGAGACAGAGAAGACAGAGAGAGACAGAGAGAGACAGAGAGAGACAGAGAGAGAGACAGAGAGATACAGAGAGACAGAGAGAGACAGAGAGAGACAGAGAGAGACAGAAATAGAGACAGAGAGAGACACACAGAGAGACAGAGAGAGTCAGAGAGAGACTGAGAGAGACAGAGCTAGAGACTGAGAGAGACAGAGAGATACAGAGAGGGAGGGAGACAGAGAGAGAGATAAAAAGAGACAGAGAGAGACAGAGAGAGACACACGAAACAGATAGAGACAGCGAGAGACACAGAGAGAGATAGAGAGAGAGGTAGACAAAGAGAGACAAAGAGAGAGACAGAGAGAGACAGAGATAGAGACAGAGAGAGACAGAGAGACAGAGAGAGACACCGAGAGAGACAGAGAGAGACTGAGAGACACAGAGATAGAGACTGAGAGAGACAGAGAAAGACAGAGAGAGAGGGAGACAGAGAGAGACAAAGAGAGACAGAGAGATAGACAGAGAGAGACAGAGAGAGACAGAGAGGGACACAGAGGGAGACAGAGAGAGACTGAGAGAGACAGGATAGAGACTAAGAGAGACAGAGAGATAGGCAGATCAGACAGAGAGAGACACAGAGAGAGACAAACAAAGACAGAGAGAGAGACAGAGAGAGAGACTGAGATATAGAGACAGAGACACAGAGATACACATAGAGAGACACAGAGAGAGACAGAGAGAGACTGAGAGAGACAGAGATAGAGACTGAGAGAGATAGAAAGAGACACAGGGAAAGACAGAGAGAGACAGAGAGGGACAGAGAGAGACAGAGATAGAGACAGAGAGAGACAGAGAGAGAGAGACAGAGAGAGACAGAGAGAGACAGAGAGAGACAGAGATAGAGACAGAGAGAGACAGAGATAGAGACAGAGAGAGACACACAGAGAGACAGAGAGAGTCAGAGAAAGACTGAGAGGGACAGCGATAGAGACTGAGAGAGACAGAGAGATACAGAGAGAGACAGAGAGAGACAGAGATAGAGACAGAGAGAGAGACAGAGAGAGACACACGAAACAGATAGAGACATAGAGAGACACAGAGAGAGATAGAGAGAGAGGTAGAAAAAGAGAGACAAAGAGAGAGACAGAGAGAGACAGAGATAGAGACAGAGAGAGAGACAGAGAGAGACAGAGAGAGACACCGAGAGAGACAGAGAGAGACTGAGAGACACAGAGATAGAGACTGAGAGAGACAGAGAAAGACAGAGAGAGGGAGACAGAGAGAGACAAAGAGAGACAAAGAGAGACAGAGAGATAGACAGAGAGAGACAGAGAGAGACAGAGAGAGACACAGAGAGAGACAGAGAGAGACTGAGAGAGACAGAGATAGAGACTGAGAGAGACAGAGAGATAGACAGAGAAGACAGAGAGAGACACAAAGAGAGACAGAGAGAGACTGAGAGAGACAGAGATAGAGACTGAGAGAGACAGAGAGAGACAGAGACAGAGAGAGACACACAGAGAGACAGAGAGAGACAGAGAGAGACAGAGAGATACAGAGAGGGAGGGAGACAGAGAGAGACAGAGAGAGACCGAGAGAGACACAGAGGGAGACAGAGAGAGACAGAGATAGAGACAGAGAGAGACAGAGAGAGACATAGAGAGACACAGAGAGTGACAGAGAGAGAAAGAGAGACAGAGAGAGATAGAGAAAGAGAGAGACAGAGACAAAGAGAGAGACAGAGAGAGACATAGACAGAGAGAGAGACTGAGAGAGAACGAGAGAGACACAGAGGGAGACAGAGAGTGACAGAGATAGAGACAGAGATAGAGAAAGAGAGAGACACACAGAGAGATAGAGAGAGACAGAGAGAGACTGAGAGAGACAGAGATTGAGACTGAGAGAGACAGAGAGAGACAGAGAGGGAGGGACACAGAGAGAGACAAAGAGAGACCCAGAGAGACAGAGAGAGAGACACAGGAAACAGATAGAGAAATAGAGAGACACACAGAGAGACAGAGAGAGACAGAGAGATTAACAGGGAGAGACAGAGATAGAGACAGAGAGAGACCGATAGAGACAGAGAGAGACAGAGAGAGACAGAGAGAGACAATGAGAGACAGAGAGAGACACAGAGGGAGACAGAGAGACACAATGAGAGACAAAGTGTGACACAGAGGGAGACAGAGAGAGACAGAGAGAGACAGAGAGAGACAGAGAGACAGAGAAGACAGAGAGAGACACAGAGAGAGACAGAGAGAGACAGAGAGAGACATAGAGAGACAGAGAGAGACTGAGAGAGACAGAGATAGAGACTGTGAGAGACAGATAGAGACAGAGAGAGACAGAGAGAGACAGAGATAGAGACAGAGAGAGACAGAGATAGATAGAGAGACAGAGAGAGACCTAGAGAGACAGAGAGAGACAGAGATAGAGACAGAGAGATACAGTGAGAGAGACAGAGAGAGACACACAGAGAGACAGAGAGAGACAGAGAGAGACAGAGAGATACAGAGAGGGAGGGAGACAGAGAGAGACAGAGAGAGACCGAGAGAGACACAGAGGGAGACAGAGAGAGACAGAGATAGAGACAGAGAGAGACAGAGAGAGAGAGACATAGACAGAGAGAGAGAGAGACAGAGAGAGACATAGAGAGACAGAGAGAGACAGAGAGAGACAGAGAGAGAAGGAGAGAGAGAGACATAGAGAAACAGAGAGAGACCGAGAGAGACACAGAGGGAGACAGAGAGAGACAGAGAGAGACAGAGAGAGAGAGACATAGACAGAGAGAGAGAGAGACAGAGAGAGACATAGAGAGACAGAGAGAGACAGAGAGAGACAGATAGAGACAATGAGAGACAGAGAGAGACACAGAGGGAGACAGAGATAGTCAATGAGAGACAGAGAGAGACACAGAGGGAGATAGAGAGAGACATAAAGAGACAGAGAGAAACAGAGATAGAGAGACGGAGACACAAGAAACACAAGAGAGACACAGAGAGAGACAGAGACAGAGTAAGAGTGTCTGAGAGAGACAGAGAGACGGACAGTTAGAGACAGAGACAAAGAGAGAAACAGAGAGAAAAAGAGATAGAGACAGAGAGAGACAGACAGAGAGACAGAGAGAGTGATAGAGAGATACAGAGAGAGACACATGGAGAGATAGAGAGAGACAGAGAGAGAGACAGAGAAGACAGAGAGAGACACAGAGAGAGACAGAGAGAGACTGAGAGAGACAGAGATAGAGACTGAGAGAGACAGAGAGAGACACAGAGAGAGACAGAGAGAGACAGAGAGACAGAGAAGACAGAGAGAGACACAGAGAGAGACAGAGAGAGACAGAGAGAGACAGAGAGAGACAGAGAGAGACTGAGAGAGACAGAGATAGAGACTGTGAGAGACAGATAGAGACAGAGAGAGACAGAGAGAGACAGAGATAGAGACAGAGAGAGACAGAGATAGATAGAGAGACAGAGAGAGACCTAGAGAGACAGAGAGAGACAGAGATAGAGACAGAGAGATACAGTGAGAGAGACAGAGAGAGACACACAGAGAGACAGAGAGAGACAGAGAGAGACAGAGAGATACAGAGAGGGAGGGAGACAGAGAGAGACAGAGAGAGACCGAGAGAGACACAGAGGGAGACAGAGAGAGACAGAGATAGAGACAGAGAGAGACAGAGAGAGACATAGAGAGACACAGAGAGTGACAGAGAGAGAAAGAGAGACAGAGAGAGATAGAGAAAGAGAGAGACAGAGACAAAGAGAGAGACAGAGAGAGACATAGACAGAGAGAGAGACTGAGAGAGAACGAGAGAGACACAGAGGGAGACAGAGAGTGACAGAGATAGAGACAGAGATAGAGAAAGAGAGAGACACACAGAGAGATAGAGAGAGACAGAGAGAGACTGAGAGAGACAGAGATTGAGACTGAGAGAGACAGAGAGAGACAGAGAGGGAGGGACACAGAGAGAGACAAAGAGAGACCCAGAGAGACAGAGAGAGAGACACAGGAAACAGATAGAGAAATAGAGAGACACACAGAGAGACAGAGAGAGACAGAGAGATTAACAGGGAGAGACAGAGATAGAGACAGAGAGAGACCGATAGAGACAGAGAGAGACAGAGAGAGACAGAGAGAGACAATGAGAGACAGAGAGAGACACAGAGGGAGACAGAGAGACACAATGAGAGACAAAGTGTGACACAGAGGGAGACAGTGAGAGACAGAGAGAGACAGAGAGAAACAGAGATAGAGAGACAGAGACACAGAGATACACAAGAGAGACACAGAGAGAGGCAGAGACAAAGAGAGAGACAGAGACAGAGTGAGAGTGACTGATAGAGACAGAGAGAAAGACAGTTAGAGATAGAGACAAAGAGAGAAACAGAGAGAATCAGAGATAGAGACAGAGAGAAACGGAGAGAGAGACAGAGATAGTGATAGAGAGACACAGAGAGAGACAGAGACACAGAGAGAGACAGAGAGAGAGACAGAGAAGACAGAGAGAGACAGAGAGAGACAGAGAGAGACAGAGAGAGAGACAGAGAGATACAGAGAGACAGAGAGAGACAGAGAGAGACAGAGAGAGACAGAAATAGAGACAGAGAGAGACACACAGAGAGACAGAGAGAGTCAGAGAGAGACTGAGAGAGACAGAGCTAGAGACTGAGAGAGACAGAGAGATACAGAGAGGGAGGGAGACAGAGAGAGAGATAAAAAGAGACAGAGAGAGACAGAGAGAGACACACGAAACAGATAGAGACAGCGAGAGACACAGAGAGAGATAGAGAGAGAGGTAGACAAAGAGAGACAAAGAGAGAGACAGAGAGAGACAGAGATAGAGACAGAGAGAGACAGAGAGACAGAGAGAGACACCGAGAGAGACAGAGAGAGACTGAGAGACACAGAGATAGAGACTGAGAGAGACAGAGAAAGACAGAGAGAGAGGGAGACAGAGAGAGACAAAGAGAGACAGAGAGATAGACAGAGAGAGACAGAGAGAGACAGAGAGGGACACAGAGGGAGACAGAGAGAGACTGAGAGAGACAGGATAGAGACTAAGAGAGACAGAGAGATAGGCAGATCAGACAGAGAGAGACACAGAGAGAGACAAACAAAGACAGAGAGAGAGACAGAGAGAGAGACTGAGATATAGAGACAGAGACACAGAGATACACATAGAGAGACACAGAGAGAGACAGAGAGAGACTGAGAGAGACAGAGATAGAGACTGAGAGAGATAGAAAGAGACACAGGGAAAGACAGAGAGAGACAGAGAGGGACAGAGAGAGACAGAGATAGAGACAGAGAGAGACAGAGAGAGAGAGACAGAGAGAGACAGAGAGAGACAGAGAGAGACAGAGATAGAGACAGAGAGAGACAGAGATAGAGACAGAGAGAGACACACAGAGAGACAGAGAGAGTCAGAGAAAGACTGAGAGGGACAGCGATAGAGACTGAGAGAGACAGAGAGATACAGAGAGAGACAGAGAGAGACAGAGATAGAGACAGAGAGAGAGACAGAGAGAGACACACGAAACAGATAGAGACATAGAGAGACACAGAGAGAGATAGAGAGAGAGGTAGAAAAAGAGAGACAAAGAGAGAGACAGAGAGAGACAGAGATAGAGACAGAGAGAGAGACAGAGAGAGACAGAGAGAGACACCGAGAGAGACAGAGAGAGACTGAGAGACACAGAGATAGAGACTGAGAGAGACAGAGAAAGACAGAGAGAGGGAGACAGAGAGAGACAAAGAGAGACAAAGAGAGACAGAGAGATAGACAGAGAGAGACAGAGAGAGACAGAGAGAGACACAGAGAGAGACAGAGAGAGACTGAGAGAGACAGAGATAGAGACTGAGAGAGACAGAGAGATAGACAGAGAAGACAGAGAGAGACACAAAGAGAGACAGAGAGAGACTGAGAGAGACAGAGATAGAGACTGAGAGAGACAGAGAGAGACAGAGACAGAGAGAGACAGAGAGAGTGATAGATTGACACAGAGAGAGACACAGAGTGAGATAGAGAGAGAGGTAGACATAGAGAGACAAAGAGAGAGACAGAGCGAGGCAAAGAGAGAGATAGAGAGAGCGACAAAGAGAGACAGAGAGAGACAGAAAACCGAAAAGAGAGAGAGACAGAGAGAGACAGAGAAGGAGTGAGAGAGTCTGAGAGAGACAGATAGAGACAAAGACAGAGTGCGAGAGACTGAGAGAGACAGAGAGAGAGACAGAGAGAGAGAGGGAGACAGAGAAAGACAGAGAGAGACAGAGACAGAGAATCAGAGATAGAGACAGAGAGACAGAGAGATAGACAGAGAAGACAGAGAGAGAGACAGAGAGAGACAAACAAAGACAGAGAGAGAGACAGAGAGAGAGACAGAGAGAGAGAGGGAGATAGAGAAAGACAGAGAGAGACAGAGACAGAGAGAATCAGAGACAGAGTGAGAGAGACAGAGAGAGACACAGAGAGAGACAGAGAGAGACTGAGAGAGACAGAGATAGAGACTGAGAGAGACAGAAAGAGACACAGGGAGAGACAGAGAGAGACAGAGACAGAGAGATACAGAGAGAGATAGAGATAGACACAATGAGAGATAGAGAGAGACAGAGAGAGACACAGTGAGAGACAGAGAGAGACAGAGAGAGACACAGAGAGAGACAGAGCGACAGAGTGATAAAAAGAGAGAGACAGAGATAGAGACAGAGAGAGACGGAGAGGGACAGAGAGAGACAATGAGAGAAAGAGAGAGACAGAGATAGAGACAGAGAGAGACAAAGACATTGTGAGAGAGACTGAGAGAGACAGAGAGAAAGACAGTTAGAGATAGAGACAAAGAGAGAAACAGAGAGAATCAGAGATAGAGACAGAGAGAAACGGAGAGAGAGACAGAGATAGTGATAGAGAGACACAGAGAGAGACACAGGGAGAGATAGAGAGGTAGACAAAGAGAGACAAAGAGAGAGACAGAGAGAGACAGAGATAGAGACTGAGAGAGACAGAGAAAGACACAGAGAGAGACAGAGAGAGACAGAGGGAGAGACAGAGAAGACAGAGAGAGACAGAGAGAGACAGAGAGAGACAGAGAGAGACAGAGAGAGACAGAGAGAGACAGAGAGAGACACAGAGAGAGACAGAGACACAGAGAGAGACAGAGAGAGAGACAGAGAAGTTAGAGAGAGACAGAGAGAGACAGAGAGAGACAGAGAGAGAGACAGAGAGATACAGAGAGACAGAGAGAGACAGAGAGAGACAGAGAGAGACACAGAGAGACACAGAGAGAGACAGAGAGAGACAGAGAGAGAGAGATAGAGAGAGACAGAGAGAGACAGAGAGAGACAGAGATAGAGACAGAGAGAGACACACAGAGAGACAGAGAGAGTCAGAGAGAGACTGAGAGAGACAGAGATAGAGACTGAGAGAGACAGAGAGATACAGAGAGGGAGGGAGACAGAGAGAGATAAAGAGAAACAGAGAGAGACAGAGAGAGACACAAGAAACAGAGACATCGAGAGACACAGAGAGAGATAGAGAGAGAGGTAGACAATGAGAGACAAAGAGAGAGACAGAGAGAGACAGAGACAGAGACAGAGAGAGACAGAGAGACAGAGAGAGACACCGAGAGAGACAGAGAGAGACTGAGAGACACAGAGATAGAGACTGAGAGAGACAGAGAAAGACAGAGAGAGAGGGAGACAGAGAGAGACAAAGAGAGACAGAGAGATAGACAGAGAGAGACAGAGAGAGACAGAGAGGGACACAGAGGGAGACAGAGAGAGACTGAGAGAGACAGGATAGAGACTGAGAGAGACAGAGAGATAGGCAGAGAAGACAGAGAGAGACACAGAGAGAGACAAACAAAGACAGAGAGAGAGACAGAGAGAGAGACTGAGATATAGAGACAGAGACACAGAGATACACATAGAGAGACACAGAGAGAGACAGAGAAAGAAGGAGAGACAGAGACAGAGTGAGAGAGACAGAGAGAGACACAGAGAGACACAGAGAGAGACAGAGAGAGACTGAGAGAGACAGAGATAGAGACTGAGAGAGATAGAAAGAGACACAGGGAAAGACAGAGAGAGACAGAGAGAGACAGAGAGAGACAGAGAGGGACAGAGAGAGACAGAGATAGAGACAGAGAGAGACAGAGAGAGAGAGACAGAGAGAGACAGAGAGAGACAGAGAGAGACAGAGATAGAGACAGAGAGAGACAGAGATAGAGACAGAGAAAGACACACAGAAAGACAGAGAGAGTCAGAGAAAGACTGAGAGGGACAGAGATAGAGACTGAGAGAGACAGAGAGATACAGAGAGAGACAGAGAGACAGAGATAGAGACAGAGAGAGAGACAGAGAGAGACACACGAAACAGATAGAGACATAGAGAGACACAGAGAGAGATAGAGAGAGAGGTAGAAAAAGAGAGACAAAGAGAGAGACAGAGAGAGACAGAGATAGAGACAGAGAGAGACAGAGAGAGACACCGAGAGAGACAGAGAGAGACTGAGAGACACAGAGATAGAGACTGAGAGAGACAGAGAAAGACAGAGAGAGGGAGACAGAGAGAGACAAAGAGAGACAAAGAGAGACAGAGAGATAGATAGAGAGAGACAGAGAGAGACAGAGAGAGACAGAGAGAGACACAGAGAGAGACAGAGAGAGACTGAGAGAGACAGAGATAGAGACTGAGAGAGACAGAGAGATAGACAGAGAAGACAGAGAGAGACACAGAGAGAGACAGAGAGAGACTGAGAGAGACAGAGATAGAGACTGAGAGAGACAGAGAGAGACAGAGACAGAGAGAGACAGAGAGAGTGATAGATTGACACAGAGAGAGACACAGAGTGAAATAGAGAGAGAGGTAGACATAGAGAGACAAAGAGAGAGTCAGAGCGAGGCAAAGAGAGAGATAGAGAGAGCGACAAAGAGAGACAGAGAGAGACAGAAAACCGAAAAGAGAGAGAGACAGAGAGAGACAGAGAAGGAGTGAGAGAGTCTGAGAGAGACAAATAGAGACAAAGACAGAGTGAGAGAGACTGAGAGAGACAGAGAGAGAGACAGAGAGAGAGAGGGAGACAGAGAAAGACAGAGAGAGACAGAGACAGAGAGAATCAGAGATAGAGACAGAGAGACAGAGAGATAGACAGAGAAGACAGAGAGAGACAGAGAGACACAAACAAAGACAGAGAGAGAGAGACAGAGAGAGAGACAGAGAGAGAGAGGGAGACAGAGAAAGACAGAGAGAGACAGAGACAGAGAGAATCAGAGACAGAGTGAGAGAGACAGAGAGAGACACAGAGAGAGACAGAGAGAGACTGAGAGAGACAGAGATAGAGACTGAGAGAGACAGAAAGAGACACAGGGAGAGACAGAGAGAGACAGAGACAGAGAGATACAGAGAGAGATAGAGATAGACACAATGAGAGATAGAGAGAGACAGAGAGAGACACAGAGAGAGACAGAGCGACAGAGTGATAATAAGAGAGAGACAGAGATAGAGACAGAGAGAGACGGAGAGGGACAGAGAGAGACAATGAGAGAAAGAGAGAGAAAGAGAGAGACAGAGATAGAGACAGAGAGAGACAAAGACAGTGTGAGAGAGACTGAGAGAGACAGAGAGAGAGACAGAGAGAGACAGAGACAGAGAGAAACAGAGATAGAGACAGAGAGACAGAGAGAGACAGAGAGATACAGAGAGAGACAGAGATAGACACAGTAAGAGATAGAGAGAGACAGAGAGAGACACTGAGAGAGACAGAGTGATAAACAGAGAGAGACAGAGATAGAGACAGAGGGAGACAGAGGGAGACACAAAAAGACAGAGAGAGACAGAGAGATACACGGAGAGAGACAGAGAGAGACAGAGGGAGACTGAGAGAGACAGAGATTAAGACAGAGAGAGACAGAGAGAGACAGAGAGAGAGAAATACAGAGAGAGACAAAGAAGACAGAGAGAGACAGAGACAAAGAGAGAGACAGAGAGAGACAGAGACAGTGAGAGAGACTGAGAGAGACAGAGATAGAGACACATAGAGAGACAGAGAGAGACAGAGATAGAGACAGAGAGAGACAGAGAGACAGAGAGAGACAGAGAGAGACAGAGAGAGAGACAGAGAGAGACAGTGAGAGACAGATATAGAGAGACAGAGACACAGAGAGACACATAGTGAGACACAGAGAGACACAGAGAGAAATAGAGACAAAGATCTAGACAGAGAGAGAGAAAAAGAGACAAAGATAGACAGAGAGAGACACAGAGAGAGACTGAGAAAGACAGAGATAGAGACAGAGAAAGACAAAGAGAGAGACGGAGAGAGACCGAGTGATTGAGAGAAAGAGATAGAGACATAGAGAGACGCAGAGAGAGACAAAGAGAGACAAAGAGATAAACAGAGAGAGACAGAGATAGAGACAGAAGGAGACAGAGAGAGACAGAGAGAGACACAGAGAGAGACAGTAAGAGACTGAGAGAGACAGAGATAGAGACTGAGAGAGACAGAGAGAGACACAGAGAGAGACAGAGAGAGACAGAGAGAGACAGAGAGAGACAGAGATAGAGACAGAGAGAGAGAGACAGAGAGAGACATAAAGAGACACAGAGAGACAGAGATAGAGACAGAGAGAGACAGAGAGAGAGACAGAGAGAGACACACAGAGAGACAGATATAGACAGAGAGACTGAGAGAGACAGAGATAGAGACTGAGAGAGACAGAGAGATACAGAGAGGGAGGGAGACAGAGAGAGATAATGAGAGACAGAGAGAGACAGAGAGAGAGACACACGAAACAGATAGAGACATAGAGTGACACAGAGAGAGACAGAGAGAGACAGGAGATAAACAGGGAGAGACAGAGATAGAGACAGAGAGAGACCGAGAGAGACAATGAGAACAGAGAGAGACAGAGAGAGACAGAGAGAGACACAGAGAGAGACAGAGAGAGACACAGAGAGACACAGAGAGAGACAGAGAGAGAGACAGAGACAGAGAGAGACAGAGATAGAGAGACAGAGACACAAAGAGACTCTTAGAGATACACAGAGAGACACAGAAAGAGACAGAGACAAGGAGATAGATAGAGAGAGACAGAGACAGAGTGAAAGAGATTGAGACAGACAGAGAGAGACAGAGAGAGACAGAGACACACAGAGAGAGAGACATAGAGAGACAGAGAGAGACACAGAGAGACAAACAAATACAGAGAGAGAGACAGACATAGAGATAGAGATACAGAGACAGAGACACAGAGAAACACATAGAGACACAGAGAGAGACAGAGACAAAGAGAGAGACAGAGACAGAGTGAGAGAGACTGAAAGAGACAGAGAGACAAACAGAGAGAGACAGAGACTAAGAGAGAGACAGAGAGAGACAGAGATATAAACAGAGAGAGACAGAAAGAGAGACAGAGAGAGTGATAGACACAGAGAGAGATAGAGAGAGAAGTAGACAGAGAGGGACAAAGAGAGAGACAGAGAGAGACAAAGAGAGAGTCAGAGAGAGACAGAGACAAAGAGAGAGACAGAGACAAAGTGAGAGAGACTGAGAGACAGAGAAAGACAGAGAGAGAGACAGATAGAGACAATGAGAGACAGAGAGAGACACAGAGGGAGACAGAGAGAGACAGAGAGTGACAGAAAAACAGAGATAGAGAGACAGAGACACAGAGAGAGACAGAGACAGAGTGAGAGTGACTGAGAGAGACAGAGAGACCGACAGAGAGAAACAGAGACAAATAGAGAAACAGAGAGAGACAGAGATAGAGACAGAGAGAGACAGAGAGAGAGACAGAGAGAGAGATAGAGAGACACAGAGAGAGACACAGAGAGAGATAGAGAGAGAGGTAGACAAAGAGAGACAAAGAGAGATACAGAGAGAGACAGAGAGAGAGACAGAGAAGACAGAGAGAGACACAGAGAGAGACAGAGAGAGACAGAGAGAGACTGAGAGAGACAGAGAGAGACAGAGAGTGAGGGAGACAGAGCGAGACAAAGAGGGACAGAGAGAGTCAGAGAGAGAGACAGAGAGAGACAGAGAGAGACAGAAATAGAGACAGAGAGAGACAGAGAGAGACAGAGAGAGACACCGAGAGAGACAGAGAGAGACTGAGAA
>NW_028227276.1:5691679-5694179 GCF_978045245.1 Mus caroli
AGAGAGAGAGGTAGACAGAGAGGGACAAAGAGAGAGACAGAAAGAGACAAAGACAAAGAGAGAGACAGAGACAAAGTGAGAGAGACTGAGAGACAGAGAGAGACAGAGAGAGACACAAGAGAGACAATGAGAGACACAGAGGGAGACAGAGAGAGACAGAGAGTGACAGAGAAACAGAGATAGAGAGACAGAGACACAGAGAGAGAGACAGAGTGAGAGTTACTGAGAGAGACAGAGAGACCGACAGAGAGAAACAGAGACAAATAGAGAAACAGAGAGAGACGGAGATAGAGACAGAGAGAGACAGAGAGAGAGACAGAGAGAGAGATAGAGAGACACAGAGAGAGACACAGAGAGAGATAGAGAGAGAGGTAGACAAAGAGAGACAAAGAGAGATACAGAGAGAGACAGAGAGAGAGAAAGAGAAGACAGAGAGAGACACAGAGAGAGACAGAGAGAGACAGAGAGAGACTGAGAGAGACAGAGATAGAGACTGAAAGAGACAGAGAGAGACAGAGAGAGAGGGAGACAGAGCGAGACAAAGAGAGACAGAGAGAGTCAGAGAGAGAGACAGAGAGAGACAGAGAGACACAGAGATAGAGACAGAGAGAGACAAAGAGAGACAGAGAGAGACAGAGAGAGAGACAGAGATAGACAGAGATACACAGAGAGAGACAGAGATAGGGACAGAGAGAGACAGAGAGAGACACAGAGAGAGACAGAGAGAGACAGCGAGAGACTGAGACAGACAGAGATAGAGACTGAGAGAGACAGAGAGAGACAGAGACAGAGAGAGACAGAGAGAGTGAGAGAGTCACAGAGAGAGACACAGAGAGAGATAGAGAGAGAGGTAGAAAGAGAGAGACAAAGAGAGAGACAGAGCGAAGCAAAGAGAGAGACAGAGAGAGAGAGCCAGACAGAGACAGAGAGAGAAAGAGAGAGAGACAGAGAAAGAGACAGAGAGAGACAGAGGGAGACAGAGAGAGACAGAGATAGAGAAAGAGAGAGACAAAGAGAGAGACAGATAGAGACAGAGAGAGACAGAGAGAGACAGAGATAGAGACAGATAGAGACAGAGAGAGACAGAGAGAGACAGAGAGAGACAGAGACAAGGATAGAGACAGTGAGAAACAGAGACAGAATGAGATAGACTTAGAGAGACAGAGAGACACAGAGAGAGACAGAGAGGGATAGAGAGAGACAGAGATAGAGACAGAGAGAGACAGAGAGAGAGACAGAGAGAGACAGAGACATACAGACAGAGAAAGACAGAGACACAGAGAGAGACAGAGAGAGACAGAAGAGACAAAGATAGAGACAGAGAGAGAGAGACAGAGAGAGAGACAGAGAGGGAGACAGAGAGAGACAGAGAGAGACAAAGAGAGAGTCAGATAGAGAGACAGAGAGAGAGACAGACAGAGAGAGAGACAGAGATAGAGACAGAGAGAGAGACAGAGAGAGACAGAGAGACAGAGAGAGCGACAGAGAGATACAGTAAAACAGACAAGAGAGAGAGACAGAGATAGACAGGAAGAGACAGAGAGAGAGATAGAGAGAGACAGCTAGAGACACAGAGAGAGACAGAGAGAGAGACAGAGAGAAAGAGAGAGACAAAGACAGAGTGAGAGAAACTGAGAGAGACAGAGAGAGACACAGATAGAGACAGAGAGAGACAGAGATATAGACAGAGAGAAACAGAGAGAGACAGAGAGAGACACAGAAAGAGACAGAGAGAGACAGAGAGAGACAGAGAGAGACTGATTTAGAAACAGAGAAGACAGAGAGAGAGACAGAGTGAGAAACAGAGAGAGACATAAAGAGACAGAGAGAGAGATAGAGAGACAGAGAAAGACACAGAGAGAGACAGAGATAGACAGAGACACAGAGAGTGACAGAGAGAGACAGAGATAGAGACAGAGAGAGAAACAGAGAGAGTCTGAGATACATAGAGGGACAGAGAGTCAGAGATAGAGACAGAGAGAGAGAGACAGACAGAGAGACAGACAGAGACACAGAGAGAGACACAGAGAGAGGTAGACAGAGAGAGACAAAGAGAGAGACAGAGAGATACAGAGAGAGACTAAAAGAGAGACAGAGAGAGAGATTCAGAGAGAGACAGACAGATACAGAGAGAGGCAGTGTGATACACAGAGACAGACAGAAAGAGAGACAGAGACAGAAAACAGACAAAGGGAGAGAGACAGAGAGAGACAGAAAGAGACAGAGAGATAGAGACAGAGACACAGAGAGAGACAGAGAGACAGAGACAAAGAGAGAGACAGAGAGAGACAGAGATAGAGTGAAAGAGACTGAGAGACAGAGAGAGAGGCAGAGAGAGACAGAGACAAAGTGAGAGAGACTGACATAGACAGAGAGAGACAGAGACAAAGAGAGAGACAGAGAGAGACAGAGACAGAGTAAGATAGACAGAGAGACAGAAAGAGACACAGAGAGAGACCGAGAGAAACAGAGAGAGACAGAGATAGAGACAGAGAGAGAC
>NW_028227276.1:5696679-5721679 GCF_978045245.1 Mus caroli
CACAGAGAGAGACCGAGAGAAACAGAGAGAGACAGAGATAGAGACAGAGAGAAACAGAGAGATACAGAGAGACAGAAATAGAGACACAGAGAGAGAGAGACAAAGGGAGAGACAGAGATCGACAGAAAGAGAGACACAGAGAGAGACAGATAGAGACAAAGAGAGACAGAGAGAGACAAAGATAGAGACAGAGAGAGACAGAGAGAGAGACAGAGAGAGACAGCTAGATACAGAGAGAGACAGAGATAGAGAAAGAGACAGAAAGAAAACAGACAAAGAGAGAGAGACAGAGAGAGAAATAAAGAGACAGAGAGAGAGATAGATAAAGACAAAGAAAGACACTTTGAGAGACGGAGAGAGAGACAGACACAAAGAGAGAGACAGAGAGAGTGAGAGAGAGAGAGAGACAGAGAGAGACAGCGAGATACAGAGAGAGACAGAGAGAGAGAAAGAGACAGAAAGAAAACAGACAAAGAGAGAGAGATAGAGAGAGAAATAAAGAGACAGAGAGAGAGATAGATAAAGACAAAAAAAGACACATAGAGAGACGGAGAGAGAGACAGACAGAAAGATAGAGACAGAGAGAGACAGAGAGAGTGAGAGGGACTGAGAGAGAGACAGAGAGAGACAGAGACAGATTGAGAGAGACAGAGAGAGAGACAGAGAGAGACAGAGACTAAGAGAGACACAGAGAGATAAAGAGAGATACAGAGTGAGACAGAGAGAGACACAGAGAGAAACTGAGAGAGACAGAGAGAGACATAGAGAGACAGAGAGAGACAGAGATAGAGACAGAGAGAGACAGAGAGAGACAGAGAGAGACAGAGACAAGGAGAGAGACAGTGAGAGACAGAGACAGAGTGAGATAGACTTAGAGAGACAGAGAGACACAGAGAGAGACAGAGAGGGACAGAGAGAGACAGAGATAGAGACAGAGAGAGACAGAGAGAGAGACAGAGAGAGACAGAGAGAGAGACCGAGAGAGACAGAGATATACAGAGAGAGAAAGAGAGAGACACAGAGAGAGACAGAGAGAGACAGAAGAGACAAAGATAGAGACAGAGAGAGAGAGAGAGACAGAGAGAGAGACAGAGAGGGAAACAGAGAGAGAGACAGAGAGAGACAAAGAGAGAGTCAGATAGAGAGACAGAGAGAGAGACAGATAGAGAGAGAGACAGAGATAGAGACAGAGAGAGAGACAGAGAGAGACAGAGAGAGACATAGAGAGCGACAGAGAGAGACAGTAAAATAGACAAGAGAGAGAGACAGAGATAGACAGGAAGAGACAGAGAGAGAGATAGAGAGAGACAGCTAGAGACACAGAGACAGACAGAGAGAGAGAGATAGAGAAAGAGAGAGACAGAGACAGAGTGAGAGAAACTGAGAGAGACAGAGAGAGACACAGATAGAGACAGAGAGAGACAGAGAGAGACAGAGATAGACACAGAGAGAGACTGAGAGAGAGACAGAGAGAGACAGAGAGAAACAGAGAGAGACAGAGAGAGACACAGAAAGAGACAGAGAGAGACAGAGAGAGACAGAGAGAGATGGATTTAGAAACAGAGAAGACAGAGAGAGAGACAGAGTGAGAGACAGAGAGAGACATAAAGAGACAGAGAGAGAGATAGAGAGACAGAGAAAGACACAGAGAGAGACAGAGATAGACAGAGACAGAGAGAGAGACAGAGAGAGACAGAGATAGAGACAGAGAGATAAACAGAGAGAGTCTGAGATATATAGAGGGACAGAGAGAGTCAGAGATAGAGACAGAGAGAGACAGAGAGACAGAGAGAGACAGACAGAGAGACAGACAGAGACACAGACAGAGACACAGAGAGAGGTAGACAGAGAGAGACAAAGAGAGAGACAGAGAGATACAAAGAGAGACAAAAAGAGAGACAGAGAGAGAGATTCAGAGAGAGACAGACAGATACAGAGAGAGGCAGAGTGATACACAGAGAGAGACAGAAAGAGAGACAGAGACAGAAAACAGACAAAGGGAGAGAGACAGAGAGAGACAGAAAGAGACAGAGAGAGAGATAGAGAGAGACAGAAAGAGACACAGAGAGAGACAGAGAGACAGAGACAAAGAGAGAGATTGAGAGAGACAGAGATAGAGTGAAAGAGACTGAGAGACAGAGAGAGGCAGAGAGAGACAGAGACAAAGTGAGAGAGACTGAGATAGACAGAGAGAGACAGAGAGAGACAGAGACAAAGAGAGAGACAGAGAGAGACAGAGTGAGAGAAACTGAGAGACAGAGAGAGACACAGAGACAGAGAGAGAGAGATAGAGAGAGACAGAGATAGAGAAAGAGAGAGACAGAGAGAGACAGAGAGAGACAGAGAGAGAGAGACAGCGAGAGACAGCGAGTTACAGAGAGAGACAGAGAGAGAAATAAAGAGACAGAGAGAGAGATAGATAAAGGCAAAGAAAGACACATAGAGAGACGGAGAGAGAAACAGACACAAAGAGAGAGACAGAGAGAGACAGAGAGAGAGACAGAGAGAGTGAGAGAGACCGAGAGAGAGACAGAGAGAGACAGAGACAGATTGAGAGAGACTGAGAGAGACAGAGAGAGAGACAGAGAGAGACATAGACTAAGAGAGACACAGAGAGAGACAGAGAGATACAGAGAGAGACAGAGAGAGACACAGAGAGAAACTGAGAGAGACAGAGAGAGACATAGAGAGACAGAGAGAGACAGAGATAGAGACAGAGAGAGACAGAGAGAGACAGAGAGAGACAGAGACAAGGAGAGAGGCAGTGAGAGACAGAGACTGAGTGAGATAGACTTAGAGAGACAGAGAGACACAGAGAGAGACAGAGAGGGATAGCGAGAGACACAGATAGAGACAGAGAGAGACAGAGAGAGAGACAGAGAGAGACGGAGAGATACAGAGAGGGAAAGAGAGAGACACAGAGAGAGACAGAGAGAGACAGAAGATACAAAGATAGAGACAGAGAGAGAGAGACAGAGAGAGAGAAAGAGAGGGAGACAGAGAGAGAGAGACAGAGAGAGACAGAGAGAGACAGAGAGAGCGACAGAGAGAGACAGTAAAACAGACAAGAGAGAGAGACAGAGATAGACAGGAAGAGACAGAGAGAGAGATAGAGAGAGACAGCTAGAGACACAGAGAGAGACAGAGAGAGAGACAGAGAGAAAGAGAGAGACAGAGACAGAGTGAGTGAAACTGAGAGAGACAGAGAGAGACACAGATAGAGACAGAGAGAGACAGAGAGAGACAGAGATAGAGACAGAGAGAGACAGAGAGAGACAGAGAGAGACAGAGAGAAACAGAGAGAGACAGAGAGAGACACAGAAAGAGACAGAGAGAGACAGAGAGAGACGGATTTAGAAACAGAGAAGACAGAGAGAGAGACAGAGTGAGAGACAGAGAGAGACATAAAGAGACAGAGACAGAGATAGAGACCGAGAAAGACACAGAGAGAGACAGAGATAGACAGAGACACAGAGAGAGACAGAGAGAGACAGAGATAGAGACAGAGAGAGAAACAGAGAGAGTCTGAGATACAGAGAGGGACAGAGAGAGTCAGAGATAGAGACAGAGAGAGACAGAGAGACAGAGAGAGAGACAGACAGAGAGACAGACAGAGACACAGAGAGAGACACAGAGAGAGGTAGACAGAGAGAGACAAAGAGAGAGACAGAGAGATACAGAGAGAGACAAAAAGAGAGACAGAGAGAGAGATTCAGAGAGAGACAGACAGATACAGAGAGAGACAGAGTGATACACAGAGAGAGACAGAAAGAGAGACAGAGACAGAAAACAGACAAAGGGAGAGAGACAGAGAGAGACAGAAAGAGACAGAGAGAGAGATAGAGAGAGACAGAAAGAGACACAGAAAGAGACATAGAGAGACAGAGAGAGAGATAGAGACAGAGAGAGACAGAGAGAAACAGAGAGAGACAGATACAAGGAGAGAGACAGTGAGAGACAGAGTGAGATAGACCTAGAGGGACAGAGAGACACAGAGAGAGACAGAGAGGGATAGAGAAGACCGAGATAGAGACAGAGAGAGACAGAGAGAGAGACAGAGAGAGACAGAGAGAGAGACAGAGAGAGACAGAGAGATACAGAGAGAGAAAGAGAGAGACACAGAGAGAGACAGAGAGAGACAGAAGAGACAAAGATAGAGACAGAGAGAGAGACAGAGACAGAGAGAGAGACAGAGAGGGAAACAGAGAGAGACAGAAAGAGACAGAGAGAGACAAAGAGAGAGTCAGATAGAGAGACAGAGAGAGAGACAGACAGAGTTAGAGAGACAGAGATAGAGACAGAGAGAGAGACAGAGAGAGACAGAGAGAGACAGAGAGAGCGACAGAGAGAGACAGTAAAACAGACAAGAGAGAGAGACAGAGATAGACAGGATTAGACAGAGAGAGAGATAGAGAGAGACAGCTAGAGACACAGAGAGAGACAGAGAGAGAGATAGAGAGAAAGAGAGAGACAGAGACAGAGTGAGAGAAACTGAGAGAGACAGAGAGAGACACAGATAGAGACAGAGAGAGACTGAGAGAGACAGAGATAGAGACAGAGAGAGACAGAGAGAGAGACAGAGAGAGACAGAGAGAGACAGAGAGAGCGACAGAGAGAGACAGTAAAACAGACAAGAGAGAGAGACAGAGATAGACAGGATTAGACAGAGAGAGAGATAGAGAGAGACAGCTAGAGACACAGAGAGAGACAGAGAGAGAGATAGAGAGAAAGAGAGAGACAGAGACAGAGTGAGAGAAACTGAGAGAGACAGAGAGAGACACAGATAGAGACAGAGAGAGACTGAGAGAGACAGAATTAGAGACAGAGAGAGAAACAGAGAGAGTCTGAGATACATAGAGGGACAGAGAGAGTCAGAGATAGAGACAGAGAGAGACAGAGAGACAGAGAGAGAGACAGACAGAGAGACAGACAGAGACACAGAGAGAGACACAGATAGAGGTAGACAGAGAGAGACAAAGAGAGAGACAGAGAGATACAGAGAGAGACTAAAAGAGAGACAGAGAGAGAGACTCAGAGAGAGACAGACAGATACAGAGAGAGGCAGAGTGATACACAGAGAGAGACAGAAAGAGAGACAGAGACAGAAAACAGACAAAGGGAGAGAGACAGAGAGAGACAGAAAGAGACACAGAGAGAGATAGAGAGAGACAGAGAAACAGAGAGAGACAGAGAGACAGAGACAAAGTGAGAGACAGAGAGAGACAGAGATAGAGTGAAAGAGACTGAGAGACAGAGAGAGAGGCAGAGAGAGACAGAGACAAAGTGAGAGAGACTGACATAGACAGAGAGAGAGACAGAGACAAAGAGAGAGACAGAGAGAGACAGAGACAGAGTAAGATAGACAGAGAGACAGAGAGAGACACAGAGAGAGACCGAGAGAAACAGAGAGAGACAGAGATAGAGACAGGGAGAAACAGAGAGATACAGAGAGACAGAAATAGAGACACAGAGAGAGAGAGACAAAGGGAGAGACAGAGATCGACAGAAAGAGAGACACAGAGAGAGACAGATAGAGACAAAGAGAGACAGAGAGAGACAAAGATAGAGACAGAGAGAGACAGAGAGAGAGACAGAGAGAGACAGCTAGATACAGAGAGAGACAGAGATAGAGAAAGAGACAGAAAGAAAACAGACAAAGAGAGAGAGACAGAGAGAGAAATAAAGAGACAGAGAGAGAGATAGATAAAGACAAAGAAAGACACTTTGAGAGACGGAGAGAGAGACAGACACAAAGAGAGAGACAGAGAGAGTGAGAGAGAGAGAGAGACAGAGAGAGACAGCGAGATACAGAGAGAGACAGAGAGAGAGAAAGAGACAGAAAGAAAACAGACAAAGAGAGAGAGATAGAGAGAGAAATAAAGAGACAGAGAGAGAGATAGATAAAGACAAAAAAAGACACATAGAGAGACGGAGAGAGAGACAGACAGAAAGATAGAGACAGAGAGAGACAGAGAGAGTGAGAGGGACTGAGAGAGAGACAGAGAGAGAAAGAGACAGATTGAGAGAGACAGAGAGAGAGACAGAGAGAGACAGAGACTAAGAGAGACACAGAGAGATAAAGAGAGATACAGAGTGAGACAGAGAGAGACACAGAGAGAAACTGAGAGAGACAGAGAGAGACATAGAGACACAGAGAGAGACAGAGAGGGACAGAGAGAGACAGAGAGAGACAGAGAGAGACAGAGACAAGGAGAGAGACAGTGAGAGACAGAGACAGAGTGAGATAGACTTAGAGAGACAGAGAGACACAGAGAGAGACAGAGAGGGACAGAGAGAGACAGAGATAGAGACAGAGAGAGACAGAGAGAGAGACAGAGAGAGACAGAGAGAGAGACCGAGAGAGACAGAGATATACAGAGAGAGAAAGAGAGAGACACAGAGAGAGACAGAGAGAGACAGAAGAGACAAAGATAGAGACAGAGAGAGAGAGAGAGACAGAGAGAGAGACAGAGAGGGAAACAGAGAGAGAGACAGAGAGAGACAAAGAGAGAGTCAGATAGAGAGACAGAGAGAGAGACTGATAGAGAGAGAGACAGAGATAGAGACAGAGAGAGAGACAGAGAGAGACAGAGAGAGACATAGAGAGCGACAGAGAGAGACAGTAAAATAGACAAGAGAGAGAGACAGAGATAGACAGGAAGAGACAGAGAGAGAGATAGAGAGAGACAGCTAGAGACACAGAGACAGACAGAGAGAGAGAGATAGAGAAAGAGAGAGACAGAGACAGAGTGAGAGAAACTGAGAGAGACAGAGAGAGACACAGATAGAGACAGAGAGAGACAGAGAGAGACAGAGATAGACACAGAGAGAGACAGAGAGAGAGACAGAGAGAGACAGAGAGAAACAGAGAGAGACAGAGAGAGACACAGAAAGAGACAGAGAGAGACAGAGAGAGACAGAGAGAGATGGATTTAGAAACAGAGAAGACAGAGAGAGAGACAGAGTGAGAGACAGAGAGAGACATAAAGAGACAGAGAGAGAGATAGAGAGACAGAGAAAGACACAGAGAGAGACAGAGATAGACAGAGACAGAGAGAGAGACAGAGAGAGACAGAGATAGAGACAGAGAGAGAAACAGAGAGAGTCTGAGATATATAGAGGGACAGAGAGAGTCAGAGATAGAGACAGAGAGAGACAGAGAGACAGAGAGAGACAGACAGAGAGACAGACAGAGACACAGACAGAGACACAGAGAGAGGTAGACAGAGAGAGACAAAGAGAGAGACAGAGAGATACAGAGAGAGACAAAAAGAGAGACAGAGAGAGAGATTCAGAGAGAGACAGACAGATACAGAGAGAGGCAGAGTGATACACAGAGAGAGACAGAAAGAGAGACAGAGACAGAAAACAGACAAAGGGAGAGAGACAGAGAGAGACAGAAAGAGACAGAGAGAGAGATAGAGAGAGACAGAAAGAGACACAGAGAGAGACAGAGAGACAGAGACAAAGAGAGAGATTGAGAGAGACAGAGATAGAGTGAAAGAGACTGAGAGACAGAGAGAGGCAGAGAGAGACAGAGACAAAGTGAGAGAGACTGAGATAGACAGAGAGAGACAGAGAGAGACAGAGACAAAGAGAGAGACAGAGAGAGACAGAGTGAGAGAAACTGAGAGACAGAGAGAGACACAGAGACAGAGAGAGAGAGATAGAGAGAGACAGAGATAGAGAAAGAGAGAGACAGAGAGAGACAGAGAGAGACAGAGAGAGAGACAGCGAGAGACAGCGAGTTACAGAGAGAGACAGAGAGTGAGAAAGAGACAGAAAGAAAACAGACAGAGAGAGAGACAGAGAGAGAAATAAAGAGACAGAGAGAGAGATAGATAAAGGCAAAGAAAGACACATAGAGAGACGGAGAGAGAAACAGACACAAAGAGAGAGACAGAGAGAGACAGAGAGAGAGACAGAGAGAGTGAGAGAGACCGAGAGAGAGACAGAGAGAGACAGAGACAGATTGAGAGAGACTGAGAGAGACAGAGAGAGAGACAGAGAGAGACATAGACTAAGAGAGACACAGAGAGAGACAGAGAGATACAGAGAGAGACAGAGAGAGACACAGAGAGAAACTGAGAGAGACAGAGAGAGACATAGAGAGACAGAGAGAGACAGAGATAGAGACAGAGAGAGACAGAGAGAGACAGAGAGAGACAGAGACAAGGAGAGAGACAGTGAGAGACAGAGACTGAGTGAGATAGACTTAGAGAGACAGAGAGACACAGAGAGAGACAGAGAGGGATAGCGAGAGACACAGATAGAGACAGAGAGAGACAGAGAGAGAGACAGAGAGAGACGGAGAGATACAGAGAGGGAAAGAGAGAGACACAGAGAGAGACAGAGAGAGACAGAAGATACAAAGATAGAGACAGAGAGAGAGAGACAGAGAGAGAGAAAGAGAGGGAGACAGAGAGAGAGAGACAGAGAGAGACAGAGAGAGACAGAGAGAGCGACAGAGAGAGACAGTAAAACAGACAAGAGAGAGAGACAGAGATAGACAGGAAGAGACAGAGAGAGAGATAGAGAGAGACAGCTAGAGACACAGAGAGAGACAGAGAGAGAGACAGAGAGAAAGAGAGAGACAGAGACAGAGTGAGTGAAACTGAGAGAGACAGAGAGAGACACAGATAGAGACAGAGAGAGACAGAGAGAGACAGAGATAGAGACAGAGAGAGACAGAGAGAGAGACAGAGAGAGACAGAGAGAAACAGAGAGAGACAGAGAGAGACACAGAAAGAGACAGAGAGAGACAGAGAGAGACGGATTTAGAAACAGAGAAGACAGAGAGAGAGACAGAGTGAGAGACAGAGAGAGACATAAAGAGACAGAGACAGAGATAGAGACCGAGAAAGACACAGAGAGAGACAGAGATAGACAGAGACACAGAGAGAGACAGAGAGAGACAGAGATAGAGACAGAGAGAGAAACAGAGAGAGTCTGAGATACAGAGAGGGACAGAGAGAGTCAGAGATAGAGACAGAGAGAGACAGAGAGACAGAGAGAGAGACAGACAGAGAGACAGACAGAGACACAGAGAGAGACACAGAGAGAGGTAGACAGAGAGAGACAAAGAGAGAGACAGAGAGATACAGAGAGAGACAAAAAGAGAGACAGAGAGAGAGATTCAGAGAGAGACAGACAGATACAGAGAGAGACAGAGTGATACACAGAGAGAGACAGAAAGAGAGACAGAGACAGAAAACAGACAAAGGGAGAGAGACAGAGAGAGACAGAAAGAGACAGAGAGAGAGATAGAGAGAGACAGAAAGAGACACAGAAAGAGACATAGAGAGACAGAGAGAGAGATAGAGACAGAGAGAGACAGAGAGAAACAGAGAGAGACAGATACAAGGAGAGAGACAGTGAGAGACAGAGTGAGATAGACCTAGAGGGACAGAGAGACACAGAGAGAGACAGAGAGGGATAGAGAAGACCGAGATAGAGACAGAGAGAGACAGAGAGAGAGACAGAGAGAGACAGAGAGAGAGACAGAGAGAGACAGAGAGATACAGAGAGAGAAAGAGAGAGACACAGAGAGAGACAGAGAGAGACAGAAGAGACAAAGATAGAGACAGAGAGAGAGACAGAGACAGAGAGAGAGACAGAGAGGGAAACAGAGAGAGACAGAAAGAGACAGAGAGAGACAAAGAGAGAGTCAGATAGAGAGACAGAGAGAGAGACAGACAGAGTTAGAGAGACAGAGATAGAGACAGAGAGAGAGACAGAGAGAGACAGAGAGAGACAGAGAGAGCGACAGAGAGAGACAGTAAAACAGACAAGAGAGAGAGACAGAGATAGACAGGATTAGACAGAGAGAGAGATAGAGAGAGACAGCTAGAGACACAGAGAGAGACAGAGAGAGAGATAGAGAGAAAGAGAGAGACAGAGACAGAGTGAGAGAAACTGAGAGAGACAGAGAGAGACACAGATAGAGACAGAGAGAGACTGAGAGAGACAGAGATAGAGACAGAGAGAGACAGAGAGAGAGACAGAGAGAGACAGAGAGAGACAGAGAGAGCGACAGAGAGAGACAGTAAAACAGACAAGAGAGAGAGACAGAGATAGACAGGATTAGACAGAGAGAGAGATAGAGAGAGACAGCTAGAGACACAGAGAGAGACAAAGAGAGAGACAGAGAGATACAGAGAGAGACTAAAAGAGAGACAGAGAGAGAGACTCAGAGAGAGACAGACAGATACAGAGAGAGGCAGAGTGATACACAGAGAGAGACAGAAAGAGAGACAGAGACAGAAAACAGACAAAGGGAGAGAGACAGAGAGAGACAGAAAGAGACACAGAGAGAGATAGAGAGAGACAGAGAAACAGAGAGAGACAGAGAGACAGAGACAAAGTGAGAGACAGAGAGAGACAGAGATAGAGTGAAAGAGACTGAGAGACAGAGAGAGAGGCAGAGAGAGACAGAGACAAAGTGAGAGAGACTGACATATACAGAGAGAGAGACAGAGACAAAGAGAGAGACAGAGAGAGACAGAGACAGAGTAAGATAGACAGAGAGACAGAGAGAGACACAGAGAGAGACCGAGAGAAACAGAGAGAGACAGAGATAGAGACAGAGAGAAACAGAGAGATACAGAGAGACAGAAATAGAGACACAGAGAGAGAGAGACAAAGGGAGAGACAGAGATCGACAGAAAGAGAGACACAGAGAGAGACAGATAGAGACAAAGAGAGACAGAGAGAGACAAAGATAGAGACAGAGAGAGACAGAGAGAGAGACAGAGAGAGACAGCTAGATACAGAGAGAGACAGAGATAGAGAAAGAGACAGAAAGAAAACAGACAAAGAGAGAGAGACAGAGAGAGAAATAAAGAGACAGAGAGAGAGATAGATAAAGACAAAGAAAGACACTTTGAGAGACGGAGAGAGAGACAGACACAAAGAGAGAGACAGAGAGAGTGAGAGAGAGAGAGAGACAGAGAGAGACAGCGAGATACAGAGAGAGACAGAGAGAGAGAAAGAGACAGAAAGAAAACAGACAAAGAGAGAGAGATAGAGAGAGAAATAAAGAGACAGAGAGAGAGATAGATAAAGACAAAAAAAGACACATAGAGAGACGGAGAGAGAGACAGACAGAAAGATAGAGACAGAGAGAGACAGAGAGAGTGAGAGGGACTGAGAGAGAGACAGAGAGAGAAAGAGACAGATTGAGAGAGACAGAGAGAGAGACAGAGAGAGACAGAGACTAAGAGAGACACAGAGAGATAAAGAGAGATACAGAGTGAGACAGAGAGAGACACAGAGAGAAACTGAGAGAGACAGAGAGAGACATAGAGACACAGAGAGAGACAGAGAGGGACAGAGAGAGACAGAGAGAGACAGAGAGAGACAGAGACAAGGAGAGAGACAGTGAGAGACAGAGACAGAGTGAGATAGACTTAGAGAGACAGAGAGACACAGAGAGAGACAGAGAGGGACAGAGAGAGACAGAGATAGAGACAGAGAGAGACAGAGAGAGAGACAGAGAGAGACAGAGAGAGAGACCGAGAGAGACAGAGATATACAGAGAGAGAAAGAGAGAGACACAGAGAGAGACAGAGAGAGACAGAAGAGACAAAGATAGAGACAGAGAGAGAGAGAGAGACAGAGAGAGAGACAGAGAGGGAAACAGAGAGAGAGACAGAGAGAGACAAAGAGAGAGTCAGATAGAGAGACAGAGAGAGAGACTGATAGAGAGAGAGACAGAGATAGAGACAGAGAGAGAGACAGAGAGAGACAGAGAGAGACATAGAGAGCGACAGAGAGAGACAGTAAAATAGACAAGAGAGAGAGACAGAGATAGACAGGAAGAGACAGAGAGAGAGATAGAGAGAGACAGCTAGAGACACAGAGACAGACAGAGAGAGAGAGATAGAGAAAGAGAGAGACAGAGACAGAGTGAGAGAAACTGAGAGAGACAGAGAGAGACACAGATAGAGACAGAGAGAGACAGAGAGAGACAGAGATAGACACAGAGAGAGACAGAGAGAGAGACAGAGAGAGACAGAGAGAAACAGAGAGAGACAGAGAGAGACACAGAAAGAGACAGAGAGAGACAGAGAGAGACAGAGAGAGATGGATTTAGAAACAGAGAAGACAGAGAGAGAGACAGAGTGAGAGACAGAGAGAGACATAAAGAGACAGAGAGAGAGATAGAGAGACAGAGAAAGACACAGAGAGAGACAGAGATAGACAGAGACAGAGAGAGAGACAGAGAGAGACAGAGATAGAGACAGAGAGAGAAACAGAGAGAGTCTGAGATATATAGAGGGACAGAGAGAGTCAGAGATAGAGACAGAGAGAGACAGAGAGACAGAGAGAGACAGACAGAGAGACAGACAGAGACACAGACAGAGACACAGAGAGAGGTAGACAGAGAGAGACAAAGAGAGAGACAGAGAGATACAGAGAGAGACAAAAAGAGAGACAGAGAGAGAGATTCAGAGAGAGACAGACAGATACAGAGAGAGGCAGAGTGATACACAGAGAGAGACAGAAAGAGAGACAGAGACAGAAAACAGACAAAGGGAGAGAGACAGAGAGAGACAGAAAGAGACAGAGAGAGAGATAGAGAGAGACAGAAAGAGACACAGAGAGAGACAGAGAGACAGAGACAAAGAGAGAGATTGAGAGAGACAGAGATAGAGTGAAAGAGACTGAGAGACAGAGAGAGGCAGAGAGAGACAGAGACAAAGTGAGAGAGACTGAGATAGACAGAGAGAGACAGAGAGAGACAGAGACAAAGAGAGAGACAGAGAGAGACAGAGTGAGAGAAACTGAGAGACAGAGAGAGACACAGAGACAGAGAGAGAGAGATAGAGAGAGACAGAGATAGAGAAAGAGAGAGACAGAGAGAGACAGAGAGAGACAGAGAGAGAGACAGCGAGAGACAGCGAGTTACAGAGAGAGACAGAGAGTGAGAAAGAGACAGAAAGAAAACAGACAGAGAGAGAGACAGAGAGAGAAATAAAGAGACAGAGAGAGAGATAGATAAAGGCAAAGAAAGACACATAGAGAGACGGAGAGAGAAACAGACACAAAGAGAGAGACAGAGAGAGACAGAGAGAGAGACAGAGAGAGTGAGAGAGACCGAGAGAGAGACAGAGAGAGACAGAGACAGATTGAGAGAGACTGAGAGAGACAGAGAGAGAGACAGAGAGAGACATAGACTAAGAGAGACACAGAGAGAGACAGAGAGATACAGAGAGAGACAGAGAGAGACACAGAGAGAAACTGAGAGAGACAGAGAGAGACATAGAGAGACAGAGAGAGACAGAGATAGAGACAGAGAGAGACAGAGAGAGACAGAGAGAGACAGAGACAAGGAGAGAGACAGTGAGAGACAGAGACTGAGTGAGATAGACTTAGAGAGACAGAGAGACACAGAGAGAGACAGAGAGGGATAGCGAGAGACACAGATAGAGACAGAGAGAGACAGAGAGAGAGACAGAGAGAGACGGAGAGATACAGAGAGGGAAAGAGAGAGACACAGAGAGAGACAGAGAGAGACAGAAGATACAAAGATAGAGACAGAGAGAGAGAGACAGAGAGAGAGAAAGAGAGGGAGACAGAGAGAGAGAGACAGAGAGAGACAGAGAGAGACAGAGAGAGCGACAGAGAGAGACAGTAAAACAGACAAGAGAGAGAGACAGAGATAGACAGGAAGAGACAGAGAGAGAGATAGAGAGAGACAGCTAGAGACACAGAGAGAGACAGAGAGAGAGACAGAGAGAAAGAGAGAGACAGAGACAGAGTGAGTGAAACTGAGAGAGACAGAGAGAGACACAGATAGAGACAGAGAGAGACAGAGAGAGACAGAGATAGAGACAGAGAGAGACAGAGAGAGAGACAGAGAGAGACAGAGAGAAACAGAGAGAGACAGAGAGAGACACAGAAAGAGACAGAGAGAGACAGAGAGAGACGGATTTAGAAACAGAGAAGACAGAGAGAGAGACAGAGTGAGAGACAGAGAGAGACATAAAGAGACAGAGACAGAGATAGAGACCGAGAAAGACACAGAGAGAGACAGAGATAGACAGAGACACAGAGAGAGACAGAGAGAGACAGAGATAGAGACAGAGAGAGAAACAGAGAGAGTCTGAGATACAGAGAGGGACAGAGAGAGTCAGAGATAGAGACAGAGAGAGACAGAGAGACAGAGAGAGAGACAGACAGAGAGACAGACAGAGACACAGAGAGAGACACAGAGAGAGGTAGACAGAGAGAGACAAAGAGAGAGACAGAGAGATACAGAGAGAGACAAAAAGAGAGACAGAGAGAGAGATTCAGAGAGAGACAGACAGATACAGAGAGAGACAGAGTGATACACAGAGAGAGACAGAAAGAGAGACAGAGACAGAAAACAGACAAAGGGAGAGAGACAGAGAGAGACAGAAAGAGACAGAGAGAGAGATAGAGAGAGACAGAAAGAGACACAGAAAGAGACATAGAGAGACAGAGAGAGAGATAGAGACAGAGAGAGACAGAGAGAAACAGAGAGAGACAGATACAAGGAGAGAGACAGTGAGAGACAGAGTGAGATAGACCTAGAGGGACAGAGAGACACAGAGAGAGACAGAGAGGGATAGAGAAGACCGAGATAGAGACAGAGAGAGACAGAGAGAGAGACAGAGAGAGACAGAGAGAGAGACAGAGAGAGACAGAGAGATACAGAGAGAGAAAGAGAGAGACACAGAGAGAGACAGAGAGAGACAGAAGAGACAAAGATAGAGACAGAGAGAGAGACAGAGACAGAGAGAGAGACAGAGAGGGAAACAGAGAGAGACAGAAAGAGACAGAGAGAGACAAAGAGAGAGTCAGATAGAGAGACAGAGAGAGAGACAGACAGAGTTAGAGAGACAGAGATAGAGACAGAGAGAGAGACAGAGAGAGACAGAGAGAGACAGAGAGAGCGACAGAGAGAGACAGTAAAACAGACAAGAGAGAGAGACAGAGATAGACAGGATTAGACAGAGAGAGAGATAGAGAGAGACAGCTAGAGACACAGAGAGAGACAGAGAGAGAGATAGAGAGAAAGAGAGAGACAGAGACAGAGTGAGAGAAACTGAGAGAGACAGAGAGAGACACAGATAGAGACAGAGAGAGACTGAGAGAGACAGAGATAGAGACAGAGAGAGACAGAGAGAGAGACAGAGAGAGACAGAGAGAGACAGAGAGAGCGACAGAGAGAGACAGTAAAACAGACAAGAGAGAGAGACAGAGATAGACAGGATTAGACAGAGAGAGAGATAGAGAGAGACAGCTAGAGACACAGAGAGAGACAAAGAGAGAGACAGAGAGATACAGAGAGAGACTAAAAGAGAGACAGAGAGAGAGACTCAGAGAGAGACAGACAGATACAGAGAGAGGCAGAGTGATACACAGAGAGAGACAGAAAGAGAGACAGAGACAGAAAACAGACAAAGGGAGAGAGACAGAGAGAGACAGAAAGAGACACAGAGAGAGATAGAGAGAGACAGAGAAACAGAGAGAGACAGAGAGACAGAGACAAAGTGAGAGACAGAGAGAGACAGAGATAGAGTGAAAGAGACTGAGAGACAGAGAGAGAGGCAGAGAGAGACAGAGACAAAGTGAGAGAGACTGACATATACAGAGAGAGAGACAGAGACAAAGAGAGAGACAGAGAGAGACAGAGACAGAGTAAGATAGACAGAGAGACAGAGAGAGACACAGAGAGAGACCGAGAGAAACAGAGAGAGACAGAGATAGAGACAGAGAGAAACAGAGAGATACAGAGAGACAGAAATAGAGACACAGAGAGAGAGAGACAAAGGGAGAGACAGAGATCGACAGAAAGAGAGACACAGAGAGAGACAGATAGAGACAAAGAGAGACAGAGAGAGACAAAGATAGAGACAGAGAGAGACAGAGAGAGAGACAGAGAGAGACAGCTAGATACAGAGAGAGACAGAGATAGAGAAAGAGACAGAAAGAAAACAGACAAAGAGAGAGAGACAGAGAGAGAAATAAAGAGACAGAGAGAGAGATAGATAAAGACAAAGAAAGACACTTTGAGAGACGGAGAGAGAGACAGACACAAAGAGAGAGACAGAGAGAGTGAGAGAGAGAGAGAGACAGAGAGAGACAGCGAGATACAGAGAGAGACAGAGAGAGAGAAAGAGACAGAAAGAAAACAGACAAAGAGAGAGAGATAGAGAGAGAAATAAAGAGACAGAGAGAGAGATAGATAAAGACAAAAAAAGACACATAGAGAGACGGAGAGAGAGACAGACAGAAAGATAGAGACAGAGAGAGACAGAGAGAGTGAGAGGGACTGAGAGAGAGACAGAGAGAGACAGAGACAGATTGAGAGAGACAGAGAGAGAGACAGAGAGAGACAGAGACTAAGAGAGACACAGAGAGATAAAGAGAGATACAGAGTGAGACAGAGAGAGACACAGAGAGAAACTGAGAGAGACAGAGAGAGACATAGAGACACAGAGAGAGACAGAGAGGGACAGAGAGAGACAGAGAGAGACAGAGAGAGACAGAGACAAGGAGAGAGACAGTGAGAGACAGAGACAGAGTGAGATAGACTTAGAGAGACAGAGAGACACAGAGAGAGACAGAGAGGGACAGAGAGAGACAGAGATAGAGACAGAGAGAGACAGAGAGAGAGACAGAGAGAGACAGAGAGAGAGACCGAGAGAGACAGAGATATACAGAGAGAGAAAGAGAGAGACACAGAGAGAGACAGAGAGAGACAGAAGAGACAAAGATAGAGACAGAGAGAGAGAGAGACAGAGAGAGAGACAGAGAGGGAAACAGAGAGAGAGACAGAGAGAGACAAAGAGAGAGTCAGATAGAGAGACAGAGAGAGAGACAGATAGAGAGAGAGACAGAGATAGAGACAGAGAGAGAGACAGAGAGAGACAGAGTGAGACATAAAGAGCGACAGAGAGAGACAGTAAAATAGACAAGAGAGAGAGACAGAGATAGACAGGAAGAGACAGAGAGAGAGATAGAGAGAGACAGCTAGAGACACAGAGACAGACAGAGAGAGAGATAGAGAAAGAGAGAGACAGAGACAGAGTGAGAGAAACTGAGAGAGACAGAGAGAGACACAGATAGAGACAGAGAGAGACAGAGAGAGACAGAGATAGACACAGAGAGAGACAGAGAGAGAGACAGAGAGAGACAGAGAGAAACAGAGAGAGACAGAGAGAGACACAGAAAGAGACAGAGAGAGACAGAGAGAGACAGAGAGAGATGGATTTAGAAACAGAGAAGACAGAGAGAGAGACAGAGTGAGAGACAGAGAGAGACATAAAGAGACAGAGAGAGAGATAGAGAGACAGAGAAAGACACAGAGAGAGACAGAGATAGACAGAGACAGAGAGAGAGACAGAGAGAGACAGAGATAGAGACAGAGAGAGAAACAGAGAGAGTCTGAGATATATAGAGGGACAGAGAGAGTCAGAGATAGAGACAGAGAGAGACAGAGAGACAGAGAGAGACAGACAGAGAGACAGACAGAGACACAGACAGAGACACAGAGAGAGGTAGACAGAGAGAGACAAAGAGAGAGACAGAGAGATACAGAGAGAGACAAAAAGAGAGACAGAGAGAGAGATTCAGAGAGAGACAGACAGATACAGAGAGAGGCAGAGTGATACACAGAGAGAGACAGAAAGAGAGACAGAGACAGAAAACAGACAAAGGGAGAGAGACAGAGAGAGACAGAAAGAGACAGAGAGAGAGATAGAGAGAGACAGAAAGAGACACAGAGAGAGACAGAGAGACAGAGACAAAGAGAGAGATTGAGAGAGACAGAGATAGAGTGAAAGAGACTGAGAGACAGAGAGAGGCAGAGAGAGACAGAGACAAAGTGAGAGAGACTGAGATAGACAGAGAGAGACAGAGAGAGACAGAGACAAAGAGAGAGACAGAGAGAGACAGAGTGAGAGAAACTGAGAGACAGAGAGAGACACAGAGACAGAGAGAGAGAGATAGAGAGAGACAGAGATAGAGAAAGAGAGAGACAGAGAGAGACAGAGAGAGACAGAGAGAGAGACAGCGAGAGACAGCGAGTTACAGAGAGAGACAGAGAGTGAGAAAGAGACAGAAAGAAAACAGACAGAGAGAGAGACAGAGAGAGAAATAAAGAGACAGAGAGAGAGATAGATAAAGGCAAAGAAAGACACATAGAGAGACGGAGAGAGAAACAGACACAAAGAGAGAGACAGAGAGAGACAGAGAGAGAGACAGAGAGAGTGAGAGAGACCGAGAGAGAGACAGAGAGAGACAGAGACAGATTGAGAGAGACTGAGAGAGACAGAGAGAGAGACAGAGAGAGACATAGACTAAGAGAGACACAGAGAGAGACAGAGAGATACAGAGAGAGACAGAGAGAGACACAGAGAGAAACTGAGAGAGACAGAGAGAGACATAGAGAGACAGAGAGAGACAGAGATAGAGACAGAGAGAGACAGAGAGAGACAGAGAGAGACAGAGACAAGGAGAGAGACAGTGAGAGACAGAGACTGAGTGAGATAGACTTAGAGAGACAGAGAGACACAGAGAGAGACAGAGAGGGATAGCGAGAGACACAGATAGAGACAGAGAGAGACAGAGAGAGAGACAGAGAGAGACGGAGAGATACAGAGAGGGAAAGAGAGAGACACAGAGAGAGACAGAGAGAGACAGAAGATACAAAGATAGAGACAGAGAGAGAGAGAGACAGAGAGAGAGAAAGAGAGGGAGACAGAGAGAGAGAGACAGAGAGAGACAGAGAGAGACAGAGAGAGCGACAGAGAGAGACAGTAAAACAGACAAGAGAGAGAGACAGAGATAGACAGGAAGAGACAGAGAGAGAGATAGAGAGAGACAGCTAGAGACACAGAGAGAGACAGAGAGAGAGACAGAGAGAAAGAGAGAGACAGAGACAGAGTGAGTGAAACTGAGAGAGACAGAGAGAGACACAGATAGAGACAGAGAGAGACAGAGAGAGACAGAGATAGAGACAGAGAGAGACAGAGAGAGAGACAGAGAGAGACAGAGAGAAACAGAGAGAGACAGAGAGAGACACAGAAAGAGACAGAGAGAGACAGAGAGAGACGGATTTAGAAACAGAGAAGACAGAGAGAGAGACAGAGTGAGAGACAGAGAGAGACATAAAGAGACAGAGACAGAGATAGAGACCGAGAAAGACACAGAGAGAGACAGAGATAGACAGAGACACAGAGAGAGACAGAGAGAGACAGAGATAGAGACAGAGAGAGAAACAGAGAGAGTCTGAGATACAGAGAGGGACAGAGAGAGTCAGAGATAGAGACAGAGAGAGACAGAGAGACAGAGAGAGAGACAGACAGAGAGACAGACAGAGACACAGAGAGAGACACAGAGAGAGGTAGACAGAGAGAGACAAAGAGAGAGACAGAGAGATACAGAGAGAGACAAAAAGAGAGACAGAGAGAGAGATTCAGAGAGAGACAGACAGATACAGAGAGAGACAGAGTGATACACAGAGAGAGACAGAAAGAGAGACAGAGACAGAAAACAGACAAAGGGAGAGAGACAGAGAGAGACAGAAAGAGACAGAGAGAGAGATAGAGAGAGACAGAAAGAGACACAGAAAGAGACATAGAGAGACAGAGAGAGAGATAGAGACAGAGAGAGACAGAGAGAAACAGAGAGAGACAGATACAAGGAGAGAGACAGTGAGAGACAGAGTGAGATAGACCTAGAGAGACAGAGAGACACAGAGAGAGACAGAGAGGGATAGAGAAGACCGAGATAGAGACAGAGAGAGACAGAGAGAGAGACAGAGAGAGACAGAGAGAGAGACAGAGAGAGACAGAGAGATACAGAGAGAGAAAGAGAGAGACACAGAGAGAGACAGAGAGAGACAGAAGAGACAAAGATAGAGACAGAGAGAGAGACAGAGACAGAGAGAGAGACAGAGAGGGAAACAGAGAGAGACAGAAAGAGACAGAGAGAGACAAAGAGAGAGTCAGATAGAGAGACAGAGAGAGAGACAGACAGAGTTAGAGAGACAGAGATAGAGACAGAGAGAGAGACAGAGAGAGACAGAGAGAGACAGAGAGAGCGACAGAGAGAGACAGTAAAACAGACAAGAGAGAGAGACAGAGATAGACAGGATTAGACAGAGAGAGAGATAGAGAGAGACAGCTAGAGACACAGAGAGAGACAGAGAGAGAGATAGAGAGAAAGAGAGAGACAGAGACAGAGTGAGAGAAACTGAGAGAGACAGAGAGAGACACAGATAGAGACAGAGAGAGACTGAGAGAGACAGAGATAGAGACAGAGAGAGACAGAGAGAGACAGAGAGAGACAGAGAGAAACAGAGAGAGACAGAGAGACACAGAAAGAGACAGAGAGAGACAGAGAGAGACAGAGAGAGACGGATTTAGAAACAGAGAAGACAGAGAGAGAGACAGAGTGAGAGACAGAGAGAGACATAAAGAGACAGAGAGAGAGATAGAGAGACAGAGAAAGACACAGAGAGAGACAGAGATAGACAGAGACACAGAGAGAGACAGAGAGAGACAGAGATAGAGACAGAGAGAGAAACAGAGAGAGTCTGAGATACATAGAGGGACAGAGAGAGTCAGAGATAGAAACAGAGAGAGACAGAGAGACAGAGAGAGAGACAGACAGAGAGACAGACAGAGACATAGAGAGAGACACAGAGAGAGGTAGACAGAGAGAGACAAAGAGAGAGACAGAGAGATACAGAGAGAGACAAAAAGAGAGACAGAGGGAGATTCAGAGAGAGACAGACAGATACAGAGAGAGGCAGAGTGATACACAGAGAGAGACAGAAAGAGAGACAGAGACAGAAAACAGACAAAGGGAGAGAGACAGAGAGAGACAGAAAGAGACAGAGAGAGAGATAGAGAGAGACAGAAAGAGACACAGAGAGAGACAGAGAGAGAGACAGAGACAAAGAGAAAGACAGAGAGAGACAGAGATAGAGTGAAAGAGACTGAGAGACAGAGAGAGAGGCAGAGAGAGACAGAGACAAAGTGAGAGAGACTGAGATAGACAGAGAGAGAGACAGAGAGAGACAGATACAAAGAGAGAGACAGAGAGAGACAGAGACAGAGTAAGATAGACAGAGAGACAGAGAGAGACACAGAGAGAGACCGTGAGAAACAGAGAGAGAGACAGAGATAGAGACAGAGAGAGACAGAGAGATACAGAGAGAAGGAAATAGAGACACAGAAAGAGAGAGACAAAGGGAGAGACAGATCGACAGAGAGAGAGACACAGAGAGAGACAGATAGAGACAAAGAGAGACAGAGAGAGACAGAGATAGAGACAGAGAGAGACAGAGAGAGAGAGACAGAGAGAGACAGCGAGATACAGAGAGAGACAGAGAGAGAGAGAAAGAGACAGAAAGAAAACAGACAAAGAGAGAGAGATAGAGAGAGAAATAAAGAGACAGAGAGAGAGATAGATAAAGACAAAGAAAGACACATAGAGAGACGGAGAGATCGACAGACAGAAAGAGAGAGACAGAGAGACACAGAGAGAGTGAGGGAGACTGAGAGAGAGACAGAGAGAGACAGAGACAGATTGAGAGAGACTGAGAGAGACAGAGAGAGAGACAGAGAGAGACAGAGACTAAGAGAGACACAGAGAGAGACAGAGAGATAAAGAGAGAGACAGAGAGAGACACAGAGAGAAACTGAGAGAGACAGAGAGACATAGAGAGACAGAGAGAGACAAAGAGAGACAGAGAGAGACAGAGACAAGGAGAGAGACAGTGAGAGACAGAGACAGAGTGAGATAGACTTAGAGAGACAGAGAGAGACAGAGAGAGACAGAGAGGGATAGAGAGAGACAGAGATAGAGACAGAGAGAGACAGAGAGAGAGACAGAGAGAGACAGAGAGAGAGACAGAGAGAGACAGAGAGATACAGAGAGAGAAAGAGAGAGACACAGAGAGAGACAGAAGAGACAAAGATAGAGACAGAGAGAGAGAGAGACAGAGAGAGAGACAGAGAGGGAGACAGAGAGAGACAGAGAGAGACAGAGAGAGACAAAGAGAGAGTCAGATAGAGAGACAGAGAGAGAGACAGACAGAGAGAGAGACAGAGATAGAGACAGAGAGAGAGACAGAGAGAGACAGAGAGACAGAGAGAGTGACAGAGAGATACAGTAAAACAGACAAGAGAGATTGACAGAGATAGACAGGAAGAGACAGAGAGAGAGATAGAGAGAGACAGCTAGAGACACAGAGAGAGACAGAGAGAGAGACAGAGAGAAAGAGAGAGACAGAGACAGAGTGAGAGAAACTGAGAGAGACAGAGAGAGACACAGATAGAGACAGAGAGAGACAGAGAGAGACAGAGATAGAGACAGAGAGAGACACAGAGAGAGACAGAGAGAGACACAGAGAGACACAGAGAGAGACAGAGACAGAGAGAGACAGAGATAGAGAAACAGAGACACAAAGAGACTCTTAGAGATACACAGAGAGACACAGAAAGAGACAGAGACAAGGAGATAGTCAGAGAGAGACTAGACAGAGTGAAAGAGATTGAGACAGACAGAGAGAGACAGAGAGAGACAGAGACATACAGAGAGAGAGACATAGAGAGACAGAGAGAGACCCAGAGAGACAAACAAAGACAGAGAGAGAGACAGACATAGAGATAGAGATACAGAGACAGAGACACAGAGAAACACATTGAGAGACACAGAGAGAGACAGAGACAAAGAGAGAGACAGAGACAGAGTGAGAGAGACTGAAAGAGACAGAGAGACAAACAGAGAGAGACAGATTAAGAGAGAGACAGAGAGAGACAGAGATATAAACAGAGAGAGACAGAAAGGGAGACAGAGAGAGTGATAGACACAGAGAGAGACACAGAGAGAGATAGAGAGAGAAGTAGACAGAGAGGGACAAAGAGAGAGACAGAGAGAGACAAAGAGAGAGTCAGAGAGAGACAGAGACAAAGAGAGAGACAGAGAGAGACAGAGACAAAGTGAGAGAGACTGAGAGACAGAGCGAGACAGAGAGACAGAGAGAGACAATGAGAGACAGAGAGAGACACAGAGGGAGACAGAGAGAGACAGAGAGAGACAGAGAGAGACATAGAGAGACAGAGAGAGACAGAGATAGAGACCGAGAGTGACAGAGAGAGACAGAGAGAGACACACAGAGAGACAGAGAGAGACAGAGAGAGACAGAGAGAGAGACAGAGAGAAAGACAGAGAGAGACAGATAGAGATACACAGATACAGAGATAGACAGAGAGAGACAGAGAGAGAGAGAGACAGAGAGAGACAGAGAGAGAGACAGAGACAGAGAGAAAGAAAGAGAGAGACAGATAGAGACACACAGATACAGAGAGAGACAGAGAGAGACAGAGAGAGAGAGAGACAGAGAGAGACAGAGAGAGACAGAGAGAGAAACAGAGAGAGACACAGAGAGAGATAGAGAGACAGGTAGACAAAGAGAGACAAAGAGAGAGACAGAGAGAGACAAAGAGAGAGACAAAGAAAGAGACAGAGAGAGAGACAGAGAGAGACACAGAGAGAGACAGAGAGAGAGACAGAGAGAGACAGAGAAAGAGACAGAGAGAGACACAGTGAGACAAAGAGATAGATAGAGAGAGAGGTAGACAGAGAGAGACAGAAAGAGACTAGAGAGAGATAGAGAGATACAGAGAGAGACACAGAGAAAGACAGAGAAAAGAGAGAGACAGAGAGAGACAAGGACAGAGTGAGAGAGACTGAGAGAGACAGAGAGAGACATAGAGAGAGACTGAGAGAGACAGAGAGAGAGACAGAGACAAAAAGAGAGACAGAGAGAGACAGAGAGAAAGTGAGAGAGACTGAGAGAGACAGAGAGAGACACAGAGAGAGACTGAGAGAGACAGAGATAGAGACAGAGATAGGAACAGAGAGAGTCTGAGATACATAGAGAGACAGAGAGAGACAGAGATAGGAACAGAGTGAGACATAGAGACAGAGAGAGAGACAGACAGAGACACAGAGAGAGACACAGAGAGAGGTAGAAAGAGAGAGACAAAGAGAGAGGCAGAGAGAGACAGAGAGAGACAGAGAAAGACAAAGAGAGAGACAAAGAGAGAGACAGACAGAGACAGAGAGAGAAAGAGAGAGACAGAGTGATACAGAGAGAGAGACAGAAAGAGACAGAGAGAGATATAGAGAGAGATAGAGAGAGACACAGAGAGAGACAGAGAGAGAGACAGAGACAAAGAGAGAGACAGAGAGACAGTGACAGTGTGAGAGAGACTGAGAGAGACAGAGAAAGAGAGATAGAGAGACAGAGACAAAATGAGAGAGACTGAGATAGACAGAGAGCGAGACAGAGAGAGACAGAGACAAAGAGAGAAACAGAGAGAGACAGAGACAGAGTGAGATAGACTGAGAGAGACAGAGAGAGACACAGAGAGAGACAGAGAGAGAGACAGAGACAAAGAGAGAGACAGGTAGACAAAGAGAGACGAAGAGAGAGACAGAGAGAAAGACAGAGAGAGACAGATAGAGACACACAGAGATACAGAGAGAGACAGAGAGAGACAGAGATAGAGAGAGACATAGAGAGAGACAGAGAGAGACAGAGAGAGATAGAAAGACAGGTAGACAAAGAGAGACAAAGAGAGAGACAGAGAGAGACAAAGAGAGAGACAAAGAAAGAGACAGAGAGAGAGACAGAGAGAGAGACAGAGAGAGACAGAGAGAGAGACAGAGAGAGATAGAGAAAGAGACAGAGAGAGACAGAGAGAGACACAGTGAGACAAAGAGATAGATAGAGAGAGAGGTAGACAGAGAGAGACAAAGAGAGAGACAGAGAGAGAGAGACAGAGAGAGGACAGAGAGAGACGGAGAGATAAGAGAGAGACAGAGAGAGAGACAGAGAGAGACAGGAAACAGACAAAGAGAGAGAGACAGAGAGAGACAGAAAGAGACTAGAGAGAGATAGAGAGATACAGAGAGAGACACAGAGAAAGACAGAGAAAAGAGAGAGACA
>NW_028227276.1:5726679-5731679 GCF_978045245.1 Mus caroli
AGAGACAGAGAGAAAGACAGAGAGAGACAGATAGAGACACACAGAGATACAGAGAGAGACAGAGAGAGACAGAGATAGAGAGAGACATAGAGAGAGACAGAGAGAGACAGAGAGAGATAGAAAGACAGGTAGACAAAGAGAGACAAAGAGAGAGACAGAGAGAGACAAAGAGAGAGACAAAGAAAGAGACAGAGAGAGAGACAGAGAGAGAGACAGAGAGACAGAGAGAGAGACAGAGAGAGATAGAGAAAGAGACAGAGAGAGACAGAGAGAGACACAGTGAGACAAAGAGATAGATAGAGAGAGAGGTAGACAGAGAGAGACAAAGAGAGAGACAGAGAGAGAGAGACAGAGAGAGGACAGAGAGAGACGGAGAGATAAGAGAGAGACAGAGAGAGAGACAGAGAGAGACAGGAAACAGACAAAGAGAGAGAGACAGAGAGAGACAGAAAGAGACTAGAGAGAGATAGAGAGATACAGAGAGAGACACAGAGAAAGACAGAGAAAAGGGAGAGACAGAGAGAGACAAGGACAGAATGAGAGAGACTGAGAGAGACAGAGAGAGACATAGAGAGAGACTGAGAGAGACAGAGAGAGAGACAGAGACAAAGAGAGAGACAGAGACAGAGAGAAAGTGAGAGAGACTGAGAGAGACAGAGAGAGACACAGAGAGAGACTGAGAGAGACAGAGATAGAGACAGAGATAGGAACAGAGAGAGTCTGAGATACATAGAGAGACAGAGAGAGACAGAGATAGGAACAGAGTGAGACATAGAGACAGAGAGAGAGACAGACAGAGACACAGAGAGAGACACAGAGAGAGGTAGAAAGAGAGAGACAAAGAGAGAGGCAGAGAGAGACAGAGAGAGACAGAGAGAGACAAAGAGAGAGACAAAGAGTGAGACAGACAGAGACAGAGAGAGAAAGAGAGAGACAGAGTGATACAGAGAGAAAGACAGAAAGAGACAGAGAGAGATATAGAGAGAGATAGAGAGAGACACAGAGAGAGTCAGAGAGAGAGACAGAGACAAAGAGAGAGACAGAGAGACAGTGACAGTGTGAGAGAGACTGAGAGAGACAGAGAAAGAGACAGAGAGAGACAGAGACAAAGTGAGAGAGACTGAGATAGACAGAGAGCGAGACAGAGAGAGACAGAGACAAAGAGAGAAACAGAGAGAGACAGAGACAGAGTGAGATAGACTGAGAGAGACAGAGAGAGACACAGAGAGAGACAGAGAGAGACAGAGATAGAGACAGAGAGAGACAGAGAGACAGAGAAAGACAGAGAGATACAGAGAGAGACAGAGAGAGACAGAGAGAGAGACAGAAAGAGACAGAGACAGAGAGAGACAGAGATAGAGACAGCGAAACAGAGAGAGACAAAGAGAGAGACAGAGAGAGACAGACAGAGACAGAGAGAGACAGAGAGAGAGACAGAGAGAGAGACAGACAGAGACAGAGAGAGACAGAGAGAAAGACAGACAGAGACAGAGAGAGAAAGAGAGAGACAGAGTGATACAGAGAGATAGACAGAAAGAGACAGAGAGAGATATAAAGAGAGACAGAGAGAGAGACAAAGACAAAGAGAGAGACAGAGAGAGACAGTGACAGTGTGAGAGAAACTGAGAGAGACAGAGAGAGAGAGAGACAGAGAGAGACAGAGACAAAGTGAGAGAGACTGAGATAGACAGAGAGCGAGATAGAGAGAGACAGAGAGAGACAGAGAGAGAGACAGAGAGAGACAGAGACAGAGAGATACAGAGAGAGACAGAGTGAGACACAGAGAGAGACAGAGAGAGACAGAGATAGAGACAGAGAGAGACAGAGAAAGAGACAGAGAGATTCACAGTTACGGACAGAGAGAGACAGAGAAAGACAAAGAGAGAGACAGAGAGTGACAGAGTGATAAACAGAGAGAGACAGAGTTAGAGACAGAGACAGGGAGACAGAGAGAGAAAGATAGAGACACACAGAGATATAGAGATAGGCAGAGAGAGACAGAGAGAGAGAGACAGAGACACAGAGAGAGATAGAAAGACAGGTAGACAAAGAGAGACAAAGAGAGAGACAGAGAGAAAGACAGAGAGAGACAGATAGAGACACACAGAGATACAGAGAGAGACAGAGAGAGACAGAGATAGAGAGAGACAGATAGAGACAGAGAGAGAGACAGAGAGAGACAGAGAGAGATAGAGAGACAGGTAGACAAAGAGAGACAAAGAGAGAGACAGAGAGAGACAAAGAGAGAGACAAAGAAAGAGACAGAGAGAGAGACAGAGAGAGACACAGAGAGAGACAGAGAGAGAGACAGAGAGAGACAGAGAAAGAGACAGAGAGAGACAGAGAGAGACACAGTGAGACAAAGAGATAGATAGAGAGAGAGGTAGACAGAGAGAGACAAAGAGAGAGAAAGAGAGAGAGACAGAGAGAGGACAGAGAGAGACGGAGAGATAAGAGAGAGACAGAGAGAGAGTCAGAGAGAGACAGGAAACAGACAAAGAGAGAGAGACAGAGAGAGACAGAAAGAGACTAGAGAGAGATAGAGAGATACAGAGAGAGACACAGAGAAAGACAGAGAAAAGAGAGAGACAGAGAGAGACAAGGACAGAGTGAGAGAGACTGAGAGAGAAAGAGAGAGACATAGAGAGAGACTGAGAGAGACAGAGAGAGAGACAGAGACAAAGAGAGAGACAGAGACAGAGAGAAAGTGAGAGAGACTGAGAGAGACAGAGAGAGACACAGAGAGAGACTGAGAGAGACAGAGATAGAGACAGAGATAGGAACAGAGAGAGTCTGAGATACATAGAGAGACAGAGAGAGACAGAGATAGGAACAGAGTGAGACATAGAGACAGAGAGAGAGACAGACAGAGACACAGAGAGAGACACAGAGAGAGGTAGAAAGAGAGAGACAAAGAGAGAGGCAGAGAGAGACAGAGAGAGACAGAGAGAGACAAAGAGAGAGACAAAGAGTGAGACAGACAGAGACAGAGAGAGAAAGAGAGAGACAGAGTGATACAGAGAGAAAGACAGAAAGAGACAGAGAGAGATATAGAGAGAGATAGAGAGAGACACAGAGAGAGTCAGAGAGAGAGACAGAGACAAATAGAGAGACAGAGAGACAGTGACAGTGTGAGAGAGACTGAGAGAGACAGAGAAAGAGACAGAGAGAGACAGAGACAAAGTGAGAGAGACTGAGATAGACAGAGAGCGAGACAGAGAGAGACAGAGACAAAGAGAGAAACAGAGAGAGACAGAGACAGAGTGAGATAGACTGAGAGAGACAGAGAGAGACACAGAGAGAGACAGAGAGAGACAGAGATAGAGACAGAGAGAGACAGAGAGACAGAGAAAGACAGAGAGATACAGAGAGAGAGACAGAGAGAGACAGAGAGAGAGACAGAAAGAGACAGAGACAGAGAGAGACAGAGATAGAGACAGCGAGACAGAGAGAGACAAAGAGAGAGACAGAGAGAGACAGACAGAGACAGAGAGAGACAGAGAGAGAGACAGAGAGAGAGACAGACAGAGACAGAGAGAGACAGAGAGAAAGACAGACAGAGACAGAGAGAGAAAGAGAGAGACAGAGTGATACAGAGAGATAGACAGAAAGAGACAGAGAGAGATATAAAGAGAGACAGAGAGAGAGACAAAGACAAAGAGAGAGACAGAGAGAGACAGTGACAGTGTGAGAGAAACTGAGAGAGACAGAGAGAGAGAGAGACAGAGAGAGACAGAGACAAAGTGAGAGAGACTGAGATAGACAGAGAGCGAGATAGAGAGAGACAGAGAGAGACAGAGAGAGAGACAGAGAGAGACAGAGACAGAGAGATACAGAGAGAGACAGACTGAGACACAGAGAGAGACAGAGAGAGACAGAGATAGAGACAGAGAGAGACAGAGAAAGAGACAGAGAGATTCACAGTTACGGACAGAGAGAGACAGAGAAAGACAAAGAGAGAGACAGAGAGTGACAGAGTGATAAACAGAGAGAGACAGAGTTAGAGACAGAGACAGGGAGACAGAGAGAGAAAGATAGAGACACACAGAGATATAGAGATAGGCAGAGAGAGACAGAGAGAGAGAGACAGAGACACAGAGAGAGATAGAAAGACAGGTAGACAAAGAGAGACAAAGAGAGAGACAGAGAGAAAGACAGAGAGAGACAGATAGAGACACACAGAGATACAGAGAGAGACAGAGAGAGACAGAGATAGAGAGAGACAGATAGAGACAGAGAGAGAGACAGAGAGAGACAGAGAGAGATAGAGAGACAGGTAGACAAATAGAGACAAAGAGAGAGACAGAGAGAGACAAAGAGAGAGACGAAGAAAGAGACAGAGAGAGAGACAGAGAGAGACACAGAGAGAGACAGAGAGAGAGACAGAGAGAGACAGAGAAAGAGACAGAGAGAGACAGAGAGAGACACAGTGAGACAAAGAGATAGATAGAGAGAGAGGTAGACAGAGAGAGACAAAGAGAGAGAAAGAGAGAGAGACAGAGAGAGGACAGAGAGAGACGGAGAGATAAGAGAGAGACAGAGAGAGAGACAGAGAGAGACAGGAAACAGACAAAGAGAGAGAGACAGAGAGAGACAGAAAGAGACTAGAGAGAGATAGAGAGATACAGAGAGAGACACAGAGAAAGACAGAGAAAAGAGAGAGACAGAGAGAGACAAGGACAGAGTGAGAGAGACTGAGAGAGAAAGAGAGAGACATAGAGAGAGACTGAGAGAGACAGAGAGAGAGACAGAGACAAAGAGAGAGACAGAGAGACAGAGAGAAAGTGAGAGAGACTGAGAGAGACAGAGAGAGACACAGAGAGAGACTGAGAGAGACAGAGATAGAGACAGAGATAGGAACTAGAGAGTCTGAGATACATAGAGAGACAGAGAGAGACAGAGAGAGACAGAGATAGAGACAGAGTGAGACATAGAGACAGAGAGAGAGACAGACAGAGACACAGAGAGAGACACAGATAGAGGTAGAAAGAGAGAGACAA
>NW_028227276.1:5759179-5761679 GCF_978045245.1 Mus caroli
CAGAGAAAGACAAAGAGAGAGACAGATAGTGACAGAGTGTTAAACAGAGAGAGACAGAGTTAGAGACAGAGACAGGGAGACAGAGAGAGAAAGATAGAGACACACAGAGATACAGAGATAGACAGAGAGAGACAGAGAGAGACAGAGAGAGAGACAGAGAGAGACACAGAGAGAGATAGAGAGACAGGTAGACAAAGAGAGACAAAGAGAGAGACAGAGAGAAAGACAGAGAGAGACAGATAGAGACACACAGAGATACAGAGAGAGACAGAGAGAGACAGAGATAGAGAGAGACAGAGAGAGACAGAGAGAGAGACAGAGAGAGACACAGAGAGAGTTAGAGAGACAGGTAGACAAAGAGAGACAAAGAGAGAGACAGAGAGAGACAAAGAGAGAGACAAAGAAAGAGACAGAGAGAGAGACAGAGAAAGACACAGAGAGAGACAGAGAGAGAGACAGAGAGAGACAGAGAAAGAGACAGAGAGAGACAGAGAGAGACACAGTGAGACAAAGAGATAGATAGAGAGAGAGGTAGACAGAGAGAGACAAAGAGAGAGACAGTGAGAGAGACAGAGAGAGGACAGAGAGAGACGGAGAGATAAGAGAGAGACAGAGAGAGAGACAGAGAGAGACAGGAAACAAACAAAGAGAGACAGAGAGAGACAGAAAGAGACTAGAGAGAGATAGAGAGATACAGAGAGAGACACAGAGAAAGACAGAGAAAAGAGAGACAGAGAGAGACAAGGACAGAGTGAGAGAGACTGAGAGAGACAGAGAGAGACATAGAGAGAGACTGAGAGAGACAGAGAGAGAGACAGAGACAAAGAGAGAGACAGAGAGAGACAGAGAGAAAGTGAGAGAGACTGAGAGAGACAGAGAGAGAGACACAGAGAGAGATAGAGAGAGACAGAGAGAGACAGAGACAGAGAGAGACAGCGATAGGACAGCGAGACAGAGATAGACAAAGAGAGAGACAAAGAGAGAGACCGAGAGAGACAGACAGAGACAGAGAGAGACAGAGAGAGAGACAAAGAGAGAGACAGACAGAGACAGAGAGAGATACAGACAGAGACAGAGAGAATGGAAGACAGAGAGAGACAAACAGAGAGACAAATGAGACAGATAGAGACACAGAGAGAGACAGAGAGAGACAGATAGAGAGACAGAGAGAGAGAGAGAGACAGAGAGAGACACAGAGAGACACAGAGAGAGAGAGAGACAGGTAGACAAAGAGAGACAAAGAGAGAGACAGAGAGAGACAAAGAGAGAGACAAAGAAAGACACAGAGAGAGACAGAGAGAGACACAGAGAGAGACAGAGAGAGAGACAGAGAGAGACAGCGATAGAGACAGAGAGAGAAACAGAGAGACACAGAGCTAGATAGAGAGAGGTAGACAGAGAGAGACAGAGAGAGAGACAGAGACAGAGTGAGAGAGACAGAGAGAGAGACAGAGAGGCAGAGACAAAGTGAGAGAAAGAGACAAGGACAGAGTGAGAGAGACTGAGAGAGACAGAGAGAGACATAGAGAGAGACAGAGAGAGACAGAGATAGACAGAGAGAGAGACAGAGAGAGAGACAGAGAAAGAGACAGAGACAGAGATATACAGAGAGAGACAGAGAGAGAAAGAGACAGAGTGAGAGAGACAGAGAGAGAGACAGAGACAAGGACAGAGTGAGAGAGACTGAGAGACAGAGATAGACAGAGAGAGAGACAGAGAGAGAGACAGAGACAGAGAGAGACAGAGTGAGACACAGAGAGAGACAGAGAGAGACAGAGATAGAGACAGAGAGAGACAGAGAAAGAGACAGAGAGATTCACAGTGACGGAGAGAGAGAGACAGAGAAAGACAAAGAGAGAGAAAGAGAGTGACAGAGTGATAAACAGAGAGAGACAGAGTTAGAGACAGAGAGAGATAGAGAGAGAGACAGAGAAAGGGACATAGAGACAGAGAGAGACAGAGAGAAAGACAGAAAGAAACAGATAGAGACAGAGAGAGAGACAGAGAGAGACAGAGAGAGAGACAGAGACACAGAGAGAGACAGAGAGAGACAGAAAGAGACAGAGACAGAGAGAGAGACAGAGAGAGAGAAAGAGAGAGTCGGAGAGAGACAGAGATAGAGAGACAAAGACACAGAGAGACACAGAGAGAGACAGAGAGAGACATAGAGAGAGAAAAAGAGAGACAGAGATAGAGACAGAGAGAGATAAAGAGAGACAGAGAGACAGACAGAGACAGAGACAGAGAGAGACAGAGAGAGACACAGAGAGAGACAGAGAGATAGAAAGAGACAGAGGGAGACAGAGAGAGAGACAGAGACAGAAAGAGAGACAAAGAGAGAAAGACAGAGAGAGACAGAAATAGACAGAGAAAGACACAGAAGGAAACAGAGAAAAAGAGAGAGTGAGAGAGACAGATACATACAGAGAGAGAGACATAGAAATACAGAGAGATACACTGAGAGAGACAGAGAGAGACAGAGGGAGACAGAGAGAGACAG
>NW_028227276.1:5764179-5781679 GCF_978045245.1 Mus caroli
AAGAGAGAGAGACAGAGAGAGAAATAAAGAGACAGAGAGAGAGATAGATAAAGACAAAGAAAGACACATAGAGAGACGGAGAGAGAATGACACAAAGAGAGAGACAGAGAGAGACAGAGAGAGTGAGAGAGACTTAGAGAGAGAAAGAGAGAGACATAGACAGATTGAGAGAGACAGAGAGAGAGACAGAGAGAGACAGAGACTAAGAGAGACACAGAGAGATACAGAGAGATACAGAGAGAGACAGAGAGAGACACAGAGAGAAACTGAGAGAGACAGAGAGAGACATAGAGAGACAGAGAGAGACAGAGATAGAGACAGAGAGAGACAGAGAGATACAGAGAGACAGAAATAGAGACACAGAGAGAGAGAGACAAAGGGAGAGACAGAGATCGACAGAAAGAGAGACACAGAGAGAGACAGATAGAGACAAAGAGAGACAGAGAGAGACAGAGACAGACAGAGATAGAGACAGAGAGAGACAGAGAGAGAGACAGAGAGAGACAGAGAGAGACAGAGAGAGAGACAGAGAGAGACAGAGAGATACAGAGAGAGAAAGAGAGAGACAGAGAGAGACAGAGAGAGACAGAAGAGACAAAGATAGAGACAGAGAGAGAGAGACAGAGAGAGGGACAGAGAGGGAAACAGAGAGAGAGACAGAGAGAGACAGAGAGAGACAAAGAGAGAGTCAGATAGAGAGACAGAGAGAGAGACAGAGATAGAGACAGAGAGAGAGACAGAGATAGAGACAGAGAGAGAGACAGAGAGAGACAGAGAGAGACAGAGAGAGCGACAGAGAGAGACAGTAAAACAGACAAGAGAGAGAGACAGAGATAGACAGGAAGAGACAGAGAGAGAGATAGAGAGAGACAGCTAGAGACACAGAGACAGACAGAGAGAGAGATAGAGAGAAAGAGAGAGACAGAGACAGAGTGAGAGAAACTGAGAGAGACAGAGAGAGACACAGATAGAGACCGAGAAAGACAGTGAGAGACAGAAAAAGAGACAGAGAGAGACAGAGAGAGAGACAGAGAGAGACAGAGAGAAACAGAGAGAGACAGAGAGAGACACAGAAAGAGACAGAGAGAGATAGAGAGAGACAGAGAGAGATGGATTTAGAAACAGAGAAGACAGAGAGAGACAGAATGAGAGACAGAGAGAGACATAAAGAGACAGAGAGAGAGATAGAGAGACAGAGAAAGACACAGAGAGAGACAGAGATAGACAGAGACACAGAGAGAGACAGATATAGAGACAGAGAGAGAAACAGAGAGAGTCTGAGATACAGAGAGGGACAGAGAGAGTCAGAGATAGAGACAGAGAGAGACAGAGAGACAGAGAGAGACAGACAGAGAGACAGACAGAGACACAGACAGAGACACAGAGAGAGGTAGACAGAGAGAGACAAAGTGAGAGACAGAGAGATACAGGGAGAGACAAAAAGAGAGACAGAGAGAGAGATTCAGAGAGAAACAGACAGATACAGAGAGAGGCAGAGAGACAGAGACAAAGAGAGAGACAGAGAGAGACAGAGATAGAGTGAAAGAGACTGAGAGACAGAGAGAGAGGTAGAGAGAGACAGAGACAAAGTGAGAGCGACTGAGATAGACAGAGAGAGACAGAGAGAGACAGAGACAAAGAGAGAGACAGAGAGAGACAGAGATAGAGTGAGAGAGACTGAGAGACAGAGAGAGACACAGAGACAGAGAGAGATAGATAGAGAGAGACAGAGATAGAGAAAGAGAGAGACAGAGAGAGAGACAGAGAGAGACAGAGAGAGACAGAGAGAGAGACAGAGAGAGAAATAAAGAGACAGAGAGAGAGATAGATAAAGACAAAGAAAGACACATAGAGAGACGGAGAGAGAGACAGACACAAAGAGAGAGACAGAGAGAGACAGATAGAGACAGAGAGAGTGAGAGAGACTGAGAGAGAGACAGAGAGAGACAGAGACTAAGAAAGACACAGAGAGAGACAGAGAGATACAGAGAGAGACACAGAGAGACACAGAGAGAAACTGAGAGAGACAGAGAGGGACATAGAGAGACAGAGAGAGACAGAGATAGAGACAGAGAGAGACAGAGAGAGACAGAGACAAGGAGAGAGACAGTGAGAGACAGAGACAGAGTGAGATAGACTTAGAGAGACAGAGAGAACACAGAGAGAGACAGAGAGGGATAGAGAGAGACAGAGAGAGACAGAGAGAGACAGAGAGATACAGAGAGAGAAAGAGAGAGACACAGAGAGAGACAGAGAGAGACAGAAGAGACAAAGATAGAGACAGAGAGAGAGAGAGAGACAGAGAGAGACAGAGAGGGAGACAGAGAGAGAGACAGAGAGAGACAGAGAGAGACAGAGAGAGCGACAAAGAGAGACAGTAAAACAGTCAAGAGAGAGAGACAGAGATAGACAGGAAGAGACAGAGAGAGAGATAGAGAGAGACAGCTAGAGACACAGAGAGAGACAGAGAGAAAGACAGAGAGAAAGAGAGAGACAGAGACAGAGTGAGAGAAACTGAGAGAGACAGAGCGAGACACAGATAGAGACAGAGAGAGACAGAGAGAGACAGAGATAGAGACAGAGAGAGACAGAGAAAGAGACAGAGAGAGACAGACAGAAACAGAGAGAGACAGAGAGAGACACAGAAAGAGACAGAGAGAGACAGAGAGAGACAGAGAGAGACGGATTTAGAAACAGAGAAGACAGAGAGAGAGACAGAGTGAGAGACAGAGAGAGACATAAAGAGACAGAGACAGAGATAGAGACCGAGAATGACACAGAGAGAGACAGAGATAGACAGAGACACAGAGAGAGACAGAGAGAGACAGAGATAGAGACAGAGAGAGAAACAGAGAGAGTCTGAGATACAGAGAGGGACAGACAGAGTCAGAGATAGAGACAGAGAGAGACAGAGAGACAGAGAGAGAGACAGACAGAGAGACAGACAGAGACACAGTGAGAGACACAGAGAGAGGTAGACAGAGAGAGACAAAGAGAGAGACAGAGAGATACAGAGAGAGACAAAAAGAGAGACAGAGAGAGAGATTCAGAGAGAGACAGACAGATACAGAGAGAGGCAGAGTGATACACAGAGAGAGAAAGAAAGAGAGACAGAGACAGAAAACAGACAAAGGGAGAGAGACAGAGGGAGACAGAAAGAGACAGAGAGAGAGATAGAGAGAGACAGAAAGAGACACAGAGAGAGACATAGAGAGACAGAGAGAGAGATAGAGACAGAGAGAGACAGAGAGAGACAGAGAGAGACAGAGACAAGGAGAGAGACATTGAGAGACAGAGACAGAGTGAGATAGACTTAGAGAGACAGAGAGACACAGAGAGAGACAGAGAGGGATAGAGAGAGACAGAGATAGAGACAGAGAGAGACAGAGAGAGAGACTGAGAGAGACAGAGAGATAGACAGAGAGAGACAGAGAGAGACAGAAGAGACAAAGATAGAGACAGAGAGAGAGAGAGAGAGACAGAGAGAGAGACAGAGAGGGAAACAGAGAGAGACAGAAAGAGACAGAGAGAGACAAAGAGAGAGTCAGATAGAGAGACAGAGAGAGAGACAGACAGAGAGAGAGACAGAGATAGAGACCGAGAAAGACACAGAGAGAGACAGAGATAGACAGAGACACAGAGAGAGACAGAGAGAGACAGAGATAGAGACAGAGAGAGAAACAGAGAGAGTCTGAGATACAGAGAGGGACAGACAGAGTCAGAGATAGAGACAGAGAGAGACAGAGAGACAGAGAGAGAGACAGACAGAGAGACAGACAGAGACACAGAGAGAGACACAGAGAGAGGTAGACAGAGAGAGACAGAGAGAGAGACAGAGAGAGACAGAGAGAAACAGAGAGAGACAGAGAGACACAGAAAGAGACAGAGAGAGACAGAGAGAGACAGAGAGAGACGGATTTAGAAACAGAGAAGACAGAGAGTGAGACAGAGTGAGAGACAGAGAGAGACATAAAGAGACAGAGAGAGATAGAGAGACAGAGAAAGACACAGAGAGAGACAGAGATAGACAGAGACACAGAGAGAGACAGAGAGAGACAGAGATAGAGACAGAGAGAGAAACAGAGTCTGAGATACATAGAGGGACAGAGAGAGTCAGAGATAGAGACAGAGAGAGACAGAGAGACAGAGAGAGAGACAGAGAGACAGATAGAGACATAGAGAGAGACACAGAGAGAGGTAGACAGAGAGAGACAAAGAGAGAGACAGAGAGATACAGAGAGAGACAAAAAGAGAAACAGAGTGAGAGATTCAGAGAGAGACAGACAGATACAGAGAGAGGCAGAGTGATACACAGAGAGAGACAGAAAGAGAGACAGAGACAGAAAACTGACAAAGGGAGAGAGACAGAGAGAGACAGAAAGAGACAGAGAGAGAGATAGAGAGAGACAGAAAGAGACACAGAGAGAGACATAGAGAGACAGAGAGAGAGATAGAGACAGAGAGAGACAGAGAGAGACAGAGACAAGGAGAGAGACATTGAGAGACAGAGACAGAGTGAGATAGACTTAGAGAGACAGAGAGGGATAGAGAGAGACAGAGATAGAGACAGAGAGAGACAGAGAGAGAGACAGAGAGAGACAGAGAGATAGACAGAGAGAGACAGAGAGAGACAGAAGAGACAAAGATAGAGACAGAGAGAGAGAGAGAGAGACAGAGAGAGAGACAGAGAGGGAAACAGAGAGAGACAGAAAGAGACAGAGAGAGACAAAGAGAGAGTCAGATAGAGAGACAGAGAGAGAGACAGACAGAGAGAGAGACAGAGATAGAGACCGAGAAAGACACAGAGAGAGACAGAGATAGACAGAGACACAGAGAGAGACAGAGAGAGACAGAGATAGAGACAGAGAGAGAAACAGAGAGAGTCTGAGATACAGAGAGGGACAGACAGAGTCAGAGATAGAGACAGAGAGAGACAGAGAGACAGAGAGAGAGACAGACAGAGAGACAGACAGAGACACAGACAGAGACACAGAGAGAGGTAGACAGAGAGAGACAAAGTGAGAGACAGAGAGATACAGGGAGAGACAAAAAGAGAGACAGAGAGAGAGTTTCAGAGAGAAACAGACAGATACAGAGAGAGGCAGAGAGACAGAGACAAAGAGAGAGACAGAGAGAGACAGAGATAGAGTGAAAGAGACTGAGAGACAGAGAGAGAGGTAGAGAGAGACAGAGACAAAGTGAGAGAGACTGAGATAGACAGAGAGAGACAGAGAGAGACAGAGACTTAGAGAGAGACAGAGAGAGACAGAGATAGAGTGAGAGAGACTGAGAGACAGAGAGAGACACAGAGACAGAGAGAGATAGATAGAGAGAGACAGAGATAGAGAAAGAGAGAGACAGAGAGAGAGACAGAGAGAGACAGAGAGAGACAGAGAGAGAGACAGAGAGAGAAATAAAGAGACAGAGAGAGAGATAGATAAAGACAAAGAAAGACACATAGAGAGACGGAGAGAGAGACAGACACAAAGAGAGAGACAGAGAGAGACAGAGAGAGTGAGAGAGACTGAGAGAGAGACAGAGAGAGACAGAGACTAAGAAAGACACAGAGAGAGACAGAGAGATACAGAGAGAGACACAGAGAGACACAGAGAGAAACTGAGAGAGACAGAGAGGGACATAGAGAGACAGAGAGAGACAGAGATAGAGACAGAGAGAGACAGAGAGAGACAGAGAGATACAGAGAGAGAAAGAGAGAGACACAGAGAGAGACAGAGAGAGACAGAAGAGACAAAGATAGAGACAGAGAGAGAGAGAGAGACAGAGAGAGACAGAGAGGGAGACAGAGAGAGAGACAGAGAGAGACAGAGAGAGACAGAGAGAGCGACAAAGAGAGACAGTAAAACAGTCAAGAGAGAGAGACAGAGATAGACAGGAAGAGACAGAGAGAGAGATAGAGAGAGACAGCTAGAGACACAGAGAGAGACAGAGAGAAAGACAGAGAGAAAGAGAGAGACAGAGACAGAGTGAGAGAAACTGAGAGAGACAGAGCGAGACACAGATAGAGACAGAGAGAGACAGAGAGAGACAGAGATAGAGACAGAGAGAGACAGAGAAAGAGACAGAGAGAGACAGACAGAAACAGAGAGAGACAGAGAGAGACACAGAAAGAGACAGAGAGAGACAGAGAGAGACAGAGAGAGACGGATTTAGAAACAGAGAAGACAGAGAGAGAGACAGAGTGAGAGACAGAGAGAGACATAAAGAGACAGAGACAGAGATAGAGACCGAGAATGACACAGAGAGAGACAGAGATAGACAGAGACACAGAGAGAGACAGAGAGAGACAGAGATAGAGACAGAGAGAGAAACAGAGAGAGTCTGAGATACAGAGAGGGACAGACAGAGTCAGAGATAGAGACAGAGAGAGACAGAGAGACAGAGAGAGAGACAGACAGAGAGACAGACAGAGACACAGTGAGAGACACAGAGAGAGGTAGACAGAGAGAGACAAAGAGAGAGACAGAGAGATACAGAGAGAGACAAAAAGAGAGACAGAGAGAGAGATTCAGAGAGAGACAGACAGATACAGAGAGAGGCAGAGTGATACACAGAGAGAGAAAGAAAGAGAGACAGAGACAGAAAACAGACAAAGGGAGAGAGACAGAGGGAGACAGAAAGAGACAGAGAGAGAGATAGAGAGAGACAGAAAGAGACACAGAGAGAGACATAGAGAGACAGAGAGAGAGATAGAGACAGAGAGAGACAGAGAGAGACAGAGAGAGACAGAGACAAGGAGAGAGACATTGAGAGACAGAGACAGAGTGAGATAGACTTAGAGAGACAGAGAGACACAGAGAGAGACAGAGAGGGATAGAGAGAGACAGAGATAGAGACAGAGAGAGACAGAGAGAGAGAGACAGAGAGAGACAGAGAGATAGACAGAGAGAGACAGAGAGAGACAGAAGAGACAAAGATAGAGACAGAGAGAGAGAGAGAGACAGAGAGAGAGACAGAGAGGGAAACAGAGAGAGACAGAAAGAGACAGAGAGAGACAAAGAGAGAGTCAGATAGAGAGACAGAGAGAGAGACAGACAGAGAGAGAGACAGAGATAGAGACCGAGAAAGACACAGAGAGAGACAGAGATAGACAGAGACACAGAGAGAGACAGAGAGAGACAGAGATAGAGACAGAGAGAGAAACAGAGAGAGTCTGAGATACAGAGAGGGACAGACAGAGTCAGAGATAGAGACAGAGAGAGACAGAGAGACAGAGAGAGAGACAGACAGAGAGACAGACAGAGACACAGAGAGAGACACAGAGAGAGGTAGACAGAGAGAGACAGAGAGAGAGACAGAGAGAGACAGAGAGAAACAGAGAGAGACAGAGAGACACAGAAAGAGACAGAGAGAGACAGAGAGAGACAGAGAGAGACGGATTTAGAAACAGAGAAGACAGAGAGTGAGACAGAGTGAGAGACAGAGAGAGACATAAAGAGACAGAGAGAGATAGAGAGACAGAGAAAGACACAGAGAGAGACAGAGATAGACAGAGACACAGAGAGAGACAGAGAGAGACAGAGATAGAGACAGAGAGAGAAACAGAGTCTGAGATACATAGAGGGACAGAGAGAGTCAGAGATAGAGACAGAGAGAGACAGAGAGACAGAGAGAGAGACAGAGAGACAGATAGAGACATAGATAGAGACACAGAGAGAGGTAGACAGAGAGAGACAAAGAGAGAGACAGAGAGATACAGAGAGAGACAAAAAGAGAAACAGAGTGAGAGATTCAGAGAGAGACAGACAGATACAGAGAGAGGCAGAGTGATACACAGAGAGAGACAGAAAGAGAGACAGAGACAGAAAACTGACAAAGGGAGAGAGACAGAGAGAGACAGAAAGAGACAGAGAGAGAGATAGAGAGAGACAGAAAGAGACACAGAGAGAGACATAGAGAGACAGAGAGAGAGATAGAGACAGAGAGAGACAGAGAGAGACAGAGACAAGGAGAGAGACATTGAGAGACAGAGACAGAGTGAGATAGACTTAGAGAGACAGAGAGACACAGAGAGAGACAGAGAGGGATAGAGAGAGACAGAGATAGAGACAGAGAGAGACAGAGAGAGAGACAGAGAGAGACAGAGAGATAGACAGAGAGAGACAGAGAGAGACATAAGAGACAAAGATAGAGACAGAGAGAGAGAGAGAGAGACAGAGAGAGAGACAGAGAGGGAAACAGAAAGAGACAGAAAGAGACAGAGAGAGACAAAGAGAGAGTCAGATAGAGAGACAGAGAGAGAGACAGACAGAGAGAGAGACAGAGATAGAGACCGAGAAAGACACAGAGAGAGACAGAGATAGACAGAGACACAGAGAGAGACAGAGAGAGACAGAGATAGAGACAGAGAGAGAAACAGAGAGAGTCTGAGATACAGAGAGGGACAGACAGAGTCAGAGATAGAGACAGAGAGAGACAGAGAGACAGAGAGAGAGACAGACAGAGACACAGACAGAGACACAGAGAGTGGTAGACAGAGAGAGGTAGACAGAGAGAGACAAAGTGAGAGACAGAGAGATACAGGGAGAGACAAAAAGAGAGACAGAGAGAGAGTTTCAGAGAGAAACAGACAGATACAGAGAGAGGCAGAGAGACAGAGACAAAGAGAGAGACAGAGAGAGACAGAGATAGAGTGAAAGAGACTGAGAGACAGAGAGAGAGGTAGAGAGAGACAGAGACAAAGTGAGAGAGACTGAGATAGACAGAGAGAGACAGAGAGAGACAGAGACTTAGAGAGAGACAGAGAGAGACAGAGATAGAGTGAGAGAGACTGAGAGACAGAGAGAGAAACAGAGACAGAGAGAGATAGATAGAGAGAGACAGAGATAGAGAAAGAGAGAGACAGAGAGAGAGACTGAGAGAGACAGAGAGAGAGACAGAGAGAGACCGAAGCAAAGAGAGAGACAGAGAGAGACAGAGACAGAGTGAGAGAGACTGAGAGACAGAGAGAGACAGAGAGAGAGACAGAGAGAGAGAGACAGAGAGAGACAGAGAGAGAGAGACAGAGAGAGACAGAGACAAGGAGAGAGACAGTGAGAGACAGAGACAGAGTGAGATAGGCTTAGAGAGAAAGAGAGACACAGAGAGAGACAGAGAGGGATAGAGAGAGACAGAGATAGAGACAGAGAGAGACAGAGAGAGAGAAAGAGACAGAAAGAAAACAGAGAGAGAGACAGAGAGAGAAATAAAGAGACAGAGAGAGAGATAGATAAAGACAAAGAAAGACACATAGAGAGACGGAGAGAGAGACAGACACAAAGAGAGAGACAGAGAGAGACAGAGAGAGTGAGAGAGACTGAGAGAGAGACAGAGAGAGACAGAGACTAAGAAAGACACAAAGAGAGACAGAGAGATACAGAGAGAGACACAGAGAGACACAGAGAGAAACTGAGAGAGACAGAGAGGGACATAGAGAGACAGAGAGAGACAGAGATAGAGACAGAGAGAGACAGAGAGAGACAGAGACAAGGAGAGAGACAGTGAGAGACAGAGACAGAGTGAGATAGACTTAGAGAGACAGAGAGAACACAGAGAGAGACAGAGAGGGATAGAGAGAGACAGAGATAGAGACAGAGAGAGACATAGAGAGAGACAGAGAGAGACAGAGAGAGACAGAGAGATACAGAGAGAGAAAGAGAGAGACACAGAGAGAGACAGAGAGAGACAGAAGAGACAAAGATAGAGACAGAGAGAGAGAGAGAGACAGAGAGAGACAGAGAGGGAGACAGAGAGAGAGACAGAGAGAGACAGAGAGAGACAGAGAGAGCGACAAAGAGAGACAGTAAAACAGTCAAGAGAGAGAGACAGAGATAGACAGGAAGAGACAGAGAGAGAGATAGAGAGAGACAGCTAGAGACACAGAGAGAGACAGAGAGAAAGACAGAGAGAAAGAGAGAGACAGAGACAGAGTGAGAGAAACTGAGAGAGACAGAGCGAGACACAGATAGAGACAGAGAGAGACAGAGAGAGACAGAGATAGAGACAGAGAGAGACAGAGAAAGAGACAGAGAGAGACAGACAGAAACAGAGAGAGACAGAGAGAGACACAGAAAGAGACAGAGAGAGACAGAGAGAGACAGAGAGAGACGGATTTAGAAACAGAGAAGACAGAGAGAGAGACAGAGTGAGAGACAGAGAGAGACATAAAGAGACAGAGACAGAGATAGAGACCGAGAATGACACAGAGAGAGACAGAGATAGACAGAGACACAGAGAGAGACAGAGAGAGACAGAGATAGAGACAGAGAGAGAAACAGAGAGAGTCTGAGATACAGAGAGGGACAGACAGAGTCAGAGATAGAGACAGAGAGAGACAGAGAGACAGAGAGAGAGACAGACAGAGAGACAGACAGAGACACAGTGAGAGACACAGAGAGAGGTAGACAGAGAGAGACAAAGAGAGAGACAGAGAGATACAGAGAGAGACAAAAAGAGAGACAGAGAGAGAGATTCAGAGAGAGACAGACAGATACAGAGAGAGGCAGAGTGATACACAGAGAGAGAAAGAAAGAGAGACAGAGACAGAAAACAGACAAAGGGAGAGAGACAGAGGGAGACAGAAAGAGACAGAGAGAGAGATAGAGAGAGACAGAAAGAGACACAGAGAGAGACATAGAGAGACAGAGAGAGAGATAGAGACAGAGAGAGACAGAGAGAGACAGAGACAAGGAGAGAGACATTGAGAGACAGAGACAGAGTGAGATAGACTTAGAGAGACAGAGAGACACAGAGAGAGACAGAGAGGGATAGAGAGAGACAGAGATAGAGACAGAGAGAGACAGAGAGAGAGACAGAGAGAGACAGAGAGATAGACAGAGAGAGACAGAGAGAGACAGAAGAGACAAAGATAGAGACAGAGAGAGAGAGAGAGAGACAGAGAGAGAGACAGAGAGGGAAACAGAGAGAGACAGAAAGAGACAGAGAGAGACAAAGAGAGAGTCAGATAGAGAGACAGAGAGAGAGACAGACAGAGAGAGAGACAGAGATAGAGACCGAGAAAGACACAGAGAGAGACAGAGATAGACAGAGACACAGAGAGAGACAGAGAGAGACAGAGATAGAGACAGAGAGAGAAACAGAGAGAGTCTGAGATACAGAGAGGGACAGACAGAGTCAGAGATAGAGACAGAGAGAGACAGAGAGACAGAGAGAGAGACAGACAGAGACACAGACAGAGACACAGAGAGAGGTAGACAGAGAGAGACAAAGTGAGAGACAGAGAGATACAGGGAGAGACAAAAAGAGAGACAGAGAGAGAGATTCAGAGAGAAACAGACAGATACAGAGAGAGGCAGAGAGACAGAGACAAAGAGAGAGACAGAGAGAGACAGAGATAGAGTGAAAGAGACTGAGAGACAGAGAGAGAGTTAGAGAGAGACAGAGACAAAGTGAGAGAGACTGAGATAGACAGAGATAGACAGAGAGAGACAGAGACATAGAGAGAGACAGAGAGAGACAGAGATAGAGTGAGAGAGACTGAGAGACAGAGAGAGACACAGAGACAGAGAGAGATAGATAGAGAGAGACAGAGATAGAGAAAGAGAGAGACAGAGAGAGAGACAGAGAGAGACAGAGAGAGACAGAGAGAGAGACAGAGAGAGAAATAAAGAGACAGAGAGAGAGATAGATAAAGACAAAGATAGACACATAGAGAGACGGAGAGAGAGACAGACACAAAGAGAGAGACAGAGAGAGACAGAGAGAGTGAGAGAGACAGAGAGAGACAGAGACTAAGAAAGACACAGAGAGAGACAGAGAGATACAGAGAGAGACACAGAGAGACACAGAGAGAAACTGAGAGAGACAGAGAGGGACATAGAGAGACAGAGAGAGACAGAGATAGAGACAGAGAGAGACAGAGAGAGACAGAGACAAGGAGAGAGACAGTGAGAGACAGAGACAGAGTGAGATAGACTTAGAGAGACAGAGAGAACACAGAGAGAGACAGAGAGGGATAGAGAGAGACAGAGATAGAGACAGAGAGAGACATAGAGAGAGACAGAGAGAGACAGAGAGAGACAGAGAGATACAGAGAGAGAAAGAGAGAGACACAGAGAGAGACAGAGAGAGACAGAAGAGACAAAGATAGAGACAGAGAGAGAGAGAGAGACAGAGAGAGACAGAGAGGGAGACAGAGAGAGAGACAGAGAGAGACAGAGAGAGACAGAGAGAGCGACAAAGAGAGACAGTAAAACAGTCAAGAGAGAGAGACAGAGATAGACAGGAAGAGACAGAGAGAGAGATAGAGAGAGACAGCTAGAGACACAGAGAGAGACAGAGAGAAAGACAGAGAGAAAGAGAGAGACAGAGACAGAGTGAGAGAAACTGAGAGAGACAGAGCGAGACACAGATAGAGACAGAGAGAGACAGAGAGAGACAGAGATAGAGACAGAGAGAGACAGAGAAAGAGACAGAGAGAGACAGACAGAAACAGAGAGAGACAGAGAGAGACACAGAAAGAGACAGAGAGAGACAGAGAGAGACAGAGAGAGACGGATTTAGAAACAGAGAAGACAGAGAGAGAGACAGAGTGAGAGACAGAGAGAGACATAAAGAGACAGAGACAGAGATAGAGACCGAGAATGACACAGAGAGAGACAGAGATAGACAGAGACACAGAGAGAGACAGAGAGAGACAGAGATAGAGACAGAGAGAGAAACAGAGAGAGTCTGAAATACAGAGAGGGACAGACAGAGTCAGAGATAGAGACAGAGAGAGACAGAGAGACAGAGAGAGAGACAGACAGAGAGACAGACAGAGACACAGTGAGAGACACAGAGAGAGGTAGACAGAGAGAGACAAAGAGAGAGACAGAGAGATACAGAGAGAGACAAAAAGAGAGACAGAGAGAGAGATTCAGAGAGAGACAGACAGATACAGAGAGAGGCAGAGTGATACACAGAGAGAGAAAGAAAGAGAGACAGAGACAGAAAACAGACAAAGGGAGAGAGACAGAGGGAGACAGAAAGAGACAGAGAGAGAGATAGAGAGAGACAGAAAGAGACACAGAGAGAGACATAGAGAGACAGAGAGAGAGATAGAGACAGAGAGAGACAGAGAGAGACAGAGACAAGGAGAGAGACATTGAGAGACAGAGACAGAGTGAGATAGACTTAGAGAGACAGAGAGACACAGAGAGAGACAGAGAGGGATAGAGAGAGACAGAGATAGAGACAGAGAGAGACAGAGAGAGAGAGACAGAGAGAGACAGAGAGATAGACAGAGAGAGACAGAGAGAGACAGAAGAGACAAAGATAGAGACAGAGAGAGAGAGAGAGACAGAGAGAGAGACAGAGAGGGAAACAGAGAGAGACAGAAAGAGACAGAGAGAGACAAAGAGAGAGTCAGATAGAGAGACAGAGAGAGAGACAGACAGAGAGAGAGACAGAGATAGAGACCGAGAAAGACACAGAGAGAGACAGAGATAGACAGAGACACAGAGAGAGACAGAGAGAGACAGAGATAGAGACAGAGAGAGAAACAGAGAGAGTCTGAGATACAGAGAGGGACAGACAGAGTCAGAGATAGAGACAGAGAGAGACAGAGAGACAGAGAGAGAGACAGACAGAGACACAGACAGAGACACAGAGAGTGGTAGACAGAGAGAGACAAAGTGAGAGACAGAGAGATACAGGGAGAGACAAAAAGAGAGACAGAGAGAGAGATTCAGAGAGAAACAGACAGATACAGAGAGAGGCAGAGAGACAGAGACAAAGAGAGAGACAGAGAGAGACAGAGATAGAGTGAAAGAGACTGAGAGACAGAGAGAGAGGTAGAGAGAGACAGAGACAAAGTGAGAGAGACTGAGATAGACAGAGAGAGACAGAGAGAGACAGAGACATAGAGAGAGACAGAGAGAGACAGAGATAGAGTGAGAGAGACTGAGAGACAGAGAGAGACACAGAGACAGAGAGAGATAGATAGAGAGAGACAGAGATAGAGAAAGAGAGAGACAGAGAGAGAGACAGAGAGAGACAGAGAGAGACAGAGAGAGAGACAGAGAGAGAAATAAAGAGACAGAGAGAGAGATAGATAAAGACAAAGAAAGACACATAGAGAGACGGAGAGAGAGACAGACACAAAGAGAGAGACAGAGAGAGACAGAGAGAGTGAGAGAGACTGAGAGAGAGACAGAGAGAGACAGAGACTAAGAAAGACACAGAGAGAGACAGAGAGATACAGAGAGAGACACAGAGAGACACAGAGAGAAACTGAGAGAGACAGAGAGGGACATAGAGAGACAGAGAGAGACAGAGATAGAGACAGAGAGAGACAGAGAGAGACAGAGACAAGGAGAGAGACAGTGAGAGACAGAGACAGAGTGAGATAGACTTAGAGAGACAGAGAGAACACAGAGAGAGACAGAGAGGGATAGAGAGAGACAGAGATAGAGACAGAGAGAGACATAGAGAGAGACAGAGAGAGACAGAGAGAGACAGAGAGATACAGAGAGAGAAAGAGAGAGACACAGAGAGAGACAGAGAGAGACAGAAGAGACAAAGATAGAGACAGAGAGAGAGAGAGACAGAGAGAGACAGAGAGGGAGACAGAGAGAGAGACAGAGAGAGACAGAGAGAGACAGAGAGAGCGACAAAGAGAGACAGTAAAACAGTCAAGAGAGAGAGACAGAGATAGACAGGAAGAGACAGAGAGAGAGATAGAGAGAGACAGCTAGAGACACAGAGAGAGACAGAGAGAAAGACAGAGAGAAAGAGAGAGACAGAGACAGAGTGAGAGAAACTGAGAGAGACAGAGCGAGACACAGATAGAGACAGAGAGAGACAGAGAGAGACAGAGATAGAGACAGAGAGAGACAGAGAAAGAGACAGAGAGAGACAGACAGAAACAGAGAGAGACAGAGAGAGACACAGAAAGAGACAGAGAGAGACAGAGAGAGACAGAGAGAGACGGATTTAGAAACAGAGAAGACAGAGAGAGAGACAGAGTGAGAGACAGAGAGAGACATAAAGAAACAGAGACAGAGATAGAGACCGAGAATGACACAGAGAGAGACAGAGATAGACAGAGACACAGAGAGAGACAGAGAGAGACAGAGATAGAGACAGAGAGAGAAACAGAGAGAGTCTGAGATACAGAGAGGGACAGACAGAGTCAGAGATAGAGACAGAGAGAGACAGAGAGACAGAGAGAGAGACAGACAGAGAGACAGACAGAGACACAGTGAGAGACACAGAGAGAGGTAGACAGAGAGAGACAAAGAGAGAGACAGAGAGATACAGAGAGAGACAAAAAGAGAGACAGAGAGAGAGATTCAGAGAGAGACAGACAGATACAGAGAGAGGCAGAGTGATACACAGAGAGAGAAAGAAAGAGAGACAGAGACAGAAAACAGACAAAGGGAGAGAGACAGAGGGAGACAGAAAGAGACAGAGAGAGAGATAGAGAGAGACAGAAAGAGACACAGAGAGAGACATAGAGAGACAGAGAGAGAGATAGAGACAGAGAGAGACAGAGAGAGACAGAGACAAGGAGAGAGACATTGAGAGACAGAGACAGAGTGAGATAGACTTAGAGAGACAGAGAGACACAGAGAGAGACAGAGAGGGATAGAGAGAGACAGAGATAGAGACAGAGAGAGACAGAGAGAGAGACAGAGAGAGACAGAGAGATAGACAGAGAGAGACAGAGAGAGACAGAAGAGACAAAGATAGAGACAGAGAGAGAGAGAGAGAGACAGAGAGAGAGACAGAGAGGGAAACAGAGAGAGACAGAAAGAGACAGAGAGAGACAAAGAGAGAGTCAGATAGAGAGACAGAGAGAGAGACAGACAGAGAGAGAGACAGAGATAGAGACCGAGAAAGACACAGAGAGAGACAGAGATAGACAGAGACACAGAGAGAGACAGAGAGAGACAGAGATAGAGACAGAGAGAGAAACAGAGAGAGTCTGAGATACAGAGAGGGACAGACAGAGTCAGAGATAGAGACAGAGAGAGACAGAGAGACAGACAGAGAGACAGACAGAGACACAGAGAGAGACACAGAGAGAGGTAGACAGAGAGAGACAGAGAGAGAGACAGAGAGAGACAGAGAGAAACAGAGAGAGACAGAGAGACACAGAAAGAGACAGAGAGAGACAGAGAGAGACAGAGAGAGACGGATTTAGAAACAGAGAAGACAGAGAGTGAGACAGAGTGAGAGACAGAGAGAGACATAAAGAGACAGAGAGAGATAGAGAGACAGAGAAAGACACAGAGAGAGACAGAGATAGACAGAGACACAGAGAGAGACAGAGAGAGACAGAGATAGAGACAGAGAGAGAAACAGAGTCTGAGATACATAGAGGGACAGAGAGAGTCAGAGATAGAGACAGAGAGAGACAGAGAGACAGAGAGAGAGACAGAGAGACAGATAGAGACATAGAGAGAGACACAGAGAGAGGTAGACAGAGAGAGACAAAGAGAGAGACAGAGAGATACAGAGAGAGACAAAAAGAGAAACAGAGTGAGAGATTCAGAGAGAGACAGACAGATACAGAGAGAGGCAGAGTGATACACAGAGAGAGACAGAAAGAGAGACAGAGACAGAAAACTGACAAAGGGAGAGAGACAGAGAGAGACAGAAAGAGACAGAGAGAGAGATAGAGAGAGACAGAAAGAGACACAGAGAGAGACATAGAGAGACAGAGAGAGAGATAGAGACAGAGAGAGACAGAGAGAGACAGAGACAAGGAGAGAGACATTGAGAGACAGAGACAGAGTGAGATAGACTTAGAGAGACAGAGAGACACAGAGAGAGACAGAGAGGGATAGAGAGAGACAGAGATAGAGACAGAGAGAGACAGAGAGAGAGACAGAGAGAGACAGAGAGATAGACAGAGAGAGACAGAGAGAGACAGAAGAGACAAAGATAGAGACAGAGAGAGAGAGACAGAGACAGAGAGAGAGACAGAGAGGGAAACAGAGAGAGACAGAAAGAGACAGAGAGAGACAAAGAGAGAGTCAGATAGAGAGACAGAGAGAGAGACAGACAGAGAGAGAGACAGAGATAGAGACAGAGAGAGAGACAGAGAGAGACTGAGAGAGACAGAGAGAGCGACAGAGAGAGACAGTAAAACAGACAAGAGAGAGAAACAGAGATAGACAGGAAGAGACAGAGAGAGAGATAGAGAGAGACAGCTAGAGACACAGAGAGAGACAGAGAGAGATAGAGAGAAAGAGAGAGACAGAGACAGAGTGAGAGAAACTGAGAGAGACAGAGAGAGACACAGATAGAGACAGAGAGAGACAGAGAGAGACAGAGATAGAGACAGAGAGAGACAGAGAGAGAGACAGAGAGAAACAGAGAGAGACAGAGAGATACATAAAGAGACAGAGAGAGATAGAGAGACAGAGAAAGACACAGAGAGAGACAGAGATAGACAGAGACACAGAGAGAGACAGAGAGAGACAGAGATAGAGACAGAGAGAGAAACAGAGAGAGTCTGAGATACATAGAGGGACAGAGAGAGTCAGAGATAGAG
>NW_028227276.1:5791679-5794179 GCF_978045245.1 Mus caroli
CAGAGAAAGACACAGAAGGAGACAGAGAAAAAGAGAGAGTGAGAGAAACAGATACATACAGAGAGAGAGACATAGAAATACAGAGAGATACACCGAGAGAGACAGAGAGAGACAGAGGGAGACAGAGAGAGACAGAGATAGAGACAGAGAGAGACAAAGAGAGAGACAGAGAGAGACAGAGAGAGACAGAGAGAGAGACAGAGAGAGAGAGACAGACAGATACAGATAGAGACAGAGAGAGAGACAGAGAGAGAGAGAGACAGAGAGATACAGAGAGAGACAGAGAGACAGAGAGAGACAGAAAAGAGACAAAGAGAGAGACAGAAAGAGACAGAGAGTGAGATAGAGAGAGAGAAAGAAAGACAGAGAGAGACAGAGAGAGAGTCAGAGACAAAGAGAGAGACAGAGAGACAGAGACATAGTGAGAGAGACTGATAGAGACAGAGAGAGAGAGAAAGAGAGAGACAGATATAGAGACAGAGAGAGACAGAGAGAGACAGAGATAGAGACAGAGAGAGAGACAAAGAGAGAGACAGAGAGCGACAGAGAGAGAGAAAGAGAGAGACAAAGAGTGAGACAGAGAGAGAGACACAGAGAGACAGACAGAGACAGAGAGAGACAGTGAGATATATAGAGAGAGACAGAGAGAGACAGAGAGAGACAGAAACCGACAAAGAGAGAGACAGAAAGAGAAAGAAAGAGAGATAGAGAGAGAGAGAAACAGAGAGAGACAGACAGAAGACAGAGACAAAAAGAGAGACAGAGAGAGACAGAGAAAGAGTGAGAGAGAATGAGAGATACAAAGAGAGACAGAGAGAAACAGAGACAGAGTGAGAGAGACTTAGAGATACAGAGAGAGACACAGAGAGAGACAGAGTGAGACAGAGAGAGCCGGAGATAGAGACAGAGAGAGACAGAGAGAGAGACAGAGAGCTACAGAGAGAGAGACAGAGAGATACAGAGAGAGAAAGAGAGAGACACAGAGAGAGACAGAGAGAGACAGATGAGACAAAGATAGAGACAGAGAGAGAGAGAGAGAGAGAGACAGAGAGGGAGACAGAGAGAGACAGAGAGACAGAGAGAGACAGAGATAGAGAAAGAGAGAGACAGAGAGAGACAGAGAGAGCGATAGAGAGAGACAGTAAAACAGACAAGAGAGAGAGAGACAGAGAGAGACAGGAAGAGACAGAGAGAGATAGAGAGAGACAGCTAGAGACACAGAGAGAGACAGATAGAGACAGAGAGAAAGAGAGAGACAGAGACCGAGTGAGAGAGACTTAGAGACACAGAGAGAGACACAGATAGAGACAGAGAGAGACAGAGATAGAGACAGAGAGAGACAGAGAGAAACAGAGAGAGACAGAGAGAGACACAGAAAGAGACAGAGAGAGACAGAGAGAGACAGAGAGAGACGGATTTAGAAACAGAGAAGACAGAGATAGAGACAGAGTGAGAGAAGAGAGAGACATAAAGAGACAGAGACAGAGATAGAGAGACAAAGACACAGAGAGACACAGAGAGAGACAGAGAGACATAGAGAGAGAAAAAGAGAGACAGAGATAGAGACAGAGAGAGATAGAGAGAGACAGAGAGAGACAAAGAAAGACAGAGAGAGAGACAGAGAGACAGACAGAGACAGAGACAGAGAGAGACAGAGAGAGAGACAGAGAGAGAAACAGAGAGAGACAGAGAGATAGAAAGAGACAGAGAGAGACAGAGAGAGAGACAGAGACAGAAAGAGAGACAAAGAGAGAAAGACAGAGAGAGACAGAAAGAGACAGAGAAAGACACAGAAGGAGACAGAGAAAAAGAGAGAGTGAGAGAAACAGATACATACAGAGAGAGAGACATAGAAATACAGAGAGATACACCGAGAGAGACAGAGAGAGACAGAGGGAGACAGAGAGAGACAGAGATAGAGACAGAGAGAGACAAAGAGAGAGACAGAGAGAGACAGAGAGAGAGACAGAGAGAGAGAGACAGACAGATACAGATAGAGACAGAGAGAGAGACAGAGAGAGAGAGAGAGAGAGATACAGAGAGAGACAGAGAGACAGAGAGAGACAGAAAAGAGACAAAGAGAGAGACAGAAAGAGACAGAGAGTGAGATAGAGAGAGAGAAAGAAAGACAGAGAGAGACAGAGAGAGAGTCAGAGACAAAGAGAGAGACAGAGAGACAGAGACATAGTGAGAGAGACTGATAGAGACAGAGAGAGAGAGAAAGAGAGAGACAGATATAGAGACAGAGAGAGACAGAGATAGAGACAGAGAGAGAGACAAAGAGAGAGACAGAGAGCGACAGAGAGAGAGAAAGAGAGAGACAAAGAGTGAGACAGAGAGAGAGACACAGAGAGACAGACAGAGACAGAGAGAGACAGTGAGATATATAGAGAGAGACAGAGAGAGACAGAGAGAGACAGAAACCGACAAAGAGAGAGACAGAAAGAGAAAGAAAGAGAGATAGAGAGAGAGAGAAACAGAGAGAGACAGACAGAAGACA
>NW_028227276.1:5799179-5811679 GCF_978045245.1 Mus caroli
GAGACAGAGAGAGAGACAGAGAGAGACAGAGACTAAGAGAGACACAGAGAGATACAGAGAGATACAGAGAGAGACAGAGAGAGACACAGAGAGAAACTGAGAGAGACAGAGAGAGACATAGAGAGACAGAGAGAGACAGAGATAGAGACAGAGAGAGACAGAGAGATACAGAGAGACAGAAATAGAGACACAGAGAGAGAGAGACAAAGGGAGAGACAGAGATCGACAGAAAGAGAGACACAGAGAGAGACAGATAGAGACAAAGAGAGACAGAGAGAGACAGAGACAGACAGAGATAGAGACAGAGAGAGACAGAGAGAGAGACAGAGAGAGACAGAGAGAGACAGAGAGAGAGACAGAGAGAGAGACAGAGAGATACAGAGAGAGAAAGAGAGAGACAGAGAGAGACAGAGAGAGACAGAAGAGACAAAGATAGAGACAGAGAGAGAGAGAGACAGAGAGAGGGACAGAGAGGGAAACAGAGAGAGAGACAGGGAGAGACAGAGAGAGACAAAGAGAGAGTCAGATAGAGAGACAGAGAGAGAGACAGAGATAGAGACAGAGAGAGACAGAGATAGAGACAGAGAGAGAGACAGAGAGAGACAGAGAGAGACAGAGAGAGCGACAGAGAGAGACAGTAAAACAGACAAGAGAGAGAGACAGAGATAGACAGGAAGAGACAGAGAGAGAGATAGAGAGAGACAGCTAGAGACACAGAGACAGACAGAGAGAGAGATAGAGAGAAAGAGAGAGACAGAGACAGAGTGAGAGAAACTGAGAGAGACAGAGAGAGACACAGATAGAGACCGAGAGAGACAGCGAGAGACAGAAAAAGAGACAGAGAGAGACAGAGAGAGAGACAGAGAGAGACAGAGAGAAACAGAGAGAGACAGAGAGAGACACAGAAAGAGACAGAGAGAGATAGAGAGAGACAGAGAGAGATGGATTTAGAAACAGAGAAGACAGAGAGAGAGACAGAATGAGAGACAGAGAGAGACATAAAGAGACAGAGAGAGAGATAGAGAGACAGAGAAAGACACAGAGAGAGACAGAGATAGACAGAGACACAGAGAGAGACAGAGATAGAGACAGAGAGAGAAACAGAGAGAGTCTGAGATACAGAGAGGGACAGAGAGAGTCAGAGATAGAGACAGAGAGAGACAGAGAGACAGAGAGAGACAGACAGAGAGACAGACAGAGACACAGACAGAGACACAGAGAGAGGTAGACAGAGAGAGACAAAGTGAGAGACAGAGAGATACAGGGAGAGACAAAAAGAGAGACAGAGAGAGAGATTCAGAGAGAAACAGACAGATACAGAGAGAGGCAGAGAGACAGAGACAAAGAGAGAGACAGAGAGAGACAGAGATAGAGTGAAAGAGACTGAGAGACAGAGAGAGAGGTAGAGAGAGACAAAGACAAAGTGAGAGAGACTGAGATAGACAGAGAGAGACAGAGAGAGACAGAGACAAAGAGAGAGAGACAGAGAGAGACAGAGATAGAGTGAGAGAGACTGAGAGACAGAGAGAGACACAGAGACAGAGAGAGATAGATAGAGAGAGACAGAGATAGAGAAAGAGAGAGACAGAGAGAGAGACAGAGAGAGACAGAGAGAGACAGAGAGAGAGACAGAGAGAGAAATAAAGAGACAGAGAGAGAGATAGATAAAGACAAAGAAAGACACATAGAGAGACGGAGAGAGAGACAGACACAAAGAGAGAGACAGAGAGAGACAGAGAGAGACAGAGAGAGTGAGAGAGACTGAGAGAGAGACAGAGAGAGACAGAGACTAAGAAAGACACAGAGAGAGACAGAGAGATACAGAGAGAGACACAGAGAGACACAGAGAGAAACTGAGAGAGACAGAGAGGGACATAGAGAGACAGAGAGAGACAGAGATAGAGACAGAGAGAGACAGAGATAGAGACAGAGAGAGACAGAGAGAGACAGAGACAAGGAGAGAGACAGTGAGAGACAGAGACAGAGTGAGATAGACTTAGAGAGACAGAGAGAACACAGAGAGAGACAGAGAGGGATAGAGAGAGACAGAGATAGAGACAGAGAGAGACATAGAGAGAGACAGAGAGAGACAGAGAGAGACAGAGAGATACAGAGAGAGAAAGAGAGAGACACAGAGAGAGACAGAGAGAGACAGAAGAGACAAAGATAGAGACAGAGAGAGAGAGAGAGACAGAGAGAGACAGAGAGGGAGACAGAGAGAGACAGAGAGAGACAGAGAGAGCGACAAAGAGAGACAGTAAAACAGTCAAGAGAGAGAGACAGAGATAGACAGGAAGAGACAGAGAGAGAGATAGAGAGAGACAGCTAGAGACACAGAGAGAGACAGAGAGAAAGACAGAGAGAAAGAGAGAGACAGAGACAGAGTGAGAGAAACTGAGAGAGACAGAGCTAGAGACACAGAGAGAGACAGAGAGAGACAGAGATAGAGACAGAGAGAGAAACAGAGAGAGTCTGAGATACAGAGAGGGACAGACAGAGTCAGAGATAGAGACAGAGAGAGACAGAGAGACAGAGAGAGAGACAGACAGAGAGACAGACAGAGACACAGAGAGAGACACAGAGAGAGGTAGACAGAGAGAGACAGAGAGAGCGACAGAGAGAGATAGAGAGAGACAGAGAGAAACAGAGAGAGACAGAGAGACACAGAAAGAGACAGAGAGAGACAGAGAGAGACAGAGAGAGACGGATTTAGAAACAGAGAAGACAGAGAGTGAGACAAAGTGAGAGACAGAGAGAGACATAAAAAGACAGAGAGAGATAGAGAGACAGAGAAAGACACAGAGAGAGACAGAGATAGACAGAGACACAGAGAGAGACAGAGAGAGACAGAGATAAAGACAGAGAGAGAAACAGAGTCTGAGATACATAGAGGGACAGAGAGAGTCAGAGATAGAGACAGAGAGAGACAGAGAGACAGAGAGAGAGACAGAGAGACAGATAGAGACATAGAGAGAGACACAGAGAGAGGTAGACAGAGAGAGACAAAGAGAGAGACAGAGAGATACAGAGAGAGACAAAAAGAGAAACAGAGTGAGAGATTCAGAGAGAGACAGACAGATACAGAGAGAGGCAGAGTGATACACAGAGAGAGACAGAAAGAGAGACAGAGACAGAAAACTGACAAAGGGAGAGAGACAGAGAGAGAAAGAAAGAGACAGAGAGAGAGATAGAGAGAGACAGAAAGAGACACAGAGAGAGACATAGAGAGACAGAGAGAGAGATAGAGACAGAGAGAGACAGAGAGAGACAGAGACAAGGAGAGAGACATTGAGAGACAGAGACAGAGTGAGATAGACTTAGAGAGACAGAGAGACACAGAGAGAGACAGAGAGGGATAGAGAGAGACAGAGATAGAGACAGAGAGAGACAGAGAGAGAGACAGAGAGAGACAGAGAGATAGACAGAGAGAGACAGAGTGAGACAGAAGAGACAAAGATAGAGACAGAGAGAGAGAGAGACAGAGAGAGAGACAGAGAGGGAAACAGAGAGAGACAGAAAGAGACAGAGAGAGACAAAGAGAGAGTCAGATAGAGAGACAGAGAGAGAGACAGACAGAGAGAGAGACAGAGATAGAGACAGAGAGAGAGACAGAGAGAGACTGAGAGAGACAGAGAGAGCGACAGAGAGAGACAGTAAAACAGACAAGAGAGAGAAACAGAGATAGACAGGAAGAGACAGAGAGAGAGATAGAGAGAGACAGCTAGAGACACAGAGAGAGACAGAGAGAGATAGAGAGAAAGAGAGAGACAGAGACAGAGTGAGAGAAACTGAGAGAGACAGAGAGAGACACAGATAGAGACAGAGAGAGACAGAGAGAGACAGAGATAGAGACAGAGAGAGACAGAGAGAGAGACAGAGAGAAACAGAGAGAGACAGAGAGATACATAAAGAGACAGAGAGAGATAGAGAGACAGAGAAAGACACAGAGAGAGACAGAGATAGACAGAGACACAGAGAGAGACAGAGAGAGACAGAGATAGAGACAGAGAGAGAAACAGAGAGAGTCTGAGATACATAGAGGGACAGAGAGAGTCAGAGATAGAGACAGAGAAAGACAGAGAGACAGAGAGAGAGAGAGACAGAGAGACAGATAGAGACATAGAGAGAGACACAGAGAGAGGTAGACAGAGAGAGACAAAGAGAGAGACAGAGAGATACAGAGAGAGAAAGAGAGAGACACAGAGAGAGACAGAGAGAGACAGAAGAGACAAAGATAGAGACAGAGAGAGAGAGAGACAGAGAGAGAGACAGAGAGGGAAACAGAGAGAGACAGAAAGAGACAGAGAGAGACAAAGAGAGCGTCAGATAGAGAGACAGAGAGAGAGACAGACAGAGAGAGAGAGACAGAGATAGAGACAGAGAGAGAGACAGAGAGAGACTAAGAGAGACAGAGAGAGCGACAGAGAGAGACAGTAAAACAGACAAGAGAGAGAGACAGAGAGAGAAATAAAGAGACAGAGAGAGAGATAGATAAAGACAAAGAAAGACACATAGAGAGACAGAGAGAATGACACAAAGAGAGAGACAGAGAGAGACAGAGAGAGTGAGAGAGACTGAGAGAGAGACAGAGAGAGACATAGACAGATTGAGACAGAGAGAGAGACAGAGAGAGACAGAGACTAAGAGAGACACAGAGAGATACAGAGAGATACAGAGAGAGACAGAGAGAGACACAGAGAGAAACTGAGAGAGACAGAGAGAGACATAGAGAGACAGAGAGAGACAGAGATAGAGACAGAGAGAGACAGAGAGATACAGAGAGACAGAAATAGAGACACAGAGAGAGAGAGACAAAGGGAGAGACAGAGATCGACAGAAAGAGAGACACAGAGAGAGACAGATAGAGACAAAGAGAGACAGAGAGAGACAGAGACAGACAGAGATAGAGACAGAGAGAGACAGAGAGAGAGACAGAGAGAGACAGAGAGAGACAGAGAGAGAGACAGAGAGAGAGACAGAGAGATACAGAGAGAGAAAGAGAGAGACAGAGAGAGACAGAGAGAGACAGAAGAGACAAAGATAGAGACAGAGAGAGAGAGAGACAGAGAGAGGGACAGAGAGGGAAACAGAGAGAGAGACAGGGAGAGACAGAGAGAGACAAAGAGAGAGTCAGATAGAGAGACAGAGAGAGAGACAGAGATAGAGACAGAGAGAGAGACAGAGGTAGAGACAGAGAGAGAGACAGAGGGAGACAGAGAGAGACAGAGAGAGCGACAGAGAGAGACAGTAAAACAGACAAGAGAGAGAGACAGAGATAGACAGGAAGAGACAGAGAGAGAGATAGAGAGAGACAGCTAGAGACACAGAGACAGACAGAGAGAGAGATAGAGAGAAAGAGAGAGACAGAGACAGAGTGAGAGAAACTGAGAGAGACAGAGAGAGACACAGATAGAGACAGAGAGAGACAGAGAGAGACAGAGAGATACAGAGAGAGAAAGAGAGAGACACAGAGAGAGACAGAGAGAGACAGAAGAGACAAAGATAGAGACAGAGAGAGAGAGAGAGACAGAGAGAGACAGAGAGGGAGACAGAGAGAGACAGAGAGAGACAGAGAGAGCGACAAAGAGAGACAGTAAAACAGTCAAGAGAGAGAGACAGAGATAGACAGGAAGAGACAGAGAGAGAGATAGAGAGAGACAGCTAGAGACACAGAGAGAGACAGAGAGAAAGACAGAGAGAAAGAGAGAGACAGAGACAGAGTGAGAGAAACTGAGAGAGACAGAGCTAGAGACACAGAGAGAGACAGAGAGAGACAGAGATAGAGACAGAGAGAGAAACAGAGAGAGTCTGAGATACAGAGAGGGACAGACAGAGTCAGAGATAGAGACAGAGAGAGACAGAGAGACAGAGAGAGAGACAGACAGAGAGACAGACAGAGACACAGAGAGAGACACAGAGAGAGGTAGACAGAGAGAGACAGAGAGAGCGACAGAGAGAGATAGAGAGAGACAGAGAGAAACAGAGAGAGACAGAGAGACACAGAAAGAGACAGAGAGAGACAGAGAGAGACAGAGAGAGACGGATTTAGAAACAGAGAAGACAGAGAGTGAGACAGAGTGAGAGACAGAGAGAGACATAAAAAGACAGAGAGAGATAGAGAGACAGAGAAAGACACAGAGAGAGACAGAGATAGACAGAGACACAGAGAGAGACAGAGAGAGACAGAGATAGAGACAGAGAGAGAAACAGAGTCTGAGATACATAGAGGGACAGAGAGAGTCAGAGATAGAGACAGAGAGAGACAGAGAGACAGAGAGAGAGACAGAGAGACAGATAGAGACATAGAGAGAGACACAGAGAGAGGTAGACAGAGAGAGACAAAGAGAGAGACAGAGAGATACAGAGAGAGACAAAAAGAGAAACAGAGTGAGAGATTCAGAGAGAGACAGACAGATACAGAGAGAGGCAGAGTGATACACAGAGAGAGACAGAAAGAGAGACAGAGACAGAAAACTGACAAAGGGAGAGAGACAGAGAGAGACAGAAAGAGACAGAGAGAGAGATAGAGAGAGACAGAAAGAGACACAGAGAGAGACATAGAGAGACAGAGAGAGAGATAGAGACAGAGAGAGACAGAGAGAGACAGAGACAAGGAGAGAGACATTGAGAGACAGAGACAGAGTGAGATAGACTTAGAGAGACAGAGAGACACAGAGAGAGACAGAGAGGGATAGAGAGAGACAGAGATAGAGACAGAGAGAGACAGAGAGAGAGACAGAGAGAGACAGAGAGATAGACAGAGAGAGACAGAGTGAGACAGAAGAGACAAAGATAGAGACAGAGAGAGAGAGAGACAGAGAGAGAGACAGAGAGGGAAACAGAGAGAGACAGAAAGAGACAGAGAGAGACAAAGAGAGAGTCAGATAGAGAGACAGAGAGAGAGACAGACAGAGAGAGAGACAGAGATAGAGACAGAGAGAGAGACAGAGAGAGACTGAGAGAGACAGAGAGAGCGACAGAGAGAGACAGTAAAACAGACAAGAGAGAGAAACAGAGATAGACAGGAAGAGACAGAGAGAGAGATAGAGAGAGACAGCTAGAGACACAGAGAGAGACAGAGAGAGATAGAGAGAAAGAGAGAGACAGAGACAGAGTGAGAGAAACTGAGAGAGACAGAGAGAGACACAGATAGAGACAGAGAGAGACAGAGAGAGACAGAGATAGAGACAGAGAGAGACAGAGAGAGAGACAGAGAGAAACAGAGAGAGACAGAGAGATACATAAAGAGACAGAGAGAGATAGAGAGACAGAGAAAGACACAGAGAGAGACAGAGATAGACAGAGACACAGAGAGAGACAGAGAGAGACAGAGATAGAGACAGAGAGAGAAACAGAGAGAGTCTGAGATACATAGAGGGACAGAGAGAGTCAGAGATAGAGACAGAGAAAGACAGAGAGACAGAGAGAGAGAGAGACAGAGAGACAGATAGAGACATAGAGAGAGACACAGAGAGAGGTAGACAGAGAGAGACAAAGAGAGAGACAGAGAGATACAGAGAGAGAAAGAGAGAGACACAGAGAGAGACAGAGAGAGACAGAAGAGACAAAGATAGAGACAGAGAGAGAGAGAGACAGAGAGAGAGACAGAGAGGGAAACAGAGAGAGACAGAAAGAGACAGAGAGAGACAAAGAGAGCGTCAGATAGAGAGACAGAGAGAGAGACAGACAGAGAGAGAGAGACAGAGATAGAGACAGAGAGAGAGACAGAGAGAGACTAAGAGAGACAGAGAGAGCGACAGAGAGAGACAGTAAAACAGACAAGAGAGAGAGACAGAGAGAGAAATAAAGAGACAGAGAGAGAGATAGATAAAGACAAAGAAAGACACATAGAGAGACGGAGAGAGAATGACACAAAGAGAGAGACAGAGAGAGACAGAGAGAGTGAGAGAGACTGAGAGAGAGACAGAGAGAGACATAGACAGATTGAGACAGAGAGAGAGACAGAGAGAGACAGAGACTAAGAGAGACACAGAGAGATACAGAGAATACAGAGAGAGACAGAGAGAGACACAGAGAGAAACTGAGAGAGACAGAGAGAGACATAGAGAGACAGAGAGAGACAGAGATAGAGACAGAGAGAGACAGAGAGATACAGAGAGACAGAAATAGAGACACAGAGAGAGAGAGACAAAGGGAGAGACAGAGATCGACAGAAAGAGAGACACAGAGAGAGACAGATAGAGACAAAGAGAGACAGAGAGAGACAGAGACAGACAGAGATAGAGACAGAGAGAGACAGAGAGAGAGACAGAGAGAGACAGAGAGAGACAGAGAGAGAGACAGAGAGAGAGACAGAGAGATACAGAGAGAGAAAGAGAGAGACAGAGAGAGACAGAGAGAGACAGAAGAGACAAAGATAGAGACAGAGAGAGAGAGAGACAGAGAGAGGGACAGAGAGGGAAACAGAGAGAGAGACAGGGAGAGACAGAGAGAGACAAAGAGAGAGTCAGATAGAGAGACAGAGAGAGAGACAGAGATAGAGACAGAGAGAGAGACAGAGATAGAGACAGAGAGAGAGACAGAGGGAGACAGAGAGAGACAGAGAGAGCGACAGAGAGAGACAGTAAAACAGACAAGAAAGAGAGACAGAGATAGACAGGAAGAGACAGAGAGAGAGATAGAGAGAGACAGCTAGAGACACAGAGACAGACAGAGAGAGAGATAGAGAGAAAGAGAGAGACAGAGACAGAGTGAGAGAAACTGAGAGAGACAGAGAGAGACACAGATAGAGACCGAGAGAGACAGCGAGAGACAGAAAAAGAGACATAGAGAGACAGAGAGAGAGACAGAGAGAGACAGAGAGAAACAGAGAGAGACAGAGAGAGACACAGAAAGAGACAGAGAGAGATAGAGAGAGACAGAGAGAGATGGATTTAGAAACAGAGAAGACAGAGAGAGAGACAGAATGAGAGACAGAGAGAGACATAAAGAGACAGAGAGAGAGATAGAGAGACAGAGAAAGACACAGAGAGAGACAGAGATAGACAGAGACACAGAGAGAGACAGAGATAGAGACAGAGAGAGAAACAGAGAGAGTCTGAGATACAGAGAGGGACAGAGAGAGTCAGAGATAGAGACAGAGAGAGACAAAGAGACAGAGAGAGACAGACAGAGAGACAGACAGAGACACAGACAGAGACACAGAGAGAGGTAGACAGAGAGAGACAAAGTGAGAGACAGAGAGATACAGGGAGAGACAAAAAGAGAGACAGAGAGAGAGATTCAGAGAGAAACAGACAGATACAGAGAGAGGCAGAGAGACAGAGACAAAGAGAGAGACAGAGAGAGACAGAGATAGAGTGAAAGAGACTGAGAGACAGAGAGAGAGGTAGAGAGAGACAGAGACAAAGTGAGAGAGACTGAGATAGACAGAGAGAGACAGAGAGAGACAGAGACAAAGAGAGAGACAGAGAGAGACAGAGATAGAGTGAGAGAGACTGAGAGACAGAGAGAGACACAGAGACAGAGAGATAGATAGAGAGAGACAGAGATAGAGAAAGAGAGAGACAGAGAGAGAGACAGAGAGAGACAGAGAGAGACAGAGAGAGAGACAGAGAGAGAAATAAAGAGACAGAGAGAGAGATAGATAAAGACAAAGAAAGACACATAGAGAGACGGAGAGAGAGACAGACACAAAGAGAGAGACAGAGAATGACAGAGAGAGACAGAGAGAGTGAGAGAGACTGAGAGAGAGACAGAGAGAGACAGAGACTAAGAAAGACACAGAGAGAGACAGAGAGATACAGAGAGAGACACAGAGAGACACAGAGAGAAACTGAGAGAGACAGAGAGGGACATAGAGAGACAGAGAGAGACAGAGATAGAGACAGAGAGAGACAGAGAGAGACAGAGACAAGGAGAGAGACAGTGAGAGACAGAGACAAAGTGAGATAGACTTAGAGAGACAGAGAGAACACAGAGAGAGACAGAGAGGGATAGAGAGAGACAGAGATAGAGACAGAGAGAGACATAGAGAGAGACAGAGAGAGACAGAGAGAGACAGAGAGATACAGAGAGAGAAAGAGAGAGACACAGAGAGAGACAGAGAGAGACAGAAGAGACAAAGATAGAGACAGAGAGAGAGAGAGAGACAGAGAGAGACAGAGAGGGAGACAGAGAGAGACAGAGAGAGACAGAGAGAGCGACAAAGAGAGACAGTAAAACAGTCAAGAGAGAGAGAGACAGAGATAGACAGGAAGAGACAGAGAGAGAGATAGAGAGAGACAGCTAGAGACACAGAGAGAGACAGAGAGAAAGACAGAGAGAAAGAGAGAGACAGAGACAGAGTGAGAGAAACTGAGAGAGACAGAGCTAGAGACACAGAGAGAGACAGAGAGAGACAGAGATAGAGACAGAGAGAGAAACAGAGAGAGTCTGAGATACAGAGAGGGACAGACAGAGTCAGAGATAGAGACAGAGAGAGACAGAGAGACAGAGAGAGAGACAGACAGAGAGACAGACAGAGACACAGAGAGAGACACAGAGAGAGGTAGACAGAGAGAGACAGAGAGAGCGACAGAGAGAGATAGAGAGAGACAGAGAGAAACAGAGAGAGACAGAGAGACACAGAAAGAGACAGAGAGAGACAGAGAGAGACAGAGAGAGACGGATTTAGAAACAGAGAAGACAGAGAGTGAGACAGAGTGAGAGACAGAGAGAGACATAAAAAGACAGAGAGAGATAGAGAGACAGAGAAAGACACAGAGAGAGACAGAGATAGACAGAGACACAGAGAGAGACAGAGAGAGACAGAGATAGAGACAGAGAGAGAAACAGAGTCTGAGATACATAGAGGGACAGAGAGAGTCAGAGATAGAGACAGAGAGAGACAGAGAGAAAGAGAGAGACAGAGAGACAGATAGAGACATAGAGAGAGACACAGAGAGAGGTAGACAGAGAGAGACAAAGAGAAAGACAGAGAGATACAGAGAGAGACAAAAAGAGAAACAGAGTGAGAGATTCAGAGAGAGACAGACAGATACAGAGAGAGGCAGAGTGATACACAGAGAGAGACAGAAAGAGAGACAGAGACAGAAAACTGACAAAGGGAGAGAGACAGAGAGAGACAGAAAGAGACAGAGAGAGAAATAGAGAGAGACAGAAAGAGACACAGAGAGAGACATAGAGAGACAGAGAGAGAGATAGAGACAGAGAGAGACAGAGAGAGACAGAGACAAGGAGAGAGACATTGAGAGACAGAGACAGAGTGAGATAGACTTAGAGAGACAGAGAGACACAGAGAGAGACAGAGAGGGATAGAGAGAGACAGAGATAGAGACAGAGAGAGACAGAGAGAGAGACAGAGAGAGACAGAGAGATAGACAGAGAGAGACAGAGAGAGACAGAAGAGACAAAGATAGAGACAGAGAGAGAGAGACAGAGACAGAGAGAGAGACAGAGAGGGAAACAGAGAGAGACAGAAAGAGACAGAGAGAGACAAAGAGAGAGTCAGATAGAGAGACAGAGAGAGAGACAGACAGAGAGAGAGACAGAGATAGAGACAGAGAGAGAGACAGAGAGAGACTGAGAGAGACAGAGAGAGCGACAGAGAGAGACAGTAAAACAGACAAGAGAGAGAAACAGAGATAGACAGGAAGAGACAGAGAGAGAGATAGAGAGAGACAGCTAGAGACACAGAGAGAGACAGAGAGAGATAGAGAGAAAGAGAGAGACAGAGACAGAGTGAGAGAAACTGAGAGAGACAGAGAGAGACACAGATAGAGACAGAGAGAGACAGAGAGAGACAGAGATAGAGACAGAGAGAGACAGAGAGAGAGACAGAGAGAAACAGAGAGAGACAGAGAGATACATAAAGAGACAGAGAGAGATAGAGAGACAGAGAAAGACACAGAGAGAGACAGAGATAGACAGAGACACAGAGAGAGACAGAGAGAGACAGAGATAGAGACAGAGAGAGAAACAGAGAGAGTCTGAGATACATAGAGGGACAGAGAGAGTCAGAGATAGAGACAGAGAAAGACAGAGAGACAGAGAGAGAGAGACAGAGAGACAGATAGAGACATAGAGAGAGACACAGAGAGAGGTAGACAGAGAGAGACAAAGAGAGAGACAGAGAGATACAGAGAGAGAAAGAGAGAGACACAGAGAGAGACAGAGAGAGACAGAAGAGACAAAGATACAGACAGAGAGAGAGAGAGAGACAGAGAGAGAGACAGAGAGGGAAACAGAGAGAGACAGAAAGAGACAGAGAGAGACAAAGAGAGCGTCAGATAGAGAGACAGAGAGAGAGACAGACAGAGAGAGAGACAGAGATAGAGACAGAGAGAGAGACAGAGAGAGACTAAGAGAGACAGAGAGAGCGACAGAGAGAGACAGTAAAACAGACAAGAGAGAGAGACAGAGATAGACAGGAAGAGACAGAGAGAGATAGAGAGAGACAGCTAGAGACACAGAGAGAGACAGAGAGAGAGATAGAGAGAAAGAGAGAGACAGAGACAGAGTGAGAGAAACTGAGAGAG